>NC_135818.1:84346184-84687229 GCF_964213995.1 Mustelus asterias
CATTCTCTTTAGACATCACTCCCAAAATTTGACTGAAGTTAGCAGAGCAATGACTGCGGGCTGGTGAAGGCAGACTGGGCAGCCTGGGCTAGACTGGGCGGACTGGCAGACTGGGCGGACTGGGCAGCCTGGGCAGCCTGGCAGACTGGGCGGAGCCTGGGCAGACTGGGCGGACTGGGCAGCCGGGCAGACTGGGCAGACTGGGCGGACTGGGCAGCCTGGGCAGCCTGGGCAGACTGGGCGGACTGGGCAGCCTGGGCAGCCTGGGCAGCCTGGGCAGCCTGGGCAGACTGGCAGACTGGGCAGCCTGGGCAGCCTGGGCAGACTGGGCAGACTGGGCGGACTGGGCAGACTGGGCAGACTGGGCAGACTGGGCAGCCTGGGCAGCCTGGGCAGACTGGGCAGCCTGGGCAGACTGGGCGGACTGGGCAGACTGGGCAGCCTGGGCAGACTGGGCAGCCTGGGCAGACTGGGCAGACTGGGCAGACTGGGCAGACTGGGCGGACTGGGCAGACTGGGCAGCCTGGGCAGACTGGGCAGCCTGGGCAGACTGGGCAGACTGGGCAGCCTGCAGCACAACGGCAGCGTGAAGCTGATTTGAGAGACAAAGTGCCAAACAAATGCTACATTTTTAAATAACAAATGTAACTGACAGTTACAACTGCCTCAGACAAACCAGAGAAACTGTGAGAATATATCGGCCTTGCAAAGTAGGAGGTGCAGACAGTGCAGGGACTGCAAAACCTGACGGCACGAAAATCTGATTCAGGTTTAATCAGAATAGCCACACTTGCGTTGTACAAACAAGCAAATGATTCACAAGGAAATGGCGGATCCTATTAGGGTAGCTCTATCATCCCATGAACACATATTCATTTGTAGGAACAGCCCCCAGTTCACACACACAAATGAGTCCATCTCTCAGCTACTTATTCAATGTCCTGCCACAGACACTCTACCACCTCGCTCGCCTCGGGATCGACGCGGGCGAGGGTCCGGCAACAGCAATCTCCGTTGACCTTGGGGGGGGGGGGGGGGGGGAGGAATTTCCAGTATCGCTCCAGCGGGGCTGTAAAATCCCACCCAATGCCTCTGACCTTCTCTCCTTTCAGGTGGGGGGGGGGGGGGGGGGGTATTCGTATTAATTCTTTTCATGGGGTGTGGTGTCGCTGGCTAGGACAACATTTGTTGCCCATCCCTAGTTGCCCCTTGCACTGAGTGTCTCGCTCGGCCATTTCAGAGGGTGGTTAAGAGTCACCCACGTTGCTGTGGCTCTGGAGTCACATGTAGGCCAGACCGGGTAAGGACGGCAGATTCCCTTCCCTAAAGGACATGAGTGAACCAGATGGGTTTTTCCAACAATTGATGGTAGTTATCATGGTCATCATTACTGAGACTAGCTTTCAAATCCAGATATATTTTTTACTAATTCAATTCTTGTTCCACCAGTTGCCGCGGTGAGATTTGAACCCGTGTCCCCAGAGTGTTGGTCAGGGCCTCTGGATTCCTAGTCCTTGTATTTGCATAGCACCTTTCATGACCTCAGGACACCCCGAAAGCACTTAATAGCCATAGATGTATTATTAAAGTGTAAAATAATAATAAAGTCACCAGATGACCATAGGCTGATCCCCTCTTTGAGGGGGAGAGGCAATTGGTGATGATTTAACCTGAGGATCAGCACCCCTCAGGCGGGGTCCTCCTGAACAACCTCAGCCGGTTCAGTAATTGAACCCACACTGTTGCTCTGCATCAATAACCAGCCACCCAGCCAACTGAGCTAAACCAGTGCGGGAAGTGTTGTAGTGTAAGAAACACGGCAGCCAATTTGTGCACAGCAAGATCCCACAAACGTGACAGTGAGCAGATAATCTGGCCAGGACTCCGGGGAGAACTTGCATCTTTGAATCAGAAGGCTCTGGGTTGAACCCACGGCCCTCGTGTTCCAAAACTGAGCAAGTACCGTCTTTCAGCTAATTCTCCAGTGCAGCGCAAAGGGAGAGCGGCTTTGCTGGAGGTGCTGTCATGTCAGATGTTTACCAGATGTCTTCCCCTTCAAGTGGATGCAAAAAAATCTTCCGACACTATTTGTAGAGCAGGGGAGTGTAATTGGAGCTGGATATATTTGTTTTGGCGTTTGTACAGCCACGGTTCACTGGATTGGTTCCCGGGGTGAGAGGCTGAGTAAATTGGACCTCGCTGCCAGGGGTTTAGAAGAGTGAGGGGTGATCTCTTTGAAACTGTTGAGATTCTGAAGGGGTTTGACGGGGAGATACTGGGGAGGCTGCTTCCACTGACTGGAGGTCCGCCATTTTGGATATTTCGGAATAAGGACTTGATTAGTCTTTATAGAAGTCTACTAGATTATGAGGGCCATGGACAGAGTGGATAGTCAGAAGCTTTTCCCCAGGGTGGAAGAGTCAATTACTAGAGGGCATAGGTTTAAGGTGCGAGGGGCAAGGTTTAAAGGAGATGTATGAGGCAGGTTGTTTACACAGAGGGTGGTGGGTGCCTGGAACTCGCTGCCGGGGGAGGGAGTGGAAGCAGATACGATAGTGAGTTTTAAGGGGCGTCTTGACAAATAAATGAATAGGACGGGAATAGAGGGATATGGTCCCCAGAAGGGGAGGGGGTTTAGTTCAGTCAGGCAGCATGATCGGTGCAGGCTTGGAGGGCCTGTTCCTGAGCTGTAACTTTCTTTGTTCTTATTATTGACCGAGATTAGATGACTTCTTTTCGCTCATTTCTCCAGAGATCCAGGTCAACAGTCAGGGGACACAGGTTCAAATCCCACCACAGCAGCTGGTGGAATTTGAGTACAGTTAATAAATGTGGAATATAAGGCTAGTCTCAGTAATGGTGACCATAGCAACTACCATCGATTGTTGTAAAAACCCATCTGGCTCACTAATGTCTCTTTGGAATTCTCTACCTCAGAGGAGCATTCTGAATCCTCTATCATTGCGTACATTTAAGGCTGTGATAGACAGATTCCTTTTAGTCTCCCAGGGAATCAGGTGAATGGAGAATCAACTGGAAAGTGGAGTTGAGGCAGAAGGTCAGCCATGATAGCATTGAATGGCGGAGCAGGCTCGAGGGGCCGAATGGTCTACACCTGCTCTTACTTCTTATGTTCTATACATTTTTCCTTCAGCCAACGTCACCAGGAGTGACATGGTGGCACAGTGGTTAGCACTGCTGCCTCACAGCGTCAGGGACCCGGGTTCGATTCCTGGCTTGGGTCACTGTCTGTGTGGAGTTTGCACATTCTCCCCGTGTCTGCGTGGGTTTCCTCCGGGTGCTCCAGTTCCCTCCCACACTCCAAAGATGTGCATGATGGTGCATTGGCCATGTTAAAATTCTCCCTCAGTGTAACCCGAACAGACACCGGAGTGTGGCGACTAGAGGATTTTCACAGTAACTTCATTGCAGTGTTAATGTAAGGCCTACTTGTGACACTAGTAAATAAGCTTTATAAATATCACCAAAAACAGATCAGCTGGTCATTTATCGCACCACTGTCTGTGGGATCTTGCTGTGCACAAACTGACTGCCAGTTTCCTACCAGTGCAACAGGGACTAATAAATTTTGCAACTACAGTTGGCTTCTGTTCATATTGGGTGAAGGGAAGAAAGATCGGTCAAGCTTCCTGCTTCGAATACGCCACCCAGTGACCCCAGCTGGACATCATAGAATGATAGAATAGTCCAGCACAGAGGGAGACCATTCAGCCCATCAATTCCGCACTGGCGAATGGTGCTCCAATGGTGAGGTGATTAAAATCAGGGATAGCTAAGAGGCTGAATTAGAGGAGTGCAGATATCTCCGAGGGTTCTGAAGCTGGAGGAGGTTATCGAGATAGGGAAGCGTTGAGACCAGGGAGGGATTTGAAAACAAGGATGTGAGTTTTAAAATTGATGTATTGCTCAACCAAAAATAGTTGTAGATCAGCAGCGGGGGTGATGGTTATCAAATTAAATGCAAAACTAATTAGCAACGGTCACGAGGAAGTCCCAATCTGGGTGCTTGACTGTTGATGTAAACCAGTCTGGTTTTAAACAGTGAAAAAAAAAAATCTGGAAATGTGAGTCAAGGATCTCCATTTTCTCTCTCAGTCTTATCAAAACGAGGTCAATCGTTGGTCCTGAAACTTGGCTGAGATCGGCCAACTTCAGGGGGGATCTCATAGAGACTTATAAAATTCTAACAGGACTCGACAGGGTAGATGCAGGGAGGATGTTCCCGATGGTGGGGGGAGTCCAGAACCAGGGGTCACAGTCTGAGGGTTCGGGGTAGACCATTTAAGATGGAGGTGAGGAGACATTTCTTCACCCAAAGAGTGGTGAGCCTGTGGAATTCACTACCACAGGAAGTAGTTGATGCCAAAACATTGAATATATTCAAGAGGCGGCTGGATATAGCACTTGGGGCGAATGGGATCAAAGGTTTTGGGGAGGAAGCAGGATTAGGCTATTGAGTTGGACAATCAGCCATGATCGTGATGAATGGCGGAGCAGGCTCGAAGGGCCGAATGGCCTCCTCCTGCTCCTATCTGCTATGTTTCTATGTTTAACACAGACTGGGCCTCAGATCTGGAGTCTTCCTGGTAACAAGACATCATTCATTGGAATGACTGAGTGAATAAATATTAATCAGTGCTGAATAAACAGAGTGATTCTGATCATTATGTGACTTGTTTCCCTTGGTACAAGGGCTGGTAGAACAATGCACTCTGATTCCACATCGGTGCTTGAAATGTGATTGGAAGTTGATGGGTTTGGTGCCGGCAGAGACCTCCTCTCAACAAGAGGAGTCTCTGCACATGAAACAATTTACCCCTCATGTTTTACACTTCAATGCTGGAGGGATCCATTTGAGTTCAGGGGCCAGAGAGAAATGTTGATTGATTGATTTATTATTGTCGCACATATTAGCATACAGTGAAAAGTATTGTTTCTTGTGCACTAAACAGACAAAGCATACCGTTCATAGAGAAGGAAACGGGAGAGTGCAGAATGTAGTGTTACAGTAATAGCTAGGTGCCGGAATTCTACCGCCTTGCTTGCCACAGAATCGGAGCGGGCAAGGGGCGGACAACGGAAATGTCCGTTGACCTCAGGTGGGAATTTCCAGTCTCGCTCGAGCGTGGCCATAAAATCCTGCTCATGGTGCAGAGAAAGATCAACTTAATGCGAGGTAGGTCCATTCAAAAGTCTGAAGGCAGCAGGGAAGAAGCTGTTCTTGAGCCGGTTGGTACGTGGCGGCACGGTAGCACAGTGGTTAGCACTTCTGCTTCACAGCTCCAGGGTCCCGGGTTCGATTCCCGGCTCGGGTCACTGTCTGTGTGGAGTTTGCACATTCTCCTCGTGTCTGCGTGGGTTTCCTCCGGGTGCTCCGGTTTCCTCCCACAGTCCAAAGATATGCGGGTTAGGTTGATTGGCCAGGTTAAAAAATTGCCCCTTAGAGTCCTGGGATGTGTAGGTTAGAGGGATTAGCGGGTAAAATATGTGGGGGTAGGGCCTGGGTGGGATTGTGGTCGGTGCAGACTCGATGGGCCGAATGGCCTCCTTCTGCACTGTAGGGTTTCTATGATTTCTGTGACCTCAGACTTTTGTATCTTATTCCCGACGGAAGAAGATGGAAGAGTGAATGTCCGGGGTGCGTGGGGGTCCGTAATTATGCTGGCTGCTTTTCCCAAGGCAGCGGGAAGTGGAGACAGAGTCAATGGATGGGAGGCTGGTTTGTGTGATGGATTGGGCTTCGTTCACGATCCTTTGTAGTTCCTTGCGGTCCTGGGTAGAGCAGGAGCCATACCAAGTTGAGATACATCCGGAAAGGATGCTTTCTACGGTGCACCTGTAAAAGTATGTCGGGAGGTGCGTGGGGTCCTTGATTATTGTACTTCAATGGACGTAGAAATCGGAGCAGGACTGAACCACGTGTCCCCTCAGGTCTGCTCCACATCCAATCAGATCACGGCAGATCCTTCCTCATTTCTCTGAATTCCCATCATGCCCCAAAATCCATTGACTTCCATCTGGAATTATCGTCTCATCAACTGAGCTCCATGCTTCAGAGCATTGCAAAGATGTGTAACACTCTGAGTGAAAATAGTTTTCCTTATCTCAGTCATGAATGGCCGCCTCCTTTTCCGGGATGCGTGCCCCCTGTTGTAGACCCTCCATGATGTGGAGATAGAACATAGAAAAGCTACAGCACAAACAGGCCCTTCGGCCCACAAGTTGCGCCGAACAATTTCCTTACCTTCTAGGCTCATCTATAACCCTCTAACTTACTAACCTCCATGAACCTATCCAAAAGTATCTTAAAAGACTCAATCGAATCCGCTTCCACCACCACTACCGGCAGCCGATTCCACGAAAAACTTACCCCTAACATCTCCTCTATACCGACTCCCCAGCACCCTAAACCTGTGGCCTCTTGTGACAATCATTTCAGCCCTGGGTAAAAGCCTCTGAGAATCCACTCTATCAATACCTCTCAACATGCCGGCATTGGACTGGGGTAAACACAGTAAGAAGTCTCACAACCAGGTTAAAGTCCAACAGGTTTATTTGGTAGCAAAATCCACTAGCTTTCGGAGCGCTGCTCCTTCTGCAACTTTTTTGGATTTTGCTACCAAATAAACCTGTTGGACTTTAACCTGGTGTTGTGAGACTTCTTACTGTGTACCAGCCAGGTACAAACAGCCTCTCATCATCCCTGTCAAACCTGATAAGGAATATATTTATTTCAGTGGGAACCAGAGTAGCAAAGTTCACCCCGGTGCCCTGGTCAATATTCATGCCTCGATCCACATCATCAAAATCTGCTCATGATCTCATTGGGGGTTTCTGGGACCTCCCGCTGTCCACAAACTGGCTGCAGCATTTCTGACATCAGTGACGATCAAGGACACTTCAGTGGTCGTAAAGTGTCATGATAATAGGATGATTGTGGTACTGGACCCCAATATTAGAAACAATGCGGTATGCGCTGTACTTCATGAGGTCACCTGAACTGGGGGTGGTTGGTCAGATAGCCTGTGTACGTGTGGATTGGAACAGGGCTGCAGAGGCCTTGCAGTTGTGTATTCACGTTGTGAAAATGTGTGAGTAATTGAGTTTACAGCAATGGTGTGAGTCATCCCGCAACGTAAAATCAAACCATTGCCGTTTCTGGAACCTTCCGCTGTGCACAAACTGGCTGCAATGTTTCCAACATTAATGACGACACTATAGGAGCACTTCAATAGCTGTAAAACATTTGAGACTCTGATGTCCGATGGGACATGTGATTAGAACCCATTCCTTTCATAGAATCCCTACAGTGCAGGAGGAGGCCATTCAGCCCATCAAGCCTGCGCCGACCACAATCCCACCCAGGCCCTATCCCCGTAACCCCGTGTATTTACCCTGCTAATCCCCCTGACAGTAAGGGGCAATTTAGCACAGCCAATCCACCTAACCAGCGCATCTTTGGAGTGTGGGAGCAAACTCCGGAGCACCTGGAGGAAACCCACGCAGACACGGGGAGAACATGCAAACTCCACACAGACAGTGACCCGAGGCCAGAATTGAACCCGGGTCCCTGGCATTGTGAGGCAGCAGTGCTAACCACTGTGCCACCGTGCCACTCTCCTTTGGGTCACAAAAGGATCTGAACGTATCCATATCATTGTGTGGAATGCTTTAGCCTCTTTAGATGATGATGGCCAGAATACAAAAAAGAGAAGAAAGAAAGAGTTGTATTTACATAGCGCCTGTCACACTGAATGTCCCAAAGCACTTTACAGTCAATGAAGTCACTGTTGTAATGTAGGAAACACGGCAATCAATTTGCACACAGCAAGATCCCACAAACAGCAGTGTGATAATGACCAGATAAATTGTTTTTAGTGATGGTGATTGAGGGATAAATGTTGGCCAGATAACTGGGGAGAATTAGAGTTAGATCAGCATTATAGAATCTCTACAGCGCAGAAGGAGGCCATTCAGCCCATTGAGTCTGTACCAACTCTCCATTAGAGCATCTTACCCAGGCCCTATCCCTGGAACCCCATTAGTTATCCTGCTAATTTGATTTGATTTATTATTGTCACATGTATTAGTATACAGTGAAAAGTATTATTTCTTGCATGCTATACAGACAAAGCATACCGTTCATAGAGAAGGAAACGAGAGAGTGCAGAATGTGCTAACCCCCTAATCCCCATAACCTACATGTCTTTGGAGACTAAGGGCCAGTCCACCTAACCTGCACCTCTATGGAATGTAGGAGGAAACCGGAGCACACCTATGCAGATATGGGGAGAACGTGCAAACTCCACACAAACAGTTACCTGAGGCCGGAATTGAACCCGGGTCCCTGGCGCTGTGAGGCAGCAGTGCTAACCACTGTGTCATCGTGCCATCCCACTGAAGCATCAGAAATGGGTAAAAGTAGTTTTATGTTTTGCGTGCAGATTCTCCATCAGAACTCATTAGCTGTGTGACAGTCTTGGTACAGCTCAAAGCCCGCAAGCTGCTCAGGAACTGAGACATTTAATGACAGTGGAAGTCAGAGTACTAACGGAGTGGAGAGCACCAGGCCCTCAGGCCTTCAGATTCACCATGACAACCGTGGCAATTTGCTTCTGAAAACAAGGTCTAATCACTCCAAAACGATCTCGTCAAGGAGCTGGTTAAGCTTCAGCTCATTGAGCACAATAAGTTATCTGTTCACTTCCTCTTATCGAATCTCATACTGATACAATCAGTCCGGTGGCTCTTCCTGTGAAGGCAGCATTGGCAGTTGAACTTTACAGTGTTCGCAGAGAGTCTGAACTCTTGTCTCTCCAATCCCAGTGAGGCAATGTGTGGCACAGTGAATCTGTCACTGGACCCCTCGCCCTTTGGGCTAAGATCAAGCGTCAGATCCAGCCCAGGGTGGGGTGCAAGGCCTCATCTTGTCAGTTTGGATCCTGTGTCTCTCTTGTAGGGGACATTGAATTGGATTCAATTCGAATTTGATTTTCACAGAATCATAGAATCCTACAATGCAGAAGGAGGCCATTTGGCCCATCGAGTCTGCACCGACCACAATCCCACCCAGGCCCTATCCCCATAACCCCATGCATTTACTCTGTTAATCCCCCCAACACAAAAGGCCAATTTAGCATGACCAATCCACCTAACCCGCACATCTTTGGAGTGTGGGAGGAAACCGGAGCACCCGGAGGAAACCCACGCAGACACGGGGAGAATGTGCAGAGTCCACACAGACAGTGACCCAAGGCTGGAATCGAATCCGGGTCCCTGGCGCTGTGAGGCAGCAGTGCCAACCACTGGAGCAAGCAAGGAGATGGATAAAGGGTTTTCCCGCTCCACTCTGTGCACTGGCTTTGTAACTTTAAGAAAGGAGTAAAATATTCAGAAGAAGGTAACCCAAAGGCTTGAGCTGAGCGATTTAGTGAGTGGGCAAGAACATGGCGGATGGAATATAATGTGGGAGAATGTGAGATTATCCACCTTCCTCCCCCTCTCCTCCTGCCCCTTCCTCTCCTCTCCCCCCTCTCTTCCCCCTTCCCCCCACCTCCCCCCACCTCCCCTGTAGGAACAGATGTGCAGAGTATTTCTTAAATGGTGAGAGGTTAGAAAGTGTGGATGTCCTTGTCCACAAGTCACTGAAGGCGAGCATGCAGCTGCAGCAAGTTATTAAGAAGGCTAATAGAATGCTAGCCTTCCTGGCTGGAGGATTTCAGTCCAGCAGCAAAGTCTTGCTTCAGTTGTACAGAAAGCTGTTTCGGCCGCACCTGGAGTATTGTGTCCAGTTTTGGTAAGTGTGATCACATGAAACATATCACGTGAAGCAGCACTGACACGTATGTGCACTGCGCTCATGAACATGTCACCTGATTTCCCGCAATGTCAAGCCTGGAGGAGGTAAAGGAGTGAGCGCACACGGTAGCACAGTGGGTTAGCACTGCTGCCTCACAGCGCCAGGGACCCGGGTTCGATTCCCGGCTTGGGTCACTGTCTGTGTGGAGTTTGCACGTTCTCCCCGTGTCTGCGTGGGTTTCCTCCGGGTGCTCCGGTTTCCTCCCACAGTCTGAAAGATGTGCTGGTTAGATGCATTGACCCGAACAGGCGCCGGAGTGTGGTGACTAGGGGATTTTCACAGTAATTTCATTGCAGTGTTAATGTAAGCCTACTTGTGACTAATAAATAAACTTTGAACATTAGTCAGGGGGACTAGCAGGGTAAATATATGGGATTATGGGAATAGGGCCTGGGTTGTGATCGGTGCAGACTCGATGGGCTGAATGGCCTCCTTCTGCACTGTGTGGATTCTATGGAATCACACGCTGCGAGTTCCAACTGAGCGACGCAAGGGGGTAAAAGCAGCGAGTTGGAGAGATGCTTTAGTCCACGCTGCGTATTCTGTTGTGTGATTGGTGAAAGATTGTACAGGCGGATTTGAGTGGCACGGAATGGGCTCCTGTAACGCGCTCGCTGGAAGGTTTGGCATGTTTTCCTCTCCTAAACCCACTGGCACCTCGGCGCTGGCATTCCCTGTCACCACGTCCACCAACGTCCCGCGGAACCGCAGCAGTTCCACCAGCCTCTCTCGGACCGTCAGGCTGCGCAGTGCGTTCTGGCCACAATTTATGAATGAATTAAAGAAAAGTTACTCCTCTTCCCTACTCTCCTATTCCATGGACTCAACAGCTCCCCCGCTGGCTCCGTGGGAAAATACAGCTGATTTTCCTTCACGTTGGTGGGCAGTGAGGAAGTATCCCTGAGCTGGTTATCAGCCCATTGGGCTGCCTCACAAACAATGACCAGAATTTTCCAGCCATTCCCACAGGTGGGCTGACGGTAAAATCTCCCCGCAGATGGGTGCCTACAACAGGAAGCCCCGTTGACAGCTGGGGGACCAGTGGATCCCACCGCCAGTCGATGGTGGGCCGCCTCCACCGCTGTGAAGCACGTCCCAGGTTGGGGGAGGAAGATCATGGAAAATCCTGTCCACTCCTTCTCCAACAAATCCTGGCTGGGACTTGAACCCACAGCTTAGCTCCTGACCATTGGGACTCTGCCACTGCGCCACAAGATCTCCTACTTACCATGGAATCATAGAATCCTACAATGCAGAAGGAGACCATTCAGCCCATCGAGTCTGCACTGACTACAATCCCACCCAGGCCCTATCCCCATAACCCCATGCATTTACCCTAGTTAGTCCCCCTGACACTAAGGGGTAATTTAGCATGGCCAATCCACCTCGCATGGCCAATCCACCTCACCCACACATCTTTGGACTGTTGGAGGAAACCAGAACACCTGGAGGAAACCCACGCAGACATGGGGAGAACGTGCATTCTCCGCACAGACAGTGACCCAAGCCGGGAATGGCACCCAGGTCCCGGGCGCTGTGAGGCAGCAGTGCTAACCCACTGTCCCACCGTGTCGCTCATCTACTGTGACACTGGGCCATGTGACTGTGGTCACACCATCAGGATGTGGTTCACAGCCAGTGAGGTACTTTTAGAGAAATGGAGAAAACGCAGTGAATTTATAGGCAGCAAGTTCCTGCAAACAGCAGAAGGATAGCGGGTCAGATAATGCGTTTTGGTTGCGTTGATGGAGAGATTGGTGAGGACACAAGGGATAACTTTCCTTTGAAATCCTGCCATTTGATCTTTTCGCAGCCACTGAGAGCAAACAGAGATTGAGATTAATCTTCCCATCAGAGACACAGCGCCTCCGGCATTGCAGCACTCCCTCAGCGCGGCCCCGGAGTTTTAGCCTGGATTCTGTGCTCATGCCTTTTGTGAGGGGTTTGAAACCACAGCCATTGACTCACAAACAAAAGCTCTGCCCACGCAGCCAGAGGCTTCACTATTTTACATGTTGTTTGATCAGTTTGCTTTGCACATTGCACTTGTCAGGAAATGATTCAGGAATTGAAATGACTCTCAGAAGTTCCCTGAATTTAACCCTTTCCTTCACTGCCCATTTCTTTTTTGCAGTGGGCCTGTGTTGGCATGCTCGCTTAGCCAGAGGCTCCGAGTTTGAGTGCAAATGCAGCCTGTAATCCAGGCTGAAGCTTTGCTGCGTTACTGAGGGGGTGCTGCACAGTTGGCAGTGCCATCTTCTTGGTGAGATATTAATTCAATCCCTTCAGCTGGACACCAAACATTATTGTTATTTGAAGAAGTTTTTTTTGTATTCATTCACGGGATGTGGGTGTCCCTGGCTGGGTCAACATTTATTGCTCATCCCTGGGGGCGTTTAATAGACAACCACATTGCTGTGGCTCTGGAGTCACATGTAGGCCAGACCAGGTAAGGACAACAGATTTCCTTCCCTAAAGGGACATTAGTGAACCAGATGTTTTTTTTTACAACAATCGACAATGGTTTCATCAGTAGATTCTTAGTTCCAGATTTTTGTTGGATTCAAATTTCACCATTTGCCGTGGCGGGATTCGAACCCGGGTCCCCAGAGCATTACCCTGGCTCTCTGAATCACTAGCCCAATGACAATATGCTACTGCCTCCCCTATCCAGAGCTGATATTTATCATTCAATTAAAATCGGTTCCCCGCCCCTCCACCACCCCGTATCCCTGCGCAGCGGATCAATCTGGTGGTTTATGTTGTGTGATTTTGTGTGTGTTCCAGGTTTCGGGATGACCACGCCAGCGACCGTGAGTGGAAAGGTTTTCCTGATATTCTACGGCTTGGTCGGCTGTGCGGCCACCATCCTGTTCTTCAACCTCTTCCTGGAGCGGCTGATAACGGTCCTGGCCTACATCCTGAAGACCTGTCACGAGAGGCAGCTCAGGCGGAGCGGAGTCCTGCCCCAGGAAAACTGCCCGGAACTGGGAACCACGGGCGAGGTGGACAGCCTGTCCGGCTGGAAACCCTCTGTTTATTATGTAATGCTGATCCTGGGCCTAGCTGCCATTGCCATCTCCTGCTGTGCCTCAGCCATGTACACCCCGGTCGAGGGCTGGAGCTACCTGGACTCCATCTACTTTTGTTTTGTGGCCTTTAGCACGATAGGGTTTGGAGACCTGGTGAGCAGCCAGAACATGAGGTACGACTACCAGGGGTTTTACCGGTTTGGCAACTTCCTCTTCATCCTGATGGGGGTGTGTTGTATTTATTCCCTGTTCAATGTTATTTCCATCATCATCAAGCAGTTCCTCAACTGGAGCCTGAGGAGACTCGAGTGTCGGTGTTGCCTGAGGTGCCAGAGGAAACTGTTCAGGCCGGGGAGGAACGCCGTGGCTCCTGGCGTCCCCGGCACCCGCCGGAAGATCTCCATCGAGACGGACGCCTTCAACGAGAGCGAGGTGGTAGACGGCCGCAGGATGTCCGGGGAAATGATCTCCATGAGGGACTTCCTCGCCGCCAACAAGGTCTCGCTGGCCATCATGCAGAAGCAGCTGCTGGAGACGGCAAACGGGCACCCCAGGGCAAGCGGCCATGCCACCCGCCACAATGGCTTCTCCGAGGGGGTGGGCGCTCTGGCCATCATGAACAATCGGCTGGCAGAGACCAGCGTGGACAGGTGAACATTCACAATGTCGACCCAGCCGCAGCTCTCGATTCAGCCTTAATGACTAACGCGCTCTTTTATATAACAAAATTAAATATTTCTGGATGATTCCGTTTGAACTTTGACCTTCCCTGGTACTCGTATCTGATATATCACTGACCACTAGCCAATCACAAAGAGAGGGGGTGGGGAGGGGGCTGGATGGGGAGCGGATGGGGGTGTGGGTGTGGGTTGGATGGGGGAGGGGGTGGATGGGGGAGGGGAGAGGGTGGATGGGGGAGGGGAGAGGGTGGGGGTTAGCTGTTGTTCAGGTCATGGGTGCACAGTTAAGATGTGATGTTTCCACCTCCTGGCCATGATGGGGCGCTGTTGTGATCTCTCGCTCTGATGGCTGCTGTTGACTATAACCTGACCCGTGTCAACCTGCGCCCGCCACTCCCTCCTGTAAAGTGCGGTGAGTCGGGTTCACCGCCCCTCAGTCGGGGAGGCTGTGGCCAGTTCGTGTCCTCTCATCTTTCACCTTTACGTATGGTTAGGGGGGGCGGGGGGGGGGGGGGCCGCGGGGCGGTGGGGGGGGGGGGCCGCGGGGCAGTGAGGGGGGGCCGCGGGGTGGTGAGGGGGGGTGGGGCAGTGAGGGGGGGCGGGGTGGTGAGGGGGGGTGGGGCGGGGTGGTGAGGGGGGGCGGGGCGGGGTGGTGAGGGGGGGGCGGGGCAGTGAGGGGGGGGCGGTGAGGGGGCGGGGCAGTGAGGGGCGGGGCAGTGAGGGGGGCGGGGTCAGCATTGACACCCAAACAATCAATGTGAGAGCATGCTGTCCAATGGCCCATAGCCATAGATACCCAAGGACCAATAGACAGGCAGCATTTTGAGGTCTTGTTAACATTGGGCATCCTGGCACAGGTCACTGGATTGAAGCCCCACGGCATCTGGGGTAAGAGCGGGGGGGTGCGGTGAGGAGGGGGTGGGAGGGGGTAGGAGGGGGTGGGGGGATGAGGAGGGGGTGGGGGGGTGAGGAGGGGGTGGGGGGGGTGAGGAGGGGGTGGGGGGTGAGGAGGGGGTGGGGGGTGAGGAGGGGGTGGGGGGTGAGGAGGGGGTGGGGGATGAGGAGGGGGTGGGGGAGGAGGGGGTGGGGAGGGGTGAGGAGGGGGTGGGGGAGGAGGGGGTGGGGAGGGGTGAGGAGGGGGTGGGGAGGAGGGGGTGGGCGCTGAGGAGGGCTGGGGGGGTGAGAAGGGGATGGTGGGGGTGGGGAGGGGGTGAGGAGCGGGCGGGGAGGGGGTGGGGGTGTGAGGAGCGGTTGGGGGGTGAGGAGGGGGTGGGGGGTGAGGAGGGGGTGGGGGGTGAGGTGGGGGGTGAGGAGGGGGTGGGGGGTGAGGAGGGGGTGGGGGGTGAGGAGGGGGTGGGGGGTGAGGAGGGGGTGGGGGTGAGGAGGGGATGGTGGGGGTGAGGAGGGGGTGGGGGGGTGAGGAGGGGGTGGGGGTGAGGAGGGGGTGGGGGAGGAGGGGGTGGGGAGGGGTGAGGAGGGGGTGGGGGAGGAGGGGGTGGGGAGGGGTGAGGAGGGGGTGGGGGGAGGGGGTGGGGGGAGGAGGGAGTGGGGAGGGTGAGGAGGGGGTGGGCGCTGAGGAGGGCTGGGGGGTGAGAAGGGGATGGTGGGGGTGGGGTGGGGGTGTGAGGAGGGGTTGGGGGGGTGAGGAGCGGGCGGGGAGGGGGTGGGGGTGTGAGGAGCAGTTGGGGGGGTGAGGAGGGGTGGGGGGTGAGGAGGGGGTGGGGGGTGAGGAGGGGGTGGGGGGTGAGGAGGGGGTGGGGGGTGAGGAGGGGGTGGGGGTGAGGAGGGGATGGTGGGGGTGAGGAGGGGGTGGGGGGTGAGGAGGGGGTGGGGGGTGAGGAGGGGGTGGGGGGTGAGGAGGGGGTGGGGGTGAGGAGGGGGTGGGGGGTGAAGAGGGGGTGGGGTGAGGAGGGGGTGGGGGTGAGGAGAGGGTGGGGGTGGCGGGTGGGGAGGGGGTGGAGGGTGAGGAGGGAGTGGGGGGTGAGGAGGGGGTGGGGGGTGAGGAGGGGGTGGGGGGTGAGGAGGGGGTGGGGGGGTGAGGAGGGGGTGGGGGGTGAGGAGGGGGTGGGGGTGAGGAGGGGTGGGGGGTGAGGAGGGGGTGGGGGGGTGAAGGGAGCAGCTGCAAGCAGGATACTGGTAAATTGCCAAATCTGATGGACGGATTACAGATTTTCTTATGAGATCTCCTGGCTGTACACCCACACACACCCACACACACACCCACACACACACCCACACACACACCCACACGCACACCCACACGCACACCCACACACACACCCACACACACACACCCACACCCACACACACACCCACACCCACCACACACACCCACACACACACACACACACAATCACACCCACACACTCACACACACACACCACACCCACACACACACCCACACCCACACACACACTCACACCCACACACACACCCACACACACACTCACACCCACACACACACCCACACACACACTCACACACACACACACTCCCACACACACTCCCACACACTCCCACACACACACCCCACACACACCCACACCCCCACACACTCACCCACACACACACCCCCACACACTCACCCACACACTCACCCACACACACATTCACACCCACACACACACACACACCCACACACACACCCACACGGTCACACACACGCACACACTCACCCACACACTCACCCACACACACACCCACACACACACCACACAGTCACGCACACCCACACACTCACCCACACCGTCACTCACATGCACACCCACACACTCACCCAGACACTCACCCACACACTCACCCACACAGTCACCTACACAGTCACACACACACACACTCACCCACACACTCACCCACACAGTCACACACATGCACACCCACACACTCACACACACACACACACACACACATACACACACGCACACACACGCACACACGCACACATGCACACACACATACGCACACGCACACACACACACACGCACACACGCTCACACACACACGCACACACACGCACACATGCACACACACATACGCACACGCACACACACACACACGCACACACGCTCACACACACACGCACACACACGCTCACACACACACATCATATACCCACACTCCAGGTGGAGCCGCCTCCCTCGGTTAATTGGAAGGTGAATAAGTTCTTCATGTCCCAATTGGATGATTCTTGACAGTGAGTTAAACAGCCTCTTTGTCCACATGTGTGTATCTATGTATACATACCTGTGCATGCATGTGTACTCATGTCTATGTGGAAATTTGCATGTGTGTATGCTTGCATGTACGCACAAGTGTGTATCTGTGTGTTGGTGTGCACTTGCGGGCAGAATGTAATGGTTGCAGTGATGGACCCATTCCGTCTCCCCCCCACCTCCTGTCCCGTTATACACCCCGCCAAACAACCCACTCCTGGCAGAGTGGGGAGGGGGATATTAAATTTCACCTTGTGTGTATGTGCTTGTGTACTCGATTGCATGCATACTTGTGTGCACACCTGTATGTATATTCTGTGCATACATATGTACTTATATGCACATCTGCCTATGTATTTGTATGCGTGCAACTGTACTTGTGTATGTGTGTGTGGTGTGTATTTGTATATGCATGCATGTGGTGTGTGAATGTATTTGTGCACGTGTGTGAGTGTTGTGTGTGAGTGTTGTGTGTGAGAGTGTGTGTGAGAGTGTGTGAGAGTGTGTGTGTGTGTAAGTGAGTGTGAGTGTGTGAGTGTGTGTCTGCATGTTAGTGTGTGTGTGCGTGTGAGTGTGTACATGTGTGTGTTTGTGTGTGTACATGTCTGTGAGTGTGTGCGTGTGTGTACATGTGTGTGTGTGAGTGTGTGAGTGAGTGTGGGTGTGAGAGTGAGTGTGTGTGTGAGAGTGAGTGTGTGAGTGTGTGAGTGTGTGTGTGTGAGAGTGTGTGTGAGAGTGTGTGTGAGAGTGTGTGTGAGAGTGTGTGTGTGAGTGTGTGTGAGTGTGGGTGCGAGTGTGTGTGAGAGTGTGTGTGAGAGTGTGTGTGAGAGTGTGTGTGAGTGTGTGTGTGTGAGAGTGAGTGTGTGTGAGAGTGTGTGAGTGTGGATTTGTGGGGATGTTTGATAAGGTCAGGAGTAAGTGAGCTCTGATACTCCCCCACAGCAAGGAGCCCGCAGCTCCAGGAGTACAAGAGGAGGAATCACAGAATTATTACAGAGCAGAAAGAGGCCATTCAGCCCATCATGTCTGCACGAGCTCTCCGAGCGAGCATTGTGACTTAGTGCCATTCTCCTGCCTTTTCCCCGTACCCCTGCACATTGTTTTAATTCAAATAATCATTCAATGCCCTCTTAAATGTCTCGATTGAACCTGCCTTCACCACACTCCCAGGCAGAACATTCCACACCCCAACCACTCGCTGTGTGAGAAAGACTCTCTCACATCACATTTGCTTCTTTTGCAAATTATTTTAAATCTGTGCCCTCTCGTTCCTGATCCTTTTACAAGCGGGAACAGTTTCTCCCGATCTGCTCCGGCCAGCCCCCACATGATTTTGAACATCTCCATCAAATCTCCTCTTAGAAAGATAAGACTCATTTTCTGACTGGAATCTTCCAGTGATGATGATGTTTTCTGGATTGTGAAAGGATTAGATGGAGTGAAAGTGCACTGAGAGGCCAGGGAAAAGCAAGTTACATCTTCAGATAATCTGCTGCTCTCCAAGATGTTGCGAATTAAATCTCTGCAGAGCTGAGTTCAGGCGCTGTGAGCACATCTTCACAGAACCATAGAATCCCTACAGTGCAGAAGGAGGCCATTCAGCCCATCGGGTCTGCACTGACCACAATCCCACCCAGGCCCTATCCCCGTAACCCCACGTATTTATTTATTGTGTTTATTTATTAGTGTCATAAGTAGGCTTACATTAATTAACACACACTCACTCTCACACACACACTCACTCACACACTCACACACACTCACACACACACACTCACACTCACACACAAACAGTGAAGTTACTGTGAAAATCCCCTCATCGCCACACTCCGGCACCTGTTCGGTTACACTGAGGGAGAATTTAGCACGGCCAATGCACCCTAACCAGCACGTCTTTGGAATGTGGGAGGAAACCCGAGCACCCGGAGGAAACCCACGCAGACACGGGGAGAACGTGCAAACTCCACACAGACAGTGACCCAAGCCGGGAATCGAACCCGGATCCCTGGCACTGTGAGGCAGTATTGCTAACCACTGTGCCACCGTGCCAATTTTCCCTACCGATCCCCCGACGCTAGGGTCAATTTAGCACGGCCAATTAACCCAATGCCCACAGCTTTCAGACTGTGGTAGGAAACCGGAGCACCCGGAGGAAACCCACGCAGATGCAGAGAGAACATGCAAACTCCGCACAGACAGTCACCCAAGGCCGGAATCGAACCCGGGTCCCTGGCGCTGTGAGACAGCAGTGTTAACCACTGTGCCGCCCTAATCTTCTATTGAATTGTTGAATTGTCTTGAAGGAGCAAGGGCAAAGATTTGGGCATCATCTTCCCCACTGAGTGAGCTCCTTGGCAAAGAATCTTAGCAGTTCACAATCTCAGGGTTGTGTCAAATCACTTCACATGTGAATTATTTGTGAAGTCTGGTCACTGTTTAAATGTAGGAATCCAGCAGCCAATTTGTACACAGCAAACTCTCAGACCTCAATAAATATTGGCACAGGAGTGTCGAAACGTGCGGTGGGCGTGTCTTAACATCCAGCTTACTGGTGTGACAGGGTTTTGGAGAATGACGGCACTTCTGACAATGCAGCACCCCCCCAGCACTGAAGTACAGCACTGAGCCTAGATTAGAAGAGAAAATGCTGGAAAATCTCAGCGGGTCTGGCAGCACCTGTAAGGAGAGAAAAGAGCTGACGTTTCGAGTCCACATGACCGGACAAAGAATCGTCTGGACTCGAAACGTCAGCTCTTTTCTCTCCTTACAGGTGCTGCCAGACCCGCTGAGATTTTCCAGCATTTTCTCTTTTGGTTTCAGATTCCAGCAGCCGCAGTAATTTGCTTTTATTTTATGACCCGAGATTACATTGTGCAGTCTGTCATTAGCAAACCCTGTAACTTGGGCTGCTATAGTTAACCCATCCATCACATTGCCCCACTCTCTCCCCAGGACCTTGTTCCATTTGTCCTTCTCAAATCCTTCTCCAGCTCCCTTCTAAAAGGATATCTCAATAGTTACTTGTAGTAAAACACTCCATGTTTTGGATAATGTTCAGGGGAGACGAAGTGGGCACTTTATGGTGTTGATCAGCATGCACATTCTAGCCAGCTGGAAGATTCGCTCTCGGAGTCACAGCTTCCCCAGAACTGGGGGAACGAGGCCACAGGTGGTTTAAAACAGTTTAAGTTTTCAGTGTTATCAGAAACACTCCTGTGGTACCTTGTAGACTTAAAGGGCAGGATTTCCCAGCCACCCTCGCTCCAAAATCGGAAAGTCCTGCCCGAGGACCTCTGCATGGTCCACCCCCCTCCTCCCCCTCCACCCGCCACAGGAAAATTCCCCCCGTAGGGTATTCCAGCACAGAAGGAGACTATTCGGCCCATTCAGTCTGCACTATCTCTTTGAAAGAGCCAGGCCAATTACTGCGGATGCTGGAATCTGAAACAAAAACAGAAAATGCTGGAAAATCTCAGCAGGTCTGGCAGCACCTGTGGAGAGAGAGAATAGAGCTAACGTTTTGAGTCTGGATGACCCTTGGGATGCTGTCAGATCTGCTGAGGTTTACCAGTGTTTTCTGTTTCTGTTGTCTTTGAAGGGGAAATCCAGTTAGTCCCGCTCCTCCTCTCTTATCCCACATTCCTGCTATTGCTCCTTCTAGTTCTTATCCAATTCCCATTCAAATCCTAACTTAATGTTGCCTCTGGTTTATTTATTCAATCTGCACTCCAAGCTCATCAATTCCTTTAGCCACCAGCAACATTGTCCCTTTATTTAATCCATCTGAAATCCTTAATGATTTTAAACACCTCAATCAAATTCCCTTTTAATCTCCTCTGTTTTAAAACATAGCGAGAGTCAGTAAACTTTCAGGAATGTGCAGGAAGTTACCCCCAGGCTTTGTCTGTGCTGTTGATAAACAGGAAGGGATCTGTGATTGCTCGGATGGAGCTGTGCGGTTTACAGAACATTGTGAATGTCGCTCCAACCTGCTTCCCTGTTTATTAGATACAATTCATCCCACTTAAATTGAAGTGTTTTTTCCATCCATTAAACCAGCTCATTGGGATTTTGTCCCTTTAACTATATGCTGGAACAAGACAAATCGTTTAGGAGCACAGGAAGAAGGGGAGGCCATTCAGCCCCTCATAGAAACATAAGAACTAGAAGCAGGAGTAGGCCATTCAGCCCTTCGAGCCTGCTCTGCCATTCATTCATAGAACATAGAATATAGAACAGTACAGCACAGAACAGGCCCTTTGGCCCACGATGTTGTGCCGAGCTTTATCTGAAACCAAAATTCAATGGCTGATCATTGAATTCAATATCTCAATCCCCCCATATCCCCTGATCCCTTTAACCCCAAAAGCTATATCAAATTTCTTCTTGAAATCAGACAACGTTTTGGCCTCAACTACTTTCTGTGAGAGTGAATTCCACACATTCACTGCCCTATGGGTGAAGAAATTTCTCCTCACCTCAGTCCTAAAAGGTTTACCCCTTATCCCCAAACTATGACTCCTAGTTCTGGACTCCCCCACCAACGGGAGTCAGCGAGTCACAATGGCATAGAAAGAGGTCATTTGTCCTGTGTCTATGCCAGCTCTCTGTAAAGCAATCCAATCAATCTTATTCCCCCGCTCTATAGCTTGTGGCACTGTAAGGATTAACTGGTCATTTATCTTCTTGTTGTTTTGTGGGACTTTGCTGTGGTCATTTTGGCTGTAAAACAACAACCACAGCGTATTGACTGTGGGGTATCTCGGGGTGTGCTGAGGATGTGAGAAGCTCTTTGTAAATATGGTTTCTAACAAAACAAGGCTCACCAGCCAGGTCTGAAGACACTCTCACTGGCAAGGGTTGGCACCAACCAATGTTTTGCCAATTCCTCTATCGAAAGCGGATCCTCAAACTATGACCCTTAGTTCGGGACTCCCCCACCAACGGGAATATTCTTTCTGAATCTACCTAATCCTGTTAGAATTTTATAAGTTTCTATACTTCCTCATATGACAGATCTGCCATCCCCTCTGCGCTCCCTCTGTAGCAAGGACATGCTTCCTTAGATAAGGACACTAAAACTGCACACAATACTCCAGACGTGGCGTCACCAACACTATGTACAACTGCAGCAAAACATCCCTAGCCGCTTGTCCTTGAGACAGTTGCACCATTCAACCTGACCGTGACTGACCTGCATCTCCACTCCACTTACCCCCCTTGGTTCCTAACCCTTAATATACACAACCAACAAAAACCTCATCAATCTAGTTTTCTATTCCTAACATATTGGGTTAAGTCAATAATTTTTATACATAGGTATTATTTATGTCTATAAGTGACTTGTAGTTTGGAATTCGGAGTCCTTTTCGAGAAAGGTGGAGGTTTAATTGGTAATAATAGAATCATCATCAACAACTGCTGTTCAAATAATGAATCACTGGATCCTTCCCACACACAGAGCGGATGAACGGGGGCAAAGGTTATGATCTGAAGTTGTTGAGCTCAGCACTGAGTTCAGATTGCTGTAAAGATCCTCATTGTAAGATGAAAAACTGTCCCTGAAGCTTCTGATGAGCTTCATTGGGAAACATCCCCTTTTGATAGAGGAATTGGCAAAACATTGGTTGGTGCCAACTCTTGCCAGTGAGAGCATCTTCAGACCTGGCTGGTGAGCCTTGTTTTGTTAGAAACCATATTTACAAAGAGCTTCTCACATCCTCAGCACATCCCGAGATACCCCGCAGTCAATACGCTGTGGTTGTTGTTTTACAGCCAATATGACCACAGCAAAGTCCCACAAAACAACAAGAAGATAAATGACCAGTTAATCCTTACAGTGCCACAAGCTATAGAGCGGGGGAATAAGATTAATTGGATTGCTTTACAGAGAGCTGGCATAGACACAGGACAAATGACCTCTTTCTATGCCATTGTGACTCGCTGACTCCCATTTTGGTATTTTCGATTGAGGGACAATAGGCCAACACACAGAGAAATCCCTTGTCCTACTTTTTAGATAGTGCCACGGGATATTTAACATCCACCTGAGAGGGTGGGTCGGGGTCTTTGTTTGACACTGTGGCCCAGAACTTCCGGCTACCCCAATGATGCGCTGAGGAATCCCTCCAGGATGTTTCCATCTAAGGGTTTACCTGCGAAAGGGTTTAGCGCTAACTTCCTCTGGACAATTGTGCTGGGTTGGGAACCATCCGATAGATTTAAATCGCTAACTTTGGTTGGTTCTGCCAATTTTACCCGGATAGTTACTCTGAAAGGGTTAGCAGGAAAAAAAATCCCTTCTGACTCCAGAGTAAGAATTTAAACACTCAGACCCAACTCCCCCCTCCCCCCCCAACACCCACACCCCCTGCTGGCCTGACCCCCTCCGACTCAGATCTGACAACTTCCCCACCCCACTCTCTGACTCTGGTCCAACTCCCCCCACTCCCCAACTCCGGTCCAATCAACCCACTCCCCAGTGTCTCCAGCTATGGCTCTGGCTCCAATCTGACCAACCGCCCCCCCTCCTCCCCTCTCCCGTCTGGGACCACCCCCTTCCCCACTCTGGGGTCCCCACCACCATCACTCACCGTGTCCCATCAAATGTCCCCTCAGCCCCCCACTTACCAGTGAAACCTACCTGTCCACTTGATCCTTTAACATCCCCTTTATGGCAGTTGCTGCATCCCAGTTACTCCATGCCAATTGCTGCCAGGGGCATGTGGCACAGCGCCCATCTCTCCCAGCCTGAATATGGAAGGTTGGGCGAGACAGGAACTGTGCAATCGCAGCAAGAGTAAGTCTGTCAAGAGTGACAAACTGACAGAGATTGCCACTCTGCGGAGGTTACGATGTCATAAGAACACAAGAACTATCATGGGTAAGATGGGTATAGAGGAATATGAGCCAAACATGGGAAATTGGGACTAGCTTAGGGGTTTAAAAAAAAGGGTGGCATGGACAAGTTGGACCAAAGGGCCTGTTTCCATGTTGTAAACCTCTATCACTCTATGACTCTATAACTAGGAGCAGGAATAGGCCATCTGGCCCCTCCGCTATTCAATAGGATCAAGGCTGATCTTTTTGTGGACTCGGCTCCACTTGCCTGCCCACTCTCCATAACCCTTAATTCCTTTACTGTTCACCCAAACAATGCAGTCCTGCCTCAGCGCTGGACCACCAGGTTCAGAGGTCGGACAGTGCCACCAACTGAGCCAAGGACAGGTCTTTTATTGAGCATGACTGTTCCATGCTGATTCCAGATTGGGCGAACGTGGTGGTAAGGACAGATGTGCTGGTAAAGTGGGGCTTGTTAAGTGGATTGAAATCCATGTAAAAATATTTAAATTCGCCCGTTTTGGATGGGTTCCCGATTGCGGCCATTTTCGGGCCTTGGTAAAGTGCGAACCGGTGTGGAGGCGGGTGCGGATCACACTACTCGCCTCACGCCCGACTTTACCAAATTTTCGCCCCCGAAAACGGGCGCAGCACGATGGTAAAATCATCCCCACGGTGGCAGGGTGAATATTGTTGGCTGTATGTTGGCCCTCCAACACTTAAACCCTCCAGAAACGAAAGCTCGAGCAAACACAAATGAATGCCCGAGTGCCGCAACAAATTGCCAGATTGGCAGAAAAGAAAACAGTTTTCAGGAACAATCTACTGTAAATAATCACTTTAATTCAGTCTGCAGTCGCGAGGCAACTTGTACATAGAACATGTTTGGGTGCCAAGTCTCAAAATTAATCCATTAAACAATACAGTTGCCATCGTAAGACAGTTTCTCCCCCCACAGTCACTTGCAGACATTCCTCATCAATATTTATTAAGAAAAAGGCCCTAATTGCTCAGTTTCCATGGGAACCGTTACCAATGTATGCAACATGTTTACCAGGTTTGCCAACTCATATTGTGTTTATCTTCTTTAAAGGTCATTTTCTGGCTGTGATGTAAAGGGAAGTCTGCAGTAATTTAATTCTGGAGAGTCTCTGATAACGTTCGCAGATCAGTTCTTTCCTTGAATGTTCACTCCGTAGAGCCTCATTACTTCCCCCCATGCTCCCCCCAGTCATCACTCTTCACAGCAATGTCAAAGCCACTTAAACTAACTCTCACTGAGTCAATTCTCAATAGGTGTCAACACCATTCTGAGGGCAACACTAAAACTGTACCGGCAAGAATGACAAGTAGACTGGGGAAAAAAAAGAGTTTCCTTTCTTTAACTGATAGCAATGTGTACTTGAATAGAAAATTAATGGCATGACCTGCCATCTTTATTAACCTTTCTACAGCTTTGAAGGAACAATATTGATACAACTGTCAATTTCCATCTAGTGATGTTACAGGCTACAGTAAATGTAATTAAATAAAGTAGGATTGATGATGAAAGGTAATGGTAAGTTGCTGATCTGAAATCACTGTGGCGCGGTGGCACAGTGGTTAGCACTGCTGCCTCACAGCGCCAGGGACCTGGGTTCGATTCCCTGCTTGGGTCACTGTCTGTATGGGGTCTGCACGTTCTCCCCGTATCTGCGTGGGTTTCCACTGGGTGCTCCAATTTCCTCCCACAGTCTAGAAAGACGTGCTGGTTAGGTGCATTGGCCATGCTAAATTCTCCCTCAGTGTACCCGAACAGGCGCCGGAGTGTGGCGGCTAGGGGATTTTCACAGTAACTTCATTGCAGTGTTAATGTAAGCCTACTTATGACAATAAATAAACTCAAAACTTCATGTCAGAGGATGCGAAAAAGATTGTGAATGGAATATCTTCACACAAGCAAAGTACAAGTTTCTTTAACTTTCCAAATATTGATTGGAACCTTTGTAGGTCGAATAGTTTGGATGGGGCAGTTTTTGTGCAGTGTGTGCAGGAGGGTTTCCTGACACAATATGTGGATAGGCCGACAAGAAGTGAGGCCACATTGGATTTGGTACTGGGAAATGAACCGGGCCAAGTGTTAGATTTGGTTGTGGGAGAGCAATTTGGAGATAGTGACCACAATTCGGTGTCTTTTGTTATTGCAATGGAGAGGGATAGGGCCGTACGGCAGGGCAAGGTTTACAATTGGGGGAGAAGTAATTATGATGCGATTAGGCAAGAATTAGGGGGCATAAGTTGGGAACAGAAACTGTCAGGGAAAGGCACTAATGGAAAGTGGAACTTTTTCAAGGAACAAATACTGGGTGTCCTTGATAGGTATGTCCCTGTCAGGCAGGGAGGAAATCGCCGAGTGAGGGAACCATGGTTCACGAAAGAGGTGGAATGTCTTGTGAAAAGGAAGAGGGAAGCTTATGTAGGGATGAGGAAACAAGGTTCAGATGACTCGATTGAGGGTTACAAGTTAGCAAGGAATGAGCTGAAAAAGGGGCTTAGGAGAGCTAGGAGGGGACATGAGAAGTCCTTGGCGGGTCGGATCAAGGAAAACCCCAAGGCTTTTTACTCTTATGTGAGGAATAAAAGAATGACCAGGGTGAGGTTAGGGCCGGTCAAGGACAGTAGTGGGAACTTGTGTATGGAGTCAGTAGAGATAGGCGAGGTGATGAATGAATACTTTTCTTCAGTGTTCACCAAGGAGAGGGGCCATGTTTTTGAGGAAGAGAAGGTGTTACAGGCTAATAGGCTGGAGGAAATAGATGTTCGGAGGGAGGATGTCCTGGCAGTTTTGAATAAACTGAAGGTCGATACGTCCCCTGGGCCTGATGAAATATATCCTAGGATTCTTTGGGAGGCAAGGGATGAGATTGCAGAGCCTTTGGCTTTGATCTTTGGATCCTCACTGTCCACGGGTATGGTGCCAAAGGACTGGAGAGTGGCGAATGTTGTTCCTCTGTTTAAGAAAGGGAATAGAAATGACCCTGGTAATTATAGACCGGTTAGTCTTACTTCGGTGGTTGGTAAATTGATGGAAAAGGTCCTTAGGGATGGGATTTACGACCATTTAGAAAGATGCGGATTAATCCGGGATTTGTGAAGGGCAAGTCGTGCCTCACAAATTGATTGAATTTTTTGAGGAGGTAACTAAGTGTGTTGATGAAGGTAGGGCAGTTGATGTCATATACATGGATTTTAGTAAGGCGTTTGATAAGGTCCCCCGTGGTCGGCTTATGATGAAAGTGAGGAGGTGTGGGATAGAGGGAAAGTTGGCCGATTGGATAGGTAACTGGCTGTCTGATCGAAGACAGAGAGTGGTGGTGGATGGAAAATTTTCGGATTGGAGGCAGGTTGCTAGCGGAGTGCCACAGGGATCAGTGCTTGGTTCTCTGCTCTTTGTGATTTTTATTAATGACTTAGAGGAGGGGGCTGAAGGGTGGATCAGTAAATTTGCTGATGACACCAAGATTGGTGGAGTAGTGGATGAGGTGGAGGGTTGTTGTAGGCTGCAAAGAGACATAGATAGGATGCAAAGCTGGGCTGAAAAATGGCAAATGGAGTTTAACCCTGATAAATGTGAGGTGATTCATTTTGGTAGGACAAATTTAAATGTGGATTACAGGGTCGAAGGTAGGGTTCTGAAGACTGTGGAGGAACAGAGAGATCTTGGGGTCCATATCCACAGATCTCTAAATGTTGCCACTCAAGTGGATAGAGCTGTGAAGAAGGCCTATAGTGTGTTAGCTTTTATTAACAGGGGGTTGGAGTTTAAGAGCCGTGGGGTTATGCTGCAACTGTACAGGACCTTGGTGAGACCACATTTCTGGTGCAGTTCTGGTCACCTCACTATAAGAAGGATGTGGAAGCGCTGGAAAGAGTGCAGAGGAGATTTACCAGGATGCTGCCTGGTTTGGAGGGTAGGTCTTATGAGGAAAGATTGAGGGAGCTAGGGCTGTTCTCCCTGGAGCGGAGGAGGCTGAGGGGAGACTTAATAGAGGTTTATAAAATGATGAAGGGGATAGATAGAGTGAACGTTCAAAGACTATTTCCTCGGGTGGATGGAGCTATTACAAGGGGGCATAACTATAGGGTTCGTGGTGGGAGATACAGGAAGGATATCAGAGGTAGGTTCTTTACGCAGAGAGTGGTTGGGGTGTGGAATGGACTGCCTGCAGTGATAGTGGAGTCAGACACTTTAGGAACATTTAAGCGGTTATTGGATAGGCACATGGAGCACACCAGGATGATAGGGAGTGGGATAGCTTGATCTTCATAGAAATCATAGAAATCATAGAAACCCTACAGTACAGAAAGAGGCCATTCGGCCCATCGAGTCTGCACCGACCACAATCCCACCCAGGCCCTACCCCCATATCCCTACATATTTTACCCACTAATCCCTGTAATCTACGCATCCCAGGACACTAAGGGGCAATTTTAGCATGGCCAATCAACCTAACCCGCACATCTTTGGACTGTGGGAGGAAATCGGAGCACCCGGAGGGAACACACGCAGACACGGGGAGAACATGCAAACTCCACACAGATAGTGACCCAGGTCCCTGGCGCTGTAAAGCAGCAGTGCTAACCACTGTGCCACTGTGCCACCACAGAATTCAGAAGCATGAGGGGGATCTTATAGAAACATATAAAATTATGAAGGGAATAGATAAGATAGAAGCAGGGAGGTGTTTCCACTGGCGGGTGAAACTAGAACTTGGGGGCCATAGCCTCAAAATAAGGGGGAGCAGATTTAGGACTGACTTGAGGAGGAACTTCTTCACACAAAGGGTTGTGAATCTGTGGAATTCCCTGCCCACTGAAGCAGTTGAGGCTACCTCATTGAATGTTTTTAAGGCAAGGATAGATAAAGTTTTGAACAGTAAAGGAATGAAGGGTTATGGTGAGCAGGCAGGTAAGTGGAGCTGAGTCCACAAAATGATCAGCCATGATCTTATTGAATGGCGGAGCAGGCTCGAGGGGCCAGATGGCCTACTCCTGCTCCTAGTTCTTATGTTCTTACATATTAAAAACAGACCGGGATATAGGAGGTAGTGCAGGGAAATGGTGTTGAAGTTAAAGATCAGCCATCATCTCAGTGAAGGGCCGAATGGCCTACTCCTGGCCTCTTTCTTAAGTTCCGATTTCCTTTGCAAAATTAATCACTTCACTCAGACTGCTGTAAAAATATTAATAAACACTCGATGTCATCTTTTTGAAAGCTCGGTAAAAGATTTAAAAATTCCCTAAAAGGATTCATTCTTAATCGGGGAAAGTTTGCAGTTATCAGCGGCATGGGAACACTCAGGAGGTTGGGGGAAGATAACAGCCAGTTTTTGACACAGAGTCAGAATAAACACAGCTTTGACTGCAATCACTTTGAAGGAATAAATCAGCATTTATTCAGTCTACTTTCCAATGGTGATTCAACTGAAATGCATTTTTAATAATGACACAAGTTGAAAGTGGTACGATAGCACGCAGCCCGTAGCCCAATGTCATCAGACATTCTCCTCATCAATATTATTAACCTCCATTAATTGAACTGATCCCCACTTGTGCCATTAAGTGTTTTAGCCGCGGATTAACTCAGGCCATTTTTTTTGTTTCTCTTATTGCTCGCTCCAGCTCTGCAAAGGTCCCCGTGTGTTCAACTCTCAGCTGCAGTCAGCACTTTACCCAGCACATCCCTTTATTCTGCTCTTTCACGGGATGTGGGCATCGCTGGCTAGGCCAGCATTTATTCCCAGCCCCTCATTGCCCTTGAGAAGGTTTAAGTTTTAAAGTTTATTCATTAGAAACTAGAAGCAGGAGGAGGCCATTCGCCCCTTCGAGCCTGCTCCGCCATTCATTTTGATCATGGCTGATCATCGAATTCAGTATCCTGATCCCCCCCTCATATCCCTCGATCCCTTTAGCCTCAAGAGCTATATCTAATTTCTTCTTGAAATCACACAACGTTTTGGCCTCAACTACATTCCGTGGTAGTGAATTCCACACATTCACCACCCTCTGGGTGAAGAAATTTCTCCTCACCTCAGTTCTAAAAGGTTTACCCCTTATCCTCAAACTATGACCCCTAGTTCTGGACTCCCCCGCCATTGGGAACATTAGTGTCACACGTAAACTTACATTAACACTGCAATGAAGTTACTGTGAAAATCCCCCAGTCACCACATTCCAGCGCCTGTTCGGGTACACTGAGGGAGAATTTAGCGTGGCCAATCTACCTAACCAGCATGTCTTTCGGACTGTGGGAGGAAATCGGAGCTCCCAGAGGGGACCCAAGTGGGCACAGGGAGAACGTGCAGATTCCACACAGACAGTGACCCAAGCCGGGAATCGAACCCGGGTCCCTGGCGCTATGAGGCAGCAGTGCCAACCCACTGTGCCACCGTGCTGCCCTGTGGTGAGTTGCCTTCTTAAACCATTGCAGCCCATGTGGTGTAGGTACACCCACAGTGTTAATAGGGAGGGAGTTCCAGGATTTTGATCCAGTATCAGTGAAGGAACAGTGATACATTTCCAAGTCAGGATGGTGAGTGAGTTGGAAGGGACTTGCAGGTGAGGGTGTTCCCAGGTGTCTGCTGCCCTTGCCCATCGAGTCTGCACCGACCACAATCCCACCCAAGCCCTATTCCCGTAATCCCACATATTTATGCTGCTAATCCCCCTGACACTCGAGTCAATTTAGCATGGCCAATCCACCTAACCGGCACATCTTTGGACTGTGGGAGGAAACCGGAGCACCTGAAGGAAACCCACGCAGACACGGGGAGAACATGCAGACTCCACACAGACAGTGACCCAAGCCGGAATTGAACTGGGGTCCCTGGCGCTGTGAGGCAGCAGTGCCAACCCACTGTGCCACCGTGCTGCCCTGTGGTGAGCTGCCTTCTGAAACCATTGCAGCCCATGTGGTGTAGGTACACCCACAGTTTAATAGGGAGGGAGTTCCAGGTGCTGCAGTGCTTCTTGTAAATGATACGATTAATAGCCACTTAAGGGCCTCCCCCACCACTACTTTTCCTATGCAGGGATAACCCAGCAGCTTTTACTGGGCGGGATGCTGTCAGGCAAGGGGGCATCTGCCTGTGCCCATCATAGGCAACCCCCTAACATCCACAGCCTCAAATTACAAAGATACAGAATGTGGAAAATGAATCATGCAAGCATAAGGGGAGAGATGATTTTCTACACTGGCTGATCTTGAGCACTTTCTCTTGTGTTGGACATTACTGAGAAAGGATTAGAGTGGAAAATCCGTTAAAAACTGTTCTCAAAACAATTGGTTTAAAACTCAGTTGCCCTGAGAACCTGCTTACAGCAGAGAGAATGGGTAGCATGCTGGCACAGTGGTTAGTACTGCTGCCTCACAGCGCCAGGGACCCCAGTTCAATTCCGGCTTGGGTCACTGTCTGGGTGGAGTCTGCACATTCTCCCCGTGTCTGCGTGGGTTCCCTCCGGGTGCTCTGGTTTCCTCCCACAGTCCAAAGATGTGCCGGTTAGGTGGATTGGCCGTGATAAATTGACCCTAGTGTCAGGGGGATTAGCAGCATAAATATGTGGGATTACAGGAATAGGGCTTGGGTGGGATTGTGGTCGGTGCAGACTCGATGGGCCGAATGGCCTCATTCTGGACTGTAGGGATTCTATGAGTGATTCTATGGCTGAGAAGGGAATCTATGACCTATTGGTCACCTCCGTGTCTCTGTAACCTCCTCTAGCCCAAAACCCTCCAAAATCGCAGCTGCTCCTCCCATTCTCCTCTGGGACACCCGCTCCAATCCTCTCAGCCTCTCTCTCTTGTTTAAAACCGCTCCCAAATATCTCTCCGTGTGGCTTGGTATAACATTTTGCTTGTGCAAGCTCCCCTGCGTTAAAGGGGATGGTTATAAATACAAAGGCTTTGACAAAGGGTCATCTGGACTCGAAACGTCAGCTCTTTTCTCTCCTTACAGATGCTGCCAGACCTGCTGAGATTTTCCAGCGTTTGATAATAAATGCAAGTTGTTTTGAATGCTTTGAGTGGAATCCTTTGCCGGATATTGGGTTTATAAATAGAGGAATAAAATCGAAAAGCAATGAGATCACGCCAGAATGTTATAAATGACCAATACGGCTTCAGCTGAACAATTCTGGTCAATTCAGGAAAGATGTAAAGGAGTTTAAAAAAGAATCAGGAGGGGCCCACGGGGATGTTACCAGGGATGAAGGATTTAAGCTTTTTTCTGTTCATATCCAGGATGTGAGCATTTATTGCCCATCCCTAATTGCCCTTGAACTGAGTGGCTTGCTTGGCCATTGCAAAGCACAGTTAAGACCCAACCAGACTCTAGGCCAAACCAGGTGAGGATGGTAGATTTCCTTCCCTCAAGACCATGAGTGAACCAGATGGGTTTTTATAATAATCGTTTTGTGGTCATCATTAGACGTTCAATTTAATGTCTTGGTGGGGTTCGAACCCGGATCCCTGGAGCATTACCCTGGCTCTCTGGATTACCAGTCCAGCGACAATGCCACCACGCCGCCACCTCCCCATGAGGGCGAATGGAAAGAGAATGGAAACATTTAGAACTGTCCTTGGAACAGAGAAGGTTAAGAGGAGGTCTCCTTTCAAGATGATGAGAGGTTTTGGCAATGCAGACAGAGAGAAGCTATTTTCTCTGGCAGATAACCAAAGGTCATAGATCTAAATCATTGGCTGGAGATGCGGGGGGTGATGAGGAGAATTTGTTCGGTTGAGAGGTTTAACAAGATGTGGAATGTTGGAGATGTTCTTACCACTGCCCTTGTGCTTAAAACACGGGATTCATTTAAAGAACCTCCTCAAATGTCCATAAATGGCATGAACTTGCCAATGCTCATTTGATGTAGGGGGTGGATAGGCATGTGGCTGAGCCAGCTTCAGGCCATATGTTAATTAAATCAGTGTTAAATATTGTGTGAGTCTGATTTACACTTGACATTGATTCTGTTTAACGCTCCACCATCCAGCCAAATGGCACAGAGTTCTCCCTGGTGGCCCGGCCAACATTTATACCTCAATCAACATCACACAAACAGGCTTTCCGCTCAGTATTGTGTGGTTGGGAGCTAATTGGTTGTACTACAGAATCATACAGCACTGAAAGAGGCCGCTTGCCCATTGTGCCTACGCTGGATCTCCGAAAGAGCTGTCCAATGTCCCTACTTGGTTCCAATAGTCTTGCTGAGGTGGAACTCCATGGGTTACAGGCTGGGATCCGGTTATATTGTCCAATATGTGTGAACCCAACACCGGTCCCAAGCCTATTCACCCATCGGGCCTGTTCCAGTTGACTGAGGGTTGCCAACTCTGGCTGGACATATTCTAGGAGAGGTCGGCGGAGGCAATGTCACAGAAAGTCAGTGGTGCGGGCCAGATTGGGAACACTTGTAAATACTGACACGTTCCCAGGAGATCTCTGTCCTGAATAATAGGCTAGACTTGATTTGCTTTGATTTGATTTGATTTGAGTTATTATTGTTACATGTATTGGGAGGAATTTCTTCAGCCAGAGAGTGGTGAATCTGTGGAACTCTTTGCCGCAGGAGGCTGTGGAGGCCAGGTCATTGAGTGTCTTTAGGAGAGAGATAGATAGGTTCTTGATTAATAAGGGGATCAGGGGTTATGAGGAAAAGGCAGGAGAATGGGGATGAGAAAAATATCAGCCGTGATTGAATGGTGGAGCAGACTCGATGGGCCGAGTGGCCTAATTCTGTTCCTATGTCTTATGGTCTTATGGGATACAGTGAAAAGTATTGTTTCTTGCATGCTGTACAGACAAAGCATACCGTTCATAGAGTACATAGGGAGAAGGAAAGGAGACGGTGCAGAATATAGTGTTGCAGTTGCAGATAGGGTGTAGAGAAAGATCAGCTTAATGTATGGTAAATCCATTCTAAAGTCTGATGGCAGCAGGGAAGAAGCTGTTCTTGAGTTGGTTGGTACGTGATCTGACTTTCATATTTTTTCCCGATGGAAGAAGTGTAAGAGAGAATGTCCAGGGTGCGTGGAGTCCTTGATTACGCTGGCTGCTTCCCCGAGGAAGTGGGATGTGTAGACAGAATCAATAGATGGGAGGCTGGTTTGTGTGATGGACTGGGTTATGTTCACAACCATCTGTAGTTTCTTGTGGTCTTGGGCAGAGCAGGAGCCATACCAAGCTGTGATACATCTGGAACGGATGCTTTTTATAGTGCATCTGTAAAAATTGGTGAGAGTCGTAGCGGACATGCCACATTTCCTTAGCCTTCTGAGGAAGTAGAGGCGTTGGTGGGCTTTCTTAACTATAGTGTCAGCATGGGGGGGGGACCAGGACAGGTTGTTGGTGATCTGGATGTCTAGAAACTTGAAGCTCTCGACCCTTTTAACTTCATCCCCGTTGATGTAGACAGGGGCATGTTCTCCAGCAAATAAACCAATCAGATGCACTCAAGGAATCCACTGGATTTCCGATGGTTCAGAGAGCAAAGTTTCAAAAGGTAAAAAATGGAGACCAATAATACAACTGTAGAAAAATTCTAACTGAGCCAAACTGAATTCATTTATTTAGAACTTCTTCCTGTTACTGTAAGCATCTACACAAGGCATACTAATTAGATTAAAGAACTACCAAAGATCAATTTGTGTTTTAAAAAAAAAGCTTCATCCATGGGTTGTGGGCGTCCAAAATGTAGCTGTAAATTTTACTGGGGGGGTGGGGTGTGATGGGGGGGGCGGGGGGGGGGGGGGGTGGAATACACAAGCTTTTTTTGCCATTCTAACAAAGGAAGCTCCAACCCAAACCTCTTCTTCTTCAAATAAAAGTCACTGTTTTGCAATTGCACCACCCTGTTGAAATCGGATCATTAGTCAGTCAGGAAGCTTTAACCCGCCCACTGCCACTTCCCAGAAAGAAAAACCAGCTCAAAATTGTCAAATTCCAGTAAAACTCGGTAATGCAAGACCAGTTCACGCAGGAACGGAAGATTCTGGAAAATCTCAGCGGGCCTGGCAGCATCTGTAGGGAGAGAAAGCAGAGTTACCATTTCCAGTTCCTTTGGCTATTTGTCAGAACCGCTTCAGACGCGTTTATTGGTTCCCTTCATTTCCAACTTTTACTGGGCTCTCCTTTTGGAATGTCTACAGCTGCTTCCAATCTCCCCGGTCAACACCTGGAGTACCCAGAGTGTCTCCTTCCCTAAAGAGGGAATGCTCATTATTCTGTGGAAAAACTCCCACCCTTAGTTTTATGTTGGATTCACTGTTGTAATCTGGGGGAGTGGGGCAGCCAGTATGTGCACAGTGCGATCCCACAACTGCCACACATAGAGAAATTGTGATCCCATCTCTTCAACGCAAGGCGCATTGGTGTCAGCTGTGGCTGAGTGGGTGGCACTCTCACCTCTCTGTTAGGCGGGTGCTGTTGGTTCATGTCTTACTCCAGGACTTGAGGATAGAAATCAGATTCTTTGCGGACATTGCCAGTCACAGGTGCCATGTTCTGTGTGAGCACCAACCTGTCCTCTGATGCGGCTGTAAATGTTTCCATGGCTCTCTTTCAAAGAAGAGTGGATATTTTCAATGTTGTCCAGGTCAATATCACCTTCAAACAACATCCCAAATCAGGTCATTACCACAGTGTTGTTTGTGGGAGCTTGCTGTGCATAAATTGGCTGTTTTTTTATTCATTTGTAGAACATGGGCATCGCTGGCCGGGCCAGCATTTATTGCCCATCCCTTGTTGCCCTTGGAGGGCAGTTGAGAGTCAACCATATTACTGTGGCTCTGGAGTCACATGTAGGCCAGACCGGGTGAGGACGGCAGATTTCCTTCCCTAAAGGACATTCGTGATCCAGATGGGTTTTTCCAACAATCGACAATGGTTTCACTGTCATCAGTAGATTCTTAATTCCAGATTTTTTATATTGAATTCAAATTCCATCATCTGTTGTGGCGGGATTCAAACCCGGATCCCCAGAACATTAGCTGAGTTTCTGGATTAATAGTCTAGCGATAATAACACGAGGCCATCACCTCCCCAGGCTGCCACATGTCCTACATTATGACCATGTGACTAAGTGTCAAAGGTACTTCATTGGTTGGGAGATCCTGAGGTGATGGAAGATGCTATATAAATGCAGTTCTCCCTGTCATTAGACAAAACAGGTGAGACAGAACATAAGTGCGGGTTGTGACCTCCAACTGTAGATAAAAGAGCAAAGATTATGTCCGACTTCAATGTGATGGGTAAGAGGTGAGATGTGGAGGTGCCAGCATTGGACTGGGGTGAACACAGTAAGAGTTTTAACAACGCCAGGTTAAAGTCCAACAAGTTTATTTGGTAGCAAATGCCATTAGCTTTCGGAGCGCTGCTCCTTCGTCAGATGGAGTGGAAATCTGCTCTCAAACAGGGCACAGAGACACAAAAATCAAGTTACAGAATACTGATTAGAATGCGAATCTTTACAGCTGATCAGGTCTTAAAGATACAGACAATGTGAGTGGAGGGAGCATTAGGCACAGGTTAAAGAGATGTGTATTGTCTCCAGACAGAACAGCCAGTGAGATTCTGCAAGTCCAGGAGGCAAGCTGTGGATACAGGGGTCTGAACCAGAGAGAGAAGCAGCAGTGAGCAGGAATCAATACTCTGGGCAAATGCTCATGGTAACCCTCCTATTCATTCGATCTGAGTAATTAACTGAGCACCTCCAGATAAAGGCTGCACAAATTCTTCTGGAGTTCGTCAAGGATGCATGGCACTGGGGATAAACAGAAAGGGCCCCGTTAAGTGGAAGGCCATGGTTGCTATGGTTATTAGACAATGGTTTCACAATCATGTGATTTTTTTAAAAACCCTTCACTACATCAGATTTGCTTTTCTTCTCTGAGTCCTGAATGTAATCTCTACAATGCAGCATCAGACCTTATCAGAGCTTCACTAGATCTTTGCATTAATCTTCCTCATCTTTCAATCTACAGTGTATCTATATTGAAAAGGCAGTGCCCTCTTGTCCTACGTTGCTGATTTCTATTCACAGGATGTTCCGACATTTACTTGTTAGTTCATTCTGCTGATGGTTTAACTCCCTGAATCATATCTCCGAACGCTGCTGTCGCTAATAATCACCATCCTCTGTCAGACAGCAGATGTCACGCTGGTTACTGTCGATCGCCATTTTCCTCATGTATCGAGGCTGCTTTGAAGTGATTTGATCACAAATGAATGCACAAAGTATTTGCATTTCCACAACGCAGGACAATGTGCTAAACAGTGTCATAGAGTCATGAGACATAAGACATAGGAGCAGAATTAGGCCACTCGGCCCATCGAGTCTGCTCCACCATTCAATCATCGCTGATTTTTTTCTCATCCCCATTCTCCTGCCTTTTCCCCATAATCCCTGATGCCCTTATTAATCACGAACCTATCTATCTCTGTCTTAAAGACACTCAATGACCTGGCCTCCACAGCCTTCTGCAGCAAAGAGTTCCACAGATTCACCACTCGCTGGCTGAAGAAATTCCTCCGCATCTCTGTTTTAAAGGATCGTCCCTTTAGCCTGAGGTTGTGCCCTCTGGTTCTAGTTTTTCCTACTAGTGGAAACATCCTCTCCACATCCACTCTATCCAGTCCTCGCAGTATCCTGTAAGTTTCAATAAGATCTCCCCCTCATTCTTCTAAACTCCAACAAGTACAGACCCAGAGTCCTTAACCGTTCCTCATACAACAAGCTCTTCATTCCAGGGATCATTCTTGTGAACCTTCTCTGGACCCTTTCCAAGGCCAGCACATCCTTCCTTAGAGGTTTACAGCATGGAAACAGGCCCTTCAGCCCAACTTGTCCATGCCGCCCTTTTTTTTAACTGCTAAGCAAGTCCCAATTGCCCGCATTTGGCCCATATCGCTCTATACCCATCTTACCACGTAACTGTCTAAATGCTTTTTAAAAGACAAAATTGTACCCGCCTTTACTACTACCTCTGGCAGCTTGTTCCAGACACTCACCACCCTCTGTGTGGAAAAATTGCCCCTCTGGACCTTTTTGTATCTCTCCCCTCTCACCTTAAACCTATGCCTTCTAGTGTTAGACTCCCCTACCTTTGGGAAAAGATGTTGACTGATTACCTTACCTATGCCCCTCATTACTTTATAGACCTCTATAAGATCACCCCTAAGTCTCCTACGCTCCAGGGAAAATAGTCCCAGTCTATCCAGCCTCTCCTTATAACTCAAACCATCAAGTCCCGGTAGCATCCTAGTAAATCTTTTCTGCACTCTTTCTAATTTAATAATATTCTTTCTATAATAGGGTGACCAGAACTGTACACAGTATTCCAAGTGTGGCCGTACCAATGTCTTGTCCCAACTCAGTGGGAGCAGCTTGCTACACACTGGGCGCATCCAAACAGCAAAAAGGATATCACACAGAACTGGTTATTCTATTCTGCAAATGTATCATTCATGTACATAAATGACAGGATCCAGTGCAAGATTCATGCATGAAGGTAACCAAGGAATGAAAGGACACTCACTCCGTGGGCAGCATGGTGGCACAGCGGGTTAGAACTGCTGCCTCACAGCGCCAGGGACCCAGGTTCAATTCCAGCCTCGGGTCATTGTCTGTGTGGAGTCTGCACTTTCTCCCCGTGTCTGTGTGGGTTTCCTCCGGGTGCTCCGGTTTCCTCCCACAGTCCAAAGATTAGGTGGATTGACCATGCAAAATTGCCCCTTAGTGGCCAAAGGTGTGAAGGTTAGGGGGCTTAAATGCATGGGGTTAGAGGAATAGGGCCTGGCTGGGATGCTCAGAGAGTCGGTGCAGAGTCGATGGGATGAATGGCCTCCTTCTGCACTGGGGGAATTCTATGACTCGATGCCATCAGTTCAAGACGTGATGACAAGTCAAAAGGAATATCAAAGTCTGTTCCAAGTCAGGAGAGGCACATTTACAATTCGTGTTCCACATCAGACATTTAACTACACTCAGCTGAACTGGCAAATCATCACCCCCACCCCTCCTTCCCGCTATCAGTCTTCAACACTTACAGAAAGTAAACTCTGCTGAGGTTGACAGAGACTATGATTCCATTGAGATAATGAGCGAATGCATCATGTTTGCAGGAAGTGCATGTAATATTTAGAATAAATGTATATATTTCACGTCCTTTGGGGTAAACACGGTATCTCTGAATCTTATTTGACGTGGGGCTGGGAGCCTTTATGGAGAAGATCATTTCCTGTGATCCAATGATTCACCAATCCAGTGACAATAAAGATGCAGAACAGCAAAAACAGCAAGTGGCAAAATGGAATGAGAAAAGGCCATTCAGCCCATCACCCTCATCTGTGCTGTGCAATTAACTCAGTTTGGAAATGACGGCAGCTATATAGACTCTGGTAGTTTCATCTAGGCAAGGAAAACTAACGTTGGACATGTATTGGCAAGTAGAAGCAGGTAGAATATAAGAGAGGTCTGTAATGGGTTAAATTACCTTGCGGAGGTTTGTGTATAAACAGCAAATCTTTTGCAAATTCCATTTTCTCACCCCACCTTTTGTAAAATGTAACGGTTTGAACTGAAGTGTGATGTACCTGATGTAGCATATGGCACGGAGCCTCCATCTGGCCGTGTATTAAAACTCAAACAAACTTCATCTGAAAATTAGAACAATCAATCATTCTCAACAGGAGGAGCCACCAGCTGTGGTTCATTGAAAAAGTTGAAGACAAGTGGCCAGAATTCTCCGGCCGGTCATGTCGCCAGGACTCTCTGGTCCCCCTGGTAAGTTTTCCGACGTCATGGGGTGGCTTCAATGCAAATTCCCATTGACACCAGCGGGACCAGTGAATCCCGCCACCAGTGAACGGCACGCCCACTCCCACTGCCGAGAAAAATACTGAGGGGGAGGCCAGAGAAACTCGCCCAGTATCAAACGTAAAGGAAAAGTATAGAATGATGCAAAAAGCTTACAAAGATGGGTGGCAGCTCTAAAGATTGGACAGAATATAAGGGACAACATATGTGTACGACAAGGAAGGTTTAGGTTTAAACTTATTCATTAGTGTCACAAGTAGGCTACATTAATGCTGCACTGAAGTTACTGTGAAAATCCTCTCGTCGCCACACTCCGACACTTGTTTGGGTACACTGAGGGAGAATTTAGCATGGCCGATGCATGTCTTTCGGACTGTGGGAGGAAACCGGAGCACCCGGAGGAAACCCATGCAGACACGGGGAGAAGGGCAAACTCTGCAGTGACCCCAACCAGGAATTGTGGCGCTCTGAGGCAGCAGTGCTAACCACTGTGCCACCGTGCTGCCCGTGCATTCAGAATAGGGCAAAACAGGTTGGTATCAATTTGTAAATCCTTCTACCATGCACCAATGATAAGGTAGTCAGAGCAGCAGATATCCTTGGTCAACCATGTGATGGGAAGAACATTGGAGCGTCTTCCAGCACTATCCGTAGCTCCAGACCACAACATGAATCTAAAGGTATATGTTGCCGCAGCAACCCAGACCCCCTGGGTGAGGGAACTCTGACACCACCACCACTGTTGTTGATCTGTCACACCCCCCAGAATTTCCATTTGTTACACATCATTAATGGCTTTCTCAGGCAAAGGCATGTGAAGCATAATTGATGTTTGTATCATGAGGGGAGAATTTGTGGTGCAGTGGTAGTGTCTCTACCTCTGGGCCAGAGGCTCTGCGTTCAAATCTCCTTCAAGACTTGATGCTCAGGGAGTTTGTGTTCAGAAAGTGACCATCCAGGTTGCTTATCAACCTCCAAATCCTAACAATCGGCCGGATGGCAGCAGGAAGAGTGGGAGAGGCTCCTGGTCAGCCATGCATGCTGAAGATTGTAGTCAACCAAATCAGACCGTTGTCGAGTGTAATCATGGACCAATCCAATGGAACGCCTGATTGCCAACACCCTCAGAGGGCATGTTGGTTAAGGAGAGTGGCATTGATATCTCTTTAATTTGCAAATTACTCTGCTTTTCCATTCATATGACCAACATGAATAACCTCACACTTCCCTATATTACACTTCAGTTAACCTCTCTATATTTTTTCCAGCCTCCCTGTGTCCTCTCCTTTTCTTTCCACCTCGTTTTATACGGTCAGCAGTCTTAGATACATTACTCCCTGGGCGGAGTTCTCCCATGATCCTGCAGGTGGCTTCAATAGCAGAGGGACGGGGGGAGGGGGAGAATTCAGCAGGAACCCAAATATCAAATTCACACTGGCAAGAATTTCCGGTGGGAATTTCTGTTGGCACCCACTGCGGCGGATCGGAAATCCCGCTGGAGACCACAATGAAACTGATTTGCATCCCGCTAATGGGATGCGGATGAGGTTCCGACTGGAATCTTTTACTCATGCCTGATACTTGACAATGCCAGTGGCCCAAAGATCCACCTGACCAGCAGAGGTTATGACTCATCCGAACAATTCCTGAGGCTGCCTCTGGATTTCAGGATGGAAGCTTCCAGCGAACCCAAATGGCACCCAGATGTAGAACCATAGAATCCCTACGGTACGGAAAGTGGCCATTCGGCCCATCAAGTCTGCACTGATTCTCCAAAAGAGCATCCTACCCTGCCCTATCCCCATAACCTTGCGGATTTACCATGTCTAATCCACCTAACCTACGTATCTTTTGGACACTAAGGAAGAATTTAGCATGGCCAATCCGCCTACCCGCACATCTTTGAAGTGTGGGAGGAAACCGGAGCACCCGGAGGAAACCCACGCAGACACGGGAAGAATGTGCAAACTCCACACAGACAGTGACCCAAGGCCAGAGTTGAACCCAGGTCCCTGGCGCTGCGAGGCAGCAGTGCTAACCACTGTGCCACCGTGCCGCCAGATATGATGGCAGAACTCACGCCAGCATGTCTGCCCATCATAGAATACGCCATTAAATCCCCAGGCGCATAATTAACAAGGTCAGGGCCGGAAAAGATGGCGTGGTCCTCCCTCCAGCCTCCGCAGCGGGGAACCATGTCGTGTTCCCACTCCCACTACAGGATTTAGTCCCGGATGGGGGAATTCCGCCCTCTGTCTCTTCATCCAAGTCACAACAATGAATGGGACAGTAGGAAGGGTGAGCAAAAGTGTTAGTCAGAGAGATGTGTTTTAAGGAAGGTGTTCCGGGGGAGAAGGTAGTGGAGAGCAGGAGCGAATCCAGAGAACGCCATTTAGATAGCTGGAGGCAGCAATGGAGGGGAGAAAGGGGTGGGAGATCCACAGCTGGAGGTGGAGAGGATTCTCAGAGGACTGCATTGGCTGGAGAAAGTTTGGAGAGAAAAGGAGACCAACGGGAAAGATTTGAACACAGATGTGAAAATTTTGAATTTGAGACATGGGGAGAGGATGCAGAACAACAATGACCCAGGGTAGGGCCGAGTGGACATTGGAGCTCTGGAAGAGCTGAAACCCATGGAGAGATTGAGATAGTCGAGTCTGGAGCTGGGTTATAGCACAAAAATAAATTACATTTATAAAAGAGAAACCTCATTCAGAAATCCAAAATATAAATGAACTAAAACATTTGTGAAATCACTGTTAATCTCAGATAAAGAGAAAAAAATTAGAGAATTGAGGAGTTTCTCTGTTTGCTCTTGGGTAAACCAGGTTTACACTTTCACTGAATACACAACAGGAGTAATTTTACCTGTGGATGATAGTGTCATGCCGACAAGATTGATTCAGAATCTGTTTGGCTTCTCCCCATGTTTCGTTTTCAAAATGTCCCCAACAAGGGACCTGGATTCAATTCTGGCCTTGGGTCACTGTCTGTGTGGAGTGTGCACGTTCTCCCCGTGTCTGCGTGGGTTTCCTCTGCATGATCTGGTTTCCTCCCACAGTCCGAAAGCCGTGCTGGTTAGGTGCATTAGCCATGCTAAATTACCCGTTAATGTCCAAAGACGTGTAGGTTAGATGGATTAGCCATGGTAAGTTGCCTTTTAGTGTCCAAAGATGTGCCGGTTAGGTGGATTGACCATGTTAAGTTGCCCCGTAGTGTTCAAAGATATGCAGATTAGGTGGATTGGCCGTGCTAAATTGCCCCTTAGTGACCGAAGATGAGCAGGTTAGGTGGATTGGCCATGCTAAATTGCCCCTTAGTGACCAAAGATGTGCAGGTTAGGTGGATTGGCTATGCTAAATTTTCCCTTAGTGTCCAAAGATGTGTAGGTTATGTGGATTGGCCATGCTAAATTCCCCCTTAGTGACCAAAGATGCGCAGGTTAGGTGGATTGGCCATGCTAAATTCCCCCTTAGTGACCAAAGATGTGCAGGTTAGGTGGATTGGCCATGCTAAATTGCCCCTTGATGACCAAAGATGTGCAGGTTAGGTGGATTGGCCATGCTAAATTTTCCCTTAGTGTCCAAAGATGTGTAGGTTATGTGGATTAACCGTGCTAAATTGTCCCTTAGTGTCCAAAGATGTGTGGGTTAGGTGGATTGGCCATGGTAAATTGTCCCTTAGTGACCAAAGATGTGTGGGTTAGGTGGATTGGCCATGGTAAATTGTCCCTTAGTGTCCAAAGATGTGTGGGTTAGGTGGATTGGCCACGCTAAATTGCCAAAACATGGAACTCCGGTTTCCTCCCAAAGTCCAAAGATGTTTGGTTAGGTGGGTTAGCCATGGTAAATGCACGGGGTTAAGGGGATAGGGAGGGGGTGTGGGCCTGGGTAAGATGTTGATTCAGAGAGTTGATGTAGACTTGATGGGCCAAATGGGCCTGCACAGTAGGGATTCTACGATTCTAAGAGGATGCGATGCGTGATGGATGGTTAATTCCCTCTGTTCCTTCTATTTTTATCACATGAGTTAACAAATTTGTCTTGACTTTCTGATTCCGCTGCTTAACTCATTGATTGGATCTGGGTCAGTGACTGGTGTAAGATGGTACACAGGCAGGGTATTCACACTCACACATTAACCAGCGTGCTAGAAATAGCACACAGAGGGAGATCACTTATTTTAGTCCACTTGTTTGCGGCTTTAATCTCTACGGATAAGTTGTGCGCCGCAGTGCTGACTGTGAGGAGATGTTTATTTAAACAAAAAGTCCCTCAGAAGACTGGGATCAGCTGTGCTGTGGCGTCACGTGAGGCTGTGTGGTGTCACATATTGAATTACTGTGTGAGGATGCACAGTCTCCTGACTGATGTAATATTAAACATGAACAGAGCTAATTACAGGGTTAGTAATTCAAATTCTTCTGTCACACTGTGCTTAATCATCACCCATTAGGGGTGTGGCGAATATAATATTTGTTCATGTTCAACATTTTGTATGAGAAGAATTGTACCTTTTATGCAAAGAATGGAACCTGTAACCATGGCAATGATCTTTCTGTAGGAAAGACAGAAAGGAAAAATCGACCTGAATTTCTGAAGCACCTTCCCACAGATCGTAGAATCAGTGCAAAGGAGGCCATTCGGCCCATCAAGTCTGTACTGACTCTGACTGAGAAGCCGCCTGCCCCACCCTATCCCTGTAACCCCACCCATTTGCCATGGCTAATCCCCCGAACCTACACATCTTGGGACAGACACTAAGGGTCAATTTACCATGGTCAATCCACCTAACCCACACATCTTGGGACTGTGGGAGGAAACCGGAGCACCCGGAGGAAACCCACGCAGACATGGGGAGAACGTGCAGGCTCCACACAGACAGTGACCCAAGCTGGGAATCGAACCCAGGTCCCTGGTGCTGTGAGGCAGCAGTGCTAACCACCGTGCTGCCATGATAGCCCTAAGTACCTTACAGCTGATGAAGTCATGTTGAAGCGTTTTGTTTTGTTTATATATCCAATTCAGTCCAATCGAAGTCCAATCCAGAGTCTCAGCAAGTGAGACATTCCCGATCCAAGCTGACAGGACAGGGCTCTCACCTCCTGTCTTGGGCTTGATCGACATGATCCAAGCTGATTGGAGCAGGCATTGCACCTCCTCCAAGGCTTGATCTCATTTGCATCTTAGCCAAAAGGCCTAGATGCCGCTTTTAAAAATTGTTTCAAATGAAGCCTCAGTGTAACCTCATTGACTTCAACCAAGTGCAGGATGTCGATACTACATTTGATCTGAGCCAAAAGGCCGAGAAGCAATCAAGACACAATAGAAATGATCACTATTTGATGAAGTCATGTTGAAGCGTTTGTTGGAGTGTAAAAAACACAGCAGTTGGTGCACAGCAAGCATTGACCTGCTGTTTCTTCTTAAGAACCTGGAAGATTGTACAGGTTTAAGTGATCCTCACACGATGTCAGACCACCGGTGAGACACTTTGCAACCTTCTGGACTTCAATGGGTAGGGTTTTCCAGCCCCTTCCCACTGCCGGGATCTCCTGGTTCTGCCAAAATTAAGCCCCCGGCACTGGGACAGGCAAGCCATGCTAATTGCCATTGTTTTTGGCAGGACTGGAAGATCCCGCAGGCAACCAATGGCGAGCTGTATCCGCCCCAGGTAAGCCCGCTGTCACTGGGTGGGGATTGGGAAGTTCAGGCCAACATCAAGTTCACCAATTTCTGATCATAACCACTGCTTCCATTTGTCCAGTCAGCAGGTCCTGTTGATGGGTTTGGTGATGTTGTTATCTACGCCTTCCCCAGAGTCAACTCTCCGATCTTCACTTGTCCCATTACCACCTCCTCTTCTCTTTTGCCATCATCCCTGTTGTGGAGATGCCGGCGTTGGACTGGGGTGGGCACAGTAAGTAGTCTCACAACACCAGGTTAAAGTCCAACAGGTTTATTTGGAATCATGAGCTTTCGGAGTGTTGTTTGTGAAACCTACCTCTCCACTCACCTGATGAAGGGGCAGCGCTCCGAAAGCTTGTGATTCTAAATAAACCTGTTGGACTTTAACCTGGTGTTGTGAGACATCATCCCTCTTGTCATTTAACCTCTCCTGCTCTCCACCCTATCACAGAACTTCCTTCTTGTTTTCCCCCATCTCCCTCTCCCAGCCTCTGTACTCATCGAAAACAAATTCCATCTCTAAGTATTTCCCATTCTGATGCAGGGCCATCAGCCTGAATCCCCAACTCTGTTTCTCTCTGCACGGATGCTGCCTGACCTGCTGAATATTTCCAGCATTTTCTGTTTTTGATTCCGGTACCCACGGTCTGCACTATTTGGCTTTGTGTTCAGGTCGGAACAGAGGTTGAGATGTTTGCGTTGGGTAAGGACCCCAAGGGATTGGAAGAGAATGAGGGTGAGAGGAAAGAAGCTACTATCATCAATGACCTGACTGGAAATCCATTAACAGTTTAGCCAATTAAATGGTCAATTAATTTTTCATCCCTTCAGAAAGTTTATTTATTTATTAGTCACAAGTAAGGCTTACATTAACACTGCAATGAAGTTACTGTGAAACTCCCCTAGTTGCCACACTCCGGCGCCTGTTCGGGTACACTGGGGGAGAATTTAACATGGCCAATGCATCTAACCAGCACATCTTTCAACTGTGGGAGGAGCACCCGGAGGAAACCCACGCAGACACAGGGAGAACATGCAGACTCTGCACAGATCGTGACCCAAGCCAGGAATTGAATCCAGGTCCCTGGCGCTGTGAGGCAGACGTGGAAGAGAATATGTCCGGGGTGCGTGGGGTCCTTGATTATGCCGGCTGCTTTTCTGAGGCAGCGGGAAGTGTAGACGGAGTCAATGGATGGGAGGCTGGTTTGCGTGATGGATTGGGCTTCATTCACAACCCTTTGTAGATTCTTGCGGTCTTGGGCAGAGCAGGAGCCATACCAAGCTGTGATACATCCGGAAAGGATACTTTCTATGGTGCATCTGTAAAAATTGGAGATATTAACATTACATAAATCAGTTAGACTCAATCTTGAACAGTTCAGTGACAGAAAGATACAAAGAAAATTACCGCAAGAACTGCAGGAGAGGAGGAGAAAAACAACTTGTGAGACAAATTTTAAAATTTGGAAAACTGTTCCCAGTAATTTAACAACATATGTGCAGTGTAAGTGTATTACTCAATAACATTAGGAACAATTTATAGCTTCAAGTTTAATATATATTTTGTATTTGGATGTTAAGAAAGATGAAACCTGGTTTTAGTTTCATTTGGAGGTTTTTGTGAGCTGGGTGCCGAGAAGTCTGGGGCCTTGTTTGTATCCGTGCATTTTTTAAAATGAAGTTTTACAAATCTTGAAGTGAAGAAGTGGTTAGTAATTTGGAAACTTAAAAATACATGAAGTAGAAAAAACTGTGCAATAGGGTCTAGAGACACACAGAGACAGGGAAACAGTAAGTGTGTGTATACCAAAGAGTGCAGGCAGCAAGTCTAATCTCTCCAGTAAGAAATCCCACAAACCTGCCAGGGAACTTAGTTTGGGGAACTCGTGTGTTTGCTCTGAAGGTGAAGTAATGGTGAGTGTAGACTGCAGTTTTTGGCTGTCCCTGGGGGAGATACCAGCTAAAGAAAAGCATCTAGTGACAGCACAGCAAGTTTGCCAGGAGAAAGGTTTTTAAAATTGAGCTAACCCAAGCAAGAATCCTTGGTGCTAAGACAATGGAAAACCTTCACTGGAGTTTTGTGTCTGTAAGGGTTGCTGGGATAAAATTAACGGTTTGAGTTTGAATCATTTTCTGGTATCTGTATTGTTGCAATCTTTCCAACCTTTTTGTCCAATGTAATATAGTTCATTTTTTTCTTGTTTAATAAGTGTGTTATTATTTGTCTTCACAGTACATTGGCAGACTCTTGTGAATGTATTCAGTAACTAACCTCCATGGCTTCGTAGAAAAAAACAAAATTCGGATCTAACAAGCCAGGTTTAACTCTGGGATCTGAGTTGTCCAGTATTGATATCAGCTGGGATCAGAACACTAAGTAGTGTGTTGGTAAGGAGTGCCTATCACACAGTGGGTAACATTATTACCTCTGAGCCATCTGCTCTGTGTTCGATGGCCATGGAAGGTGTGTTCATATCATGGCCAAAAACATCGATTATCAACCTGTAAATCCTTCCAATGACACCAATGGGAGGTGGTAAGAGCAGAAGTGTCTCCTGGTCAGCCAGAAGCTGCAGAAGATCACCAACAACCAGTCCCGGTCCCTCCACGCTGACGCTATGGTTAAGAAAGCCCACCAACACCTCTACTTTCCCAGGAGGCTAAGGAAATTTGGCACGTCCATTACAACTCACACCAATTTTTACAGATGCACCATAGAAAGCATCCTTTCTGGATGTATCACAGCTTGGTATGGGCTCCTGCTCTGACCAAGACCGCAAGAAACTACAAAGGGTTGAGAACGTATCCCAGTCATTCACGCAAACCAGCCTCCCATCCATTGACTCTGTCTACACTTGCCGCTGCCTTGGAAAAGCAGCCAGCATAATCAAGGACCCCACGCACCCCAGAGATACTCTCTTCTACCTTCTTCCATCGGGAAAAAGATACAAAAGTCTGGGGGATCACGTACCAACTGACTCAAGAACAGCTTCTTCCCCTGCTGCCATCAGACTTTTGAATGGGCCTACCTTACATTAAGTTGACCTTTCTCTACACCCTAGCTATGACTGTAACACTACATTCTGCACCCTCTCCTTTCCTTCTCTACGAACGGTATGCTTTGTCTGTATAGCTCGCAAGAAACAATACTTTTTACTATATACTAATACATGTGACAAATAAAAAGAACACTGCAAACCTTACCAAGCTTAACCATGGCCCAACACATGGAAGTTGATAGTCACCAATGTCTCTCAGGGTATGATCCCCCAAGAGAGTGGAGTGGTTTATGGATATATTGCTCTCTGCCATTACCCAGCCACTCAATTCCTCGTGTGCCCTCGGGCGTTGTACCAGTGTTATCGTTTAAATTATTATTGGATGCCTGTAATTCATTCCAAGTTAGCAAGGTAGCTAATTTCCAAATGCGGACAAATTGCTATGTTACAGGATAAAAGGTCCATTAGTGGCAATGAATTATTAAAATACCATTTCAATCTCACAGCATTTAAAATAAAATGTTGCACAGGAATTGGAAATCTAATAAACTGTAAAGCAATTAGGGATTTGGAGTCACAATGTTTTCACTGGTCACTGGCAATGTTATAGAATCTTTCTGCGAGTGAATTCATTGGCTGGTGGATGCAAAATGGATTTGGAGAAAGAAAAGCAGAGAAAAGCAGAAGAATGCCAGAGGGGACGTTACTCTTCAGTTGCATGCCCCGTGGATATAGCATGTCCGTATGAGGGACACAGGCATTCAGGCTTGGGCCGATAAACAGCAAGTAATATTCGTGCCACACCGGTGCCAGGGAATGACTATTCGCGTTGTATCCAAGCCCCTCACTGAGCACCATGTTGCATTTTGGATTCGGTTGTGATGTCTCAATAATGCAATCCCGAGACTCGTACGTTTAAACGTGAACCATTTATTGTTAATCTTTAACCATTTACAAATCCCGGTTACTGGGATGCCTGTGCTGCTTCTCCATGAAAACTGCTTCCAGAGTGTTCTCTCTGAGTCTATTACCATGAGACACTATACATCATACTGTGAATGGTGCTATTCTCCAGCCCCATGTTAATCCTTATTCTGCTGAGCAGGTTTACATTATATGTACGGAGCAGGTTAGAGGCTAGGAATCCTCCGGTGAGTAACTAATTTCCCGACTCCCCAAAGTCTGTCCACCATCCATAAGGCACAAGTCAGTTGTGCGATGGAATACTCTCCACTTGCCTGGATGAGTGCAGCTCCAGCAACACTCAAGATTCTTGATACCATCCAGGACAAAGCAGCTCTGTTTATTGGCACTCCATCCACCACCTTAAACATTCATTCCCTCCACTACCAGTGCACATTGGCAGCGATGTGTACCATCCACAAGATAGACTGCAGCAACTTGCCAACCTTCCTCAGGCAGCACCTTCAAAACCTGCAACCTCTACCAGTTGGAAGGACAAGGACAGCAGATGCATGGGAGCACCACAAGTTCCCCTCCCAGCCACTTGCCATCCTGACTTGGAAATATATCGCTGTTCCTTCGCTGTCGCTGGGCCAAAATCCTGGAACTCCCTCCCTAACAGCACTGTGGGTGCACCTAGACCACAGGGACTGCAGTGGGTTCAAGAAGGCAGCCCACCACCTCCTTTTTGGAGGTAATTAGGGTAAGAAATGTTGGCCTGGCCAGCGAACACACATCGCATGAAAGAATAAAGAAAACAACCTCAGTGCTCCCTCTAAGAGGATTGAGTTTCACCTGGTATCCAGTGATGTACAGGAGAGGGTCTCACTTGATGTAAAACAGCTCTGATGCAGCCAATTGTGAGAGAAATGCAACAACTGGCAACCTCACAGCAATAAATCACTGGAGTCTAATTCTATTAGAAGAGAATGAGCGGGGATGCCTAAGCCAACTCTGTCATCATTTTTATGAGCAGTAACATCAGCTAAACACCTTTAATTGGACTTCCCACCTGATCCCTCACACAAAGTGAACCAGCGGGAAGTGAGAGCTGGAGGAACACCATCTCCTGCCAGATGCTCACCACCTCCTGCGTTTCAGATTGAAGGAGGGAAATGGTTTTGCTGTGAGGAATTCCTCTCCTTTTCTCTTACCTGCCGCAATGATTTTTCCTGGCTTTGCACCAAGTCATTGTCAGCGACTCAAGCTGCCGCTGGCTGTGATATAGCTGGTGGGACATGTCACTGCGCGAGGGCAGCTGGATCACCCAGACTTTCCCATAATGAGCAAAAGGGCCAGACATTCCCTATCCCTCCCTCACTTACCCCACTCCACCCTCTTCAGTCACCTAATCTCCTGGGCAACATGGAAAACAAGGTTAATAAAGGAAAGAAAATGAGACCTCTCGGAAAACTCCCGCCTAAAGGGAGGTGATGGCCTAGTGGTATTATCGCTAGACTATTAATCCAGAAACTCAGCTAATGCTCTGGGGACCCGGGTTCGAATCCCACTGCAGCAGATGGTGGAATTTGAACTCAATTAAAAAATATATCTGGAATTGAGAATTTACACGAACTAATTGTCGATTGTCGGGGAAAAAAATCCATCTGGTTCACTAATGTCCCTTTAGGGAAGGAAATCTGCCGTCTTTACCTGGTCTGGCCTACATGTGACCCCAGAGCCAATGTGGTTGACACTCAACAGCCCTCTGAAATGGCCGAGCAAACCACTCAGTTCAAGGGCAACTAGGGATGGGCAATAAATGCTGGTCAGAAACATCTTTACCCAGATAGGGTTTTATTTGATATGGTTTTATATTCCTCTCTAGCATTTCAAAGCCTGCTTATATTGGATTAAAGCCCAATTTGTAACCTCAATGTTAAAAGTAGTTGATCAATTGGAATCGGTTTTGCAGGTGGAGTCTCACGCTCGGTGGATGTGGTGCTGGAGATGAAGGTACAACGCTGTGAACTCACTATTCTAACCCGTGCTAATGGACTAATCTGGGGCCTTTCTGGTCTCAGAGTGCCGTTCCCTTCTACTGCTGTTTTACTGTTCTACAAATGAACTCGTTCACCCAGTGCCAATCCTGAGAGATATTCCTAATCAAGTATTAATCTTCCTCTTTCAGATGCTGTTTGGCCTGTTGGGCAGAATGAAGTGGAGTCACATTTATAACATAGGAAAGAAAGTGACGTGTTTCTGTGTGATCATGTACTTGTGAACTTGTATTTTTTGCATGTTAATGTGTACACGGATGTATTTGTATGTGCCCATCTGTGTTTGTACATAATTGTTTATACATGTTTGTATGTGTGCAAGTGTCTGTGTGTGTGCATTTTCATATTTCTTTGTTTGTGTCATGTATGTGTTTGTGTGTGCTTGTGCCTGTGTGTCCTCTGTGCATGTGTATGGCATGCATTTTTGTCTGTATGTGTGCATATGTGTTTGTGTGCATGTGTGTGTATTTTCACATGTCTTTGTGTCATGTATGTGTTTGTATATGCCTGTGTGCCATGGGTTTGTGTGTGCACGTGTGCATATGTGTTTACATGTGTTTGTGTGCACGAGTGTTTTTTATGAAAACATTACCCTTTTAATTGGGAGCTTCTATTCTGACAGGGGGGCTGATTTAAGTGTTTGCGGATTCACAGCAAATGGGGTAAGGATGAGAATTACATCCTGTGCTTCACTTCCCGTCAGATTCAAGACCATTTCACAGACAGCAGTTATCACAGCGAGGTTCGGAATGGGGACTTCCTCAGGCCGTGCATGAGCTGCTCCTCGGAAAGCGAGTCCTGGTCACCAGGAGCACTCAGGCAGGTGCTGCTGAGGTGGGAGGGTGGGAGGGTGAGGGCGATGGGTGGGAGGGAGGGCCGAGGTTGCTGCATTGGGAATGGAATCCCCCCCATCCCCCACCACCAACATTATCACCCGGGGGCGTTCATTCAGTGAGACACAGGGTCCTTGGTTTAGTGGGTTCTCCTTTCCCCATAAATCAAAGAATCCCAACAGTGCAGAAGGAGGCCATTCGGTCCATTGAGTCTGCACTGACAACGATCCCACCTAGACCCTATTCCTGTAAGCCCACATATTTACCTTGCTAATCCCCTGGCACTAATGGACAACTTAGCTCGGCCAATCAACCTAACCCGCACATCTTTGGACTGTGGGAGGAAGCTGGAACCCCCCCAGGAAACCCATGCAGACATGGGGAGAACGTGCAGACTCCACACAGACAGTGACCCGAGGCCGGAATTGAACCCGGGTCCCTGGCGCTGTGAGGCAGCAGTGCTAACCACTGTGCCACCCAGCTGTTACTGGATGGGCTTCTACACAGTGGAGGAAACCCCGTTTCTTTCCCCTGCTTCATGCTACTGGTACAATTCGACCAAGCGTGGCATCAAGGATCCCCAGCAAAACCGAAATCAATGGGTATCAGGGGGCAAACTCTCCACTGGCTGGAGCCATACCCGGTACATAGGAAAATGGTTGTGGTTGTTGGAGGGTCAGTCATCTCAACTCCAGGACATCTCTGCAGGAGTCCCTCAGGGGAGTGTCCTCGGCCCAACAATCTTCAGCTACTTCATCAATGACCTTCCCTCCTTCATAAGGTCAGAAGTGGGGATGTTCGCTGATGATTGCACAATGTTCAGCACCATTCGCGACTCCTCAGATACTGAAGCAGTCCATGTCCAAATGCAGCAAGACCTGGACAATATCCAGACTTGGGCTGACAAGTGACAAGTAACATTTGTGCCACACACATGCCAGGAAATGACCATCACCAATGAGAGACACTCTAACCACCGCCCCTTGACATTCAATGGTGTTACCATCACTGAATCCCCAAGGAAATGCCCCAGCAGTGGGAAGAGGTCCTTAAACAGCCCTTAGGTAGACACTGAAGAGTCTTTAGTGGAAAGCTGGTTCTCATCCTTCCCCATCCCTGACCGAATCTCAGGGGGTAATGGGTACCCCAACCTCCACCTGCCTTCCCTCCCGATTCTGCAGACTTCCCTCCTCCCAGCCCTTTCACCCGGGCACGATTAAAGTCTACATCATATTTCTGCAAAGGTAAATGGGAGAATCTGGAAGTTCTTTCCGTGTTTGTTCTCAGAGTCACTGTGCTGATGGATGTGGCGGGCTATTCCACCACAGCGGCATCGCAGTTGGGCCAAATCCTGTTGGCGGTGCTTTGTGCTCACTATGGCAACCTGGGAAAAACTCGTGGAGAGGATGGGAGGCATAAATGGAAGGAAAATGTGGTTACTTCAAAAGCTGGAAATCAAAGTAATGTAAAACAACATCAAGTTTACAGCGCAGAAGCAGCTGATTCAGCTTGATAAACCCACGCCAGCTGTTTGTTATTCTTTCATGAATTGTAGGCATCACCGAGAAGGCCAGTATTTCTTACCTGTTGTATTTCTATGTTTCTTTTATGCAAACTTACCAATCCCACACTGGAATGGTAAACTATATGTAGGTTTGGTAAATTTAACTGGGCAGCACGGTGGCACAGTGGGTTAGCACTGCTGTCTCACAGCACCAGGGTTCGATTCCCGGCTTGGGTCACTGTCTGTGCAGAGTCTGCACGTTCTCCCCGTGTCTGCGTGGGTTTCCTCCGGGTGCTCCGGTTTCCTCTCACAGTCCAAAGTTGTGCGAGTTAGGTTGATTGGCTGTGTTAAATTGCCCCTTAGTGTCAGGGGGACTATCAGGGTAAATATGTGGGGTTTCGAGAATAGGGCCTGGGTGGGATTGTGGTCGGTGCAGGCTCGATGGGCCGAATGGCCTCTTTCTGCGCTGTAGGGATTCTATTCTATTCTATGTAGTCCAGGATTTCTACAGCATAGATTTACCACAAAGATTCAACATCTATTGTTAACAATTATTACAATTCTTTCACACCACTGGTTGTTAGCTAAACTAAAAGATCTTCTGAACAATATCTGCTGGTCACATGGTTCACATCTTGGCTAATTATTCATAGAAACATAGAAAAGCTACAGCACAAACAGGCCCTTCGGCCCACAAGTTGTGCCGAACACATCCCTACCTTCTAGACCTACCTATAACCCTCAATCCTATTAAGCTCCATGTACTCATCCAGGAGTCTCTTAAAAGACCCTACTGAGTTCGCCTCCACCACCACTGACGGCAGCCGATTCCACTCGCCCACCACCCTCTGTGTGAAAAACTTACCCCTAACATCTCCCCTGTACCTACCCCCCAGCACCTTAACCATTAAATTCATTAGCATATTCTCTCTTAAAGCTACATTGCCCAAGCCTAATTCCCCCTGAACTGTGTGGCTGGCTCGGCCATTTCAGAGCACAGTTCATGTCAACCACATTGCTGTGGGTCTGGAGTCACATGTAGGCCAGACCGGGTAAGGATGGCAGATTTCCTTCCCTAAAGGGCATTAGTGAACATTTGGGTATTTACAGCAATCATGGTCAATGTTATTGAGACTGGTTTTTAATTCCAGATTTATTAATTAAATTTAAATTCCATTAGATGGCAAGATTTGGAACAAGCAACAATGCTGTTGATTTGATGATCTAATTGAATAATAATTATTAATGGCACAGTGGTTAGCGCTGCTGCCTCACAGCACCAGGGACCCAGGTTCAATTCCCGACTTGGGTCACTGTCTGTGTGGAGTTTGCATGTTCTCCCTGTGTCTGCGTGGGTTTCCTCCGGGTGCTCCGGTTTTCCTCCCACAGTCTGAAAGACGTGCTGGTTAGGTGCTAAATTCTCCCTCAGTGTACAGGTGCCGGAGTGTGGCGACTAGGGGATTTTCACAGTAACTTCATTGCAGTGTTAATATAAGCCTACTTGTGACACTAATCAATAAACTTTAAACTTTTAATGCTATTGTACAACTGGCGATGATCTAATTGAATTGTGCAAAGGACTCGAAGGGCTGAATGGCCTCCTTCTGTTCCTGGAACCAATTCTGCTGACAAAGCTCGAACTAACTCATCCTGGTAAAATTCAATTATCCTCCAATGCCTGCAATCCATGTCCATTGTGTGGTAATGGGGTAGAAATGGCAGCTCCAACAGAGTGATTTCGCAGCACATCCATATCCTGTGCAGGTAAATGGAAACTGAAGATATGAATTCCCCTAACTCTCCTTAATAAATCCCTTCCCATTAACACAGCGAGAGACGGTGCCTGACATCCCACTTTGCGAACTGTGTTGCGTTTCGCCTTGCCTCCTTCCCCCACTCTGACGTTAGTGTACCGTTAAGAGTTTTTTTTTAAAATCATGCTCTCTGCAGCTCACACCTTAGCTGATGTCATTGCTGCCGAGCTGTCTATAAGGAGCCCTTTTATTGCTCCTTCAGTGGTTTAAATGGGGGGTTGTTTATTTTTACTTTGGGAATTAGTTTTCTGACCCTGCATTGTCAGGAGGAAGAATGTTTGCGGGTCAGGTGACAGGAGCTCTTTTATTTTCAGTTCTGAGCTGCAGGATTGAGTTTTAGAAGGGACATCAAGCTGGAAAGAATTGTATCTCTCTCTCGCTTGGTTTTGGAAATTATGCTGGTTAGCTGAAAGCCTTCATGGAGTAGAAAATCTGCTGTTTGGTGGCTTGACCAGAGTCTCCCCCTGGTATTCTGGGAAGCTGTTCTGACTTCAAACTGTTCTGAGTGTATCAGAGAACTGCAGCATTCATCCAAAGGACTCAGTTCCAGTATCACGTGAGCATTAGTCTTTGCTGTGTTAAACCTGTGAAAGGGTTTTGTTTATGGGACTGGTTTGATTGGAACATCTTAGATATATTTGTTAAAGGTCATACATGATTGTGGTTGTTTTGTTTGTAATTGATAGAAGTTATTGTTAATTTTCTTACTATACATGTTAACTATATTCTTAAATAAACCCTGTTTAATAAAAGCTCCCTAGTGGCTCATTTGAATCGTACCTGAGGTGAAACATATCATGCTTATCCTAGCCTACGATCCAGGCAGGCTCCATACAATACTTTGGTGTTTCTGACCTGAACCATAACATCACTGATGAATATATTCCTTCCAATGCTTTAAACTGGCTGTATCCTAGCGATGGAAATGTGATTAAAATGCAGCGCAATTAATTCGGCAATTGTATTGGTTGATTGAATAAAAAGAGGAACAAGCCGTCTGTCGACAACCTGTTGGCAACTTTTTCCGAGTGTTTGCTCCGAGTCAGTGATGTTCTTTGTTGCAGTAAACACATGAATATCAGCATTAACATCACCTCACTGCCCAGTACAACCCCCACCCTCTCACTTCCTACGTTCCACAGAGAAATACATTAAGATAAGCGAGAGGCAGAAAGAGATCCAGAAACATCACATCCTTTAAAAAGCATCTGGATGAGCGCTTGGCACGTCATAACATTCCGGGCTATGGGCCAAGTGCCGGTAAATGGGATCAGGTGGGAGTTCAGGTGTTTCCCACGTGTCGGTGCAGACTCGATGGGCTGAAGGGCCTTTCTGCACTGTATGATTCTATGATTCTAATATCTCCAAATTATGAAAATCTACAATAACAAAGATTTGCTTTGATATAGCACCTTCCATAACCCTCAGGACATCCAAAAGTGCTTTAATGGCTTCTTCAGATGTAACCAGTAATGTATTATGGCGCGCATTTTGCAAACAGCAAATTCTTCCAGACAGCCAGAGAAACGCAACCAGATTTTCTACTTTGTAGCGATTTGGTTGGGTGATTTATTTTAACTCTCTGATGGGGTGTGGGTGTCGCTGGCTGGCCCAGCATTTGTTGTCCATTCCTACTTGCCCTGGAATCGAGGGGCTTGCTCGGCCATTTCAGAGGGAAGCTTAAAAATACAACCACATTTCTGTGGGTCTGGAGCCACATGAAGGTCAGGCCAGGTAGGGACGGCAGATCTCCCTCCCTCCAGGGCATCAGTGAACCAGGCGGGTTTTAACAATGCCTGAGACTGGAACTGAGATTCCTGTATGCCCCAACACTACTGTCAGCCCTCAGCCCCATCTCCATTCACAGCAGCGGGACCGGAGAATCCCAGTCGCGGACAAGGTCAGAGAATTCCGGCCTCGTTTCCAGATTTTATTAAATTGAATTTAAGTTTCACCAGAGTTTGTGGTGAGATTTGAACCCATCTCCCTATAGACCTGGATCTCTGGATTACTGGCCCACTGACATTACCACCACACCACCATCTCCCCTCAATATTGGCTCTGAGACAGGGAGGACTCTTCTACTCTCCTTCAAATAACATCTTGAGATTTACATCCACCTGCTTTGATGTATTATCGGAAAGATGCTACCTCTGACAATGAAGCACTCCCTCAGTGCTGGATTGGAGTGTCAGCCTAGCCACACGATGTGTCTTGGAGAGCGGACCATTGCAACTATTAAATACTCTGGATTAGTCACAGGATTGTTGATTCTCCCAGAGAACGTCACACATTTCCACAAGCTGTTTTTAAAATAAATCTGTGTCTATTTACTCTCTTAAAACAATTGTGTCGACTGCAAACTTCCCATCAGCAAATTCTATTTCTTGTGTCAATTTTCCACTCTGTATTTTTGCCAATATTTGTGAGTTATTGTGTCAATATTTGATATTAGTTTTGAGAGGTAAAAGGGCAGATCATAACTCTTTAAATTTAATAAGACCAAAGCACGGTGGCACAGTGGGTTAGCACTGCTGCCTCACAGCGCCAGGGTCCCGGGTTCAATTCCAGCCTTGAGTCACTGTCTGTGTGGAGTTTGCATGTTCTCCCTGTGTCTGCGTGGGTTTCCTCCGGATGCTCCGGTTTCCTCCCACAGTCCAAAAGACATGCTGGTTAGATGCATTGGCCATGGTAAATTCTCCCTCAGTGTACCCGAACAGGCGCCGGAGTGTGGCGACTAGGGGATTTTCACAGTAGCTTCATTGCACTGTCGATGTGACTAACATATAAACTTTTTCTTGTAGATTGTACACATTGGTGATGGAGGGAGCGAATGTTTAAGTTGGTGGATGGGTGCTGATTAAATGGACTGATTAGTCCTGGATGGCATTGAGTTTCTTGAGTGTTGTTGGAGCTGCACTCATCCAGACACTTGGAGAGTATTCCATCACTTGTAGGAATTGGAGAGGTTTTAGGACATCAGGAAGTAAGCCATTGACCACAGAATGAATTACTTTTGAAGTGTAGTCATTATTGTAGGAAAAGTGGAAGCCAAGTTTCACACAGTGAGATCCCAGAAACAGCCGTGTGATAATGAGCCGATAATGTATTTTTGTGATGTTGATTGAGGGGTTGGATCACACCGGGGATAGACTCCACTGCTCTTCTTCAAATAGTGGCTGTGGAATCTTTGGCATCCACCTGAGATGGCAAGCAGGGCCTCAGTTTAACAACTCCCCTGAAGGACAGCACCTCTGACCATGCAGCACCCCTTCTGTACTGCACTCGGGTGTGTAAGCCTGGAGTGGGGCTTGAACCCACAACCTTCTGACACAGAGGCGGGAGAGTTACACACAGAGTTACAGATTACACCTATCCTTTGTCTCGACATAAAACAACTGCTTTGGTGATGATTACCAAATAAAACAAAATCTCCACTGGAGCATCCAGTGCTGTTAAAGGTTGGTGAGTGGATCTCTTGCGCCCTCTGTTGGGATCTGTGTGCACTGCAAACTGTTGGAAGCTTTTTATATCTTCTCTGTAACTCCTGCCATCAACTGGAAGTCATGATGTGGAGATGCCGGCGTTGGACTGGGGTAAGCACAGTAAGAAGTCTCACAACACCAGGTTAAAGTCCAACAGGTTAGGGTTATTTGCTACCAAATAAACCTGTTGGACTTTAACCTGGTGTTGTGAGACTTCTTACTGTAATCAACTGGAAGTGCAGTTGTGCATGCACTCTCGACCCACACTGCAGCCACCGGGGCATGCACAACTGCTCCTGATGCTGGTGGCAGGGTGGACTCTTCCTACAGCAAAGCTGCAACTACGGAAAACACCAGCTAACTCACCACAAAGCACCATAAATCAGCCCATGGTAATAAACAAAACAAATGAGGTTATTTAAATGCTGTTTTTCCTCCGCGTGTTAGGGTTTTGTGCAGAAAAGCCCTCACAGCCCAGGTAATTCAGTTGGATGGTTGGATGGACTCCTAAACCCGGATGTTTTGTTTTGAATCCTGAAGTGCCTGCCTTAACTTAATTCAACAAAACTTTTTATTAATTTTTACCCAAAATATTGCAATTCTCCAGTGTCTGATTTCGCTGGATGTTGGGAATCCCATTTACTGGAATATCCTGAATATAGAGTCATTCCATCCCACGGGAATTGGAGGGGGTGAGGGGCGGACAGTGGGAAGGTCCATTGGCCTCGGGTGGGATTTTATGGTTTCGGGACGAGCGAGGTCGCAAAGTCCCTCCCACAGAACCATACAGTGCAGAAAAGGCCCTTCAGCCCATCGAGTCTGCACCAACAATGCCTACCACTAAACGCGCACTAATCCCATTTCCCTGCACTGGTCCCATATCCTCGAATGTTGTGATATTTCAAGTGTTCATCCAGATATTTTTTGAAGGTTATAAGGTTTCCAGCCTCGACTATCTTCCCAGGCAGTGCATTCCAGATTCCCACCACCTTCTGAGTGAAAACGTTTTTCTCAAATCCCTTCTGAATCTCTTGCCCCTCACCCTAAAACAATGTCCCTTAGTGACTGACCCTCAACCAAGGGGAACAGTTGCTACCTGCTCACCCTGTCCATAATCTTATACACCTCAATATTTCTTCAGCATTCACTGAATCATCAGGAGCATGTATACTGAGGGAAAGTTGTAAAATGATAGGTGTTGTGTATAAAAGAACTTGCAATTAGTTAAGGACTGCTGCACAATGTTGTTAGTCTGTGTCAAGCCAACTTGCTCCTTTCAATGCAACAACTGACACTCTGGGCGGGATTTTATAGCCTCGCTCGTCCCGAAACCATAAAATCCCACCCAGGGTCAACGGACCTTCCCTGTGTCCGCCCCTTGCTCGCTCCGATTCCCTTGGTGGACGGGGCGGTAAAATTCCAGCATCTGACACTGACACTGCACATGTGCAGTCAGTGCTCCCCCTAGTGTTGTAACACAAATACTGCCTGTGCTGTATCAGAATTTTATTGTTGGGCCGTACAAAATCAGGCTGTCCAGGAAAAAAAAGCTTCCAGTTAGACCACAGAGGCAAACATTAATCTTTCTGATTTATTTTTGATGATTCTTTCTGTGTTATCGGGAGCAGGATATAGGAGCAGGAATAGTCCATTTGGCCCCTCAAGCCTGCTCCACCATTCAACTAGATTATGGTTTGCCTTCTACCTCAACTGTATTTTCCCCACATCATTCCCAAATCCCTCGGTGTCTTTAATACTTAGAAATTTATTGGTCTCTGTCTCGAACATACTCAATTATTCAAGGTCCACTCCTGAGACTTGAGGCTGGTAGTTCAGTGCTGAGGGAGTGCTGCTCTGTCAGAGGCGTCAATTAAACCTGTTCTCAAGTTGATGAAAATGTCTCATGGCCATTGTTTTGTGGAAGGGAGTTCCCCTCAGTATTTTTTAACAATATTTATCTCCCAACTAACACCCTCAAACAGATACTCTGGTCATTCATTTAATTGTTATCTCTGGGACTTTGCAAATTGCTTTTGGTATTCCCTGCATTGGATTACAACAGTGACTGCATCCACTGCCTGTACCATCTGCACACAGAGCCAGCAGTGTGTACCATCTACAAGATGCACTGCATGCAGCAACTCAAACACAACAATGCCAGCGGGTGCATGGGAACACCATCGCCTCCAAATTCCACTCCAAGCAACGCACCAACCTGACTCAGGATTATTTTGCCACTTCTTCACTGTTGCTAGGTCAAAATCCTGGCACTCCCTCACAGCGCTGTGAATGTACCTGCAGTGGTTTAAGGAGACGGCTTGAAGGCAATTAGGGATGGGCTACCTTGCTAGTGTGCTGTAACGATTTTAATCAGGCTATTGGGGTTGGCCTGCTTGAATATGAACTCCCTGATTAAGCGCCAACCTGCTCCTGGGCCTGGCAAGACGTACCATCTACAGGTCCAGGCAGCGGGCGATCAAGGGGGTCGTGCAGCCTGACTGTCTGCTCCAGTTATGATGCATCCCCTGGTCAACCGTGACCTTCCTTTTAGGCCGGGTAGTGGGTGCCTAGGGAACTGTACCAAGGAAGAGTCAAGTGGCTGGGGGGTGGGAAGAGAGAAAAATATGAGAAGATGATGTTATATAGTGTCAGCCTTGGGGGTGTGCTCTTGCCTCAGTATCAGAGAGTATGGGCTCAAATCCCATTCCAGAGTCTGGAACACAAAATCTAGTAAGAAGTCTCACAACACCAGGTTAAAGTCCAACAGGTTTATTTGATAGCACAAGCCACAAGCTTTCGGAGCGCTGCTCCTTCATCACGTGAGTGGGATTTCTGTTCACAAACAGGGCATATAAAGACACAAACTCAATTATCATCACATGAACGGAGTGGGAATGGAGGGATACAAAAGAATGGTCTAGTTTGGACCAGGGAGCGGCGCGGGCTTGGAGGGCCGAAAAGTCTGTTCCTGTGCTGTTTTGTTCTTTGTTTGTTCTTTGTATTTGCCTTTGACAAGGTACCGCATGGTAGGTTATTGCATAAAGTTAAATCTCACGGGATCCAGGGTGAGGTATCTAAATGGATACAAAATTGGCTTCTTAACAGAAGCCAGAGGGTAGTTGTAGAGAGTTGTTTTTCAAACTGGAGGCCTGTGACCAGCGGTGTGCCTCAGGGATCAGTGCTGGGCCCACTGTTATTTGTCATTTATATTAATGATTTGGATAAGAATATAGGGGGCATGGTTAGTAAGTTTGCAGATGACACCAAGATTGGTGGCATAGTGGACAGTGAAGAAAGTTATCTCCAATTGCAATGGGATCTTGATCAATTGGGCCAGTGGGCTGACGAATGGCAGATGGACTTTAATTTAGACAAATGCGAGGTGATGCATTTTGGTAGATTGAACCAGAGCAGGACTTACTCAGTTAATGGTAGGGCGTTGGGGAGAGTTACAGAACAAAGAGAGCTAGGGGTACATGTTCATAGCTCCTTGAAAGTGGAGTCACAGGTGGACAGAGTGGTGAAGAAGGCATTTGGCATGCTTGGTTTCATTGGTCAGAACATTGAATACAAGAGTTGGGACGTCTTGTTGAAGTTGTACAAGACATTGGTAAGGCCACACTTGGAATACTGTGTGCAATTCTGGTCACCCTATTATAGAAAGGATATTATTAAACTAGAAAGATTTACTAGGATGCTACTGGGACTTGATGGATTGAGTTATAAGGAGAGGCTGGATAGACTGGGACTTCTTTCTCTGGAGCGTAGAAGGCTGAGGGGTGATCTAATAGAGGTCTATAAAATAATGAGGGGCATAGACAAGGTAGATAGTCAATACATTTTCCCAAAGGTAGGGGAGTCTAAAACTAGAGGGCATAGGTTTAAGGTGAGAGGGGAGAGATATAAAAGTGTCCAGAGGGGCAATTTTTTCACACTGAGGGTGGTGAGTGTCTGGGACAAGTTGTCAGAGGTAGTAGTAGAGGCGGGTACAATTTTATCTTTTAAAAAGCATTTAGACAGTTACATGGGTACGATGGGTGTAGAGGGATATGGACCAAATGCAGGCAATTGGGATTAGTTTAGGGGTTTTTAAAAAAAAGGGCGGCATGGACAAGTTGGGCCAAAGGGCCTGTTTCCATGCTGTAAACTTCTATGACTCTATAACTTTAACCTGGTGTTGTGAGACTTCTTACTGTGCTTACCCCAGTCCAACGCCAGCATCGCCACACAAAATCTAGGCAGGCACTTCAGTGCAGTGCTGAGGGAATGCCGCATTGCTGTGAGTCCATCTTCTGGATGAGATGAAAACCATGTCTACATCTCGCAGGTGGGTGCAAAGGGTCTCGCAGCACATTTTGTAGCAGGGGATGGGAGTTCTTCCCCGTGTCCTGGCCAATAGTTATCCTTCAACCAATATCGATAGATGTGGAGATGTCGGCGTTGGACCCGGGTTGGGCACAGTAAGAAGTCTCACAACACCAGGTTAAAGTCTAACAGCAGAGTTTACTGTGAAAAACCTGATGAAGGAGCAGCGCTCTGAAAGCTCGTGATTCCAAATGAACCTGTTGGACTTTAATCTGGTGTTGTAGGACTTCTTACTGTGCCAACATTTGATTTGATTTTATTATTGTCACATCTATTAACATAGTGAAAAGTACTGTTTCTTGCGCGCTATACAAAGCATACTGTTCACAGAGAAGGAAACGAGAGAGTTCAGAATGTATGTTACAGTCATAGCCAGGGTGTTGAGAAAGATCAACTTAATGCAAGGTAAGTCCATTCAAAAGTCTGACAGCAGCAGGGAAGAAGCTGTTCTTGAGTCGGTTGGTACGTGACCTCAGACTTTTGTATCTTTTTCCCGATGGAAGAAGGTGGAAGAGAGAATGTCCGGGGTGTGTGGGGTCCTTAATTATGCTGGCAGCTTTGGTAGTGGGAAGTGTAGACAGAGTCAATGGATGGGAGGCTGGTTTGCGTGATGGATTGGGCTACATTCACGACCTTTTATAGTTTCTTGCGGTCTTGGGCAGAGCAGGAGCCATACCAAGCTGTGATACGACCAGAAAGAATGCTTTCTATGGTGCATCTGTAAAAGTTGGTGAGAGTCGTTGCTGACATCAATAGATACAAAAAATTTGATTGCTACCATCTTGCTGTTAGTTGTTTAAAGTTTATTTATTGTTACAAATAGGTTTACATTAACACTGCAATGAAGTTACTGTGAAAATCCCCTAGTCGCCACACTCCGGCGCCTGTTTGGGGTTACACTGAGGGAGAATTTAGCACGGCCAATGCACCCTAACCCGCACATCTTTTGGAGTGTGGGAGGAAACCGGAGCACCCGGAGGAAACCCATGCAGACACGGGGAGAACGTGCAGACTCCACACAGACAGTGACCCGAGCCCGGAATCGAACCCGGGTCCCTGGTTCTGTGAAGCAGCAGTGCTAACCACTGTGCCACCGTGCCAACCTTCTGAATTGATTGGTGGTTTGTGAAGGGTGCTATAGAAATGCAGCTGGTGTGTGTGTGTGAGGCAGGGCTGAGGGGGAGGAGGCGGGGCTGAGGGGGCGGGGCTGAGGGGAAGAGGGGGCGGGGCTGAGGGGAGAAGGGGGCGGGGCTGAGGGGAGAAGGGGGCGGGGCTGAGGGGAGGAGGGGGCGGGGCTGAGGGGAGGAGGGGGCGTGGCTGAGGGGAGGAGGGGGCGGGGCTGAGGGCAGGAGGGGGCGGGGCTGAGACGGGAGGGGGAGCCGGCAGCTCGAGCCCCGGGGCCACTGCACTGAGACTGCGCGGGACAGCGGCGCGCGCCCATCCCGTGACGTCGTCAGAACGCGACCGCCGGCGTGACGTGTTCGGAAAGCGACAGCGCCGGTGAGAGTGAGGAGGCGAAATGGTGAGTGAGGAAAATGAGGGAGGAGACGGGAGGGAGTGAGTGAGGGGGAGTAGGGAGCAAGGGAGGAGGGACTGGGGCAGGCGGAGGGGAGGGAATCGGGATCCAGGCCCGGGAGGCCGGAGTGACAACAAAAAACTGTCAACTCATCAACACCCCCTCCCCCACCCCGGAGTGAGGAGGGAGTGAGGGGGAGAGGTCGGAGGAGAAGAATGAGGGAACTGGGGTTATTGGGTAGGGGCAGTGGGGAGAGGGGGAGAAGGCAGAGGGAGACGGTGGGGGGAGGATGGGGGACCCAACAAAGTTCCCACACTTAGATAAACAATCCTATTTGACAGAGATTTCACTCTGATAAAATGGCCCCTCTTCTTTGAACCTTTCAGCCATTCGGCCCATCGTGCCCATGCCAGCTCTTCAGTCCAGTTACTTGATTAGTCTCTCTGTCCGTGTTCCGTTTTGAAGTGCCTGTCATGTTTCCGTCAGTAGTTCTGGGGTTGGAAAATTCCAAGTTCAAGTCTCACTCTAGATCTGAACACCATAGAATCATAGAAACCCTACAGTGCAGAAGGAGGCCATTCGGCCCATCGAGTCTGCACCGACCACAATCCCACCCAGGCCCTACCCCCACATATTTACCCGCCATTCCCTCTAACCTACGCATCTCAGGACTCTAAGGGGCAATTTTTAACTTGGCCAATCAACCTAACCCGCACATCTTTGGACTGTGGGAGGAAACCGGAGCACCCGGAGGAAACCCACGCAGACACGAGGAGAATGTGCAAACTCCACACAGACAGTGACCCGATCCGGGAATCGAACCCGGGACCCTGGAGCTGTGAAGCAGCAGTGCTAACCACTGTGCCACCATGCCACCAATAGGGAGGCTGACTCTCCGCTGTCGTACTGAGAGAGCACTGCAGTGTCAGAGGTGTAAACTTCCTGATGAGATTTTAAACTGAGGTCTTGTCTGCCCCCTTAGGAAATATCCCAATGCAGTTCTCTGGAGAAGAGCAGGGGCGTTCTGCCCAGTGCTCTTGTCAATATTTATCCCGCAATCAACATTATCACCGTGCTCTTTGTGGGAGCTTGCTGTGCACAAATTGACTGCAGCATTACAACAGTGACTCAACTTTAAAAAGTTTGTCATTGGCTGTGAAATACTCTGGGCCGTTAGCCTTCTGTATTAGCCCGACAAATATTCTTTGCCTGCAAATATTTATCTTGATTGATAAATCTCCAGGTCCTGATGAGCTTCATCCACTGAAGGAAGTGGACTTGGAAATAGTAGTTCCAGTGATGGTTATTTTCCAAAATTCTTTGGGCTCTGGACCAGTTCCTACAAGTTGGAGGGTAGCTAATGTAAGCCCACTATTCAAAAAGGGAGGTAGAGTGAAAACAGGGAACCGTAGACACGTGAGCCTAACATCGGTACTGGGGAAGTTGCTAGACTCCATTATCAAGGATTTCATGACTCAGCATTTAGAAAGCAGTGGTAGAATCGGACAAAGTCAGCGTGGATTTACAGAAGGGAAATCATGCTTGATGAATCTATTGGAATTCTTTAAGGATTTAACTAGCAGCGTTGATGAAGAAGAACCTGTTGATGCGGTTTATTTAGACTTTCAGAAGGCTTTCGGCAAGGTCTCACAAAATGGACTACTATGTAAGGTTAAAGCACATGGGATTGCAGGTAATGTCTTGAGATGGATAGAAAGCTGGTTAGCAGATAGGAAGCAAAGTGTTGACGTAAATGGGTCTTTTTCTGAATGGCACTCAGCGACTAGTGGGGTTCTGCAGGGATCTATGATAGAACCCCAACTGTTCACATTGTATATCAATGATTTGGAAGAGGGAACTGAATGTATTATCTCCAAATTTGCCGACGATACATGGTTGGGAGGGAGGGTGAGCTGTGAGGAGGATGCAGAGGTGCTACAGTATGATTTGGACAGGCTGAGTGTGTGAGCATCTGCATGGCAGATGCAGTATAATGTGGATAAATGTGAGGTTATCCACTTTGGTAGCAATAATAGGAAGACAGATTATTACTTGAATGGGTGCAAATTGAGAGAGGTGGATACTCAACGAGACCTTGGAGTCCTCGTGCATCAGTTGCTGAAAGTAACCGCGCAGCTACGGAAGGCAGTAAAGAAGGCAAATGGTATGTAGCCTTCATAGCGTGAGGATTTGAGTATAGTGACTTGACTTGATTTGATTTATTATTGTCACATGAATTAACATACACTGAAAAGTATTGTTTCTTGCGCTATGCAGACAAAACATATCGTTCATAGAGAAGGAAACGGTATGTTTTGTCTGTATAGCACGCAAGAAACAATACTTTTCACTATGTTGATAGTGATAGGGATGTTTTGTTGCAAATGTATAGGGCATTAGTGAGGCCACACCTTGAGTATTGTGTGCAGTTTTGGTGTCCTTATCTGAGGAAGGATGTCCTTGCTACAGAGGGATACAGCCAAAGTTTACCAGGTTGGTTCCTGGGATGGCAGGTCTATCATATGAGGAGAGACTAAGTCGGTTAGGATTATATTCACTGGAGTTTGGAAGAGTGAGAGGGGATCTCATTGAAACTTATAACATTCTAACAGGGTTAGACAGGGTAGATTCAGAAAGAATGTTCCCAATGGTGGGGGAGTCCAGAACTAGGGGTCATAGTTTGATGATAAGGGGTACACTTTTTAGAACTGAAATGAGGAGAAATTTCTTCACCCAGAGAGTGATGAATGTATGGAATTCACCACCACAGAATGTAGTTATGACCAAAACGTTGTGTGATATAGTTCTAGGGACTAAAGGGATGTGGGAGGAAGGGGGGGATCAGGATATCGAATTTGATGATCAGCCATGATCAAAATGAATGGCAGAGCAGGCTCGAAGGGCCGAATGGCCTCCTCCTGCTTCTCGTTTCCATGTTTCTTTCTTGCTACGCTGTCCAGACCTCTCATGATTTTGGACACCTCTATCAGATCTCCTCTCAAATTTCTCTTCCCGGAAGAGAGCAGCCCCGCTTCTCCAATCTTTCCACATAACTGTAGTCCCTCATCACTGGAACAATTCTCCGAAATCTTTACTGCACCCTCTGCAGAATCTTCCCGTTCTTCCTGCAGTGCAGTGGACTCAGTACTTCACTCCTGGAAAGATTCACCATAACTTCCTTGTTTTACTCAATCCCTCTGTATTCTCCATATGAATAAAGAGAGCTAACTCCTTGTTGGACTCTCGCTCCTCTCTCTCCCAATGTGAGATCTTTTCAGGAGTAAATCTGTGGAGTTTTATATCAGCTGAAAGCTTGAAGGTCTCCGATATTCCTTTTAAACCCTTTGGGACTGTTCGGATTACTCTGATTGGATGTGGTAACTAACATTTGGTAATAAGGTAGAACCAGAGGTATTAGTGATGTGATAAAGTGAATGGTGTTACAGACACAAATAATAAGCGATGTACTTCATCACCGCAAACCCACACTGGCATCAGTGTGAAGTCCCCAACAGTCAGCACCTCACCCTGGTTTCTGCAAAAACTCACCCTGAAAGACACAAACTACATTTTAGTAGAAAAAAGATTTTTAATTGTACTGCACAATAGTGTTCAATTTCCCCAACGCTTTTATCAACTCGCAGTGACCTTGTTTGGGGTAAAAATTGGGTGATTCAAAACAAAAAGTAAACTTTATGATCACACCCATGTTTTAAAGTGTTTTGAAATTCTGAAAATTTAACCTAGGCACAGCTATTATCACAGCAGTACAACATACAACAGCAGAAACAACTGCTTTCATTTATGTAACACATTTAATATCGTAACAAGTCCCAAGGTGCTTCACAGGAAACCATATGAGATACTTGGAGAGGTAACTGAAAAGTTGCTGAAAGAAATCGAAGCATCTCGAAGGAGCAGAAAGTGAAGCAGTGCGAACCTTTCTGATCTGAATTCATCCTGGTAGCTCAGTCAGTAGCTGTATTTGCTCCAATCAGAGCTCTGAGCAATCTGAACAGTGTTTCTTCGCTGTGGATGTGGCCAGTGTTATCATGGCCACTGTTTCAATGTGATGGGGGAGGGGGGGAGCATTTTGATTTAGAAACATAGAAAAACTACAGCACAAACAGGCCCTTCGGCCCCACAAGTTGTGCCGAACACATCCCTACCTTCTAGACCTACCTATAATCCTCCATCCTATTAAGCTCCATGTACTCATCCAGGAGTCTCTTAAAAGACCCTATTGAGTTTGCCTCCACCACCACTGACGGCAGCCAATTCCACTCGCCCACCACCCTCTGTGTGAAAAACTTACCCCTAACATCTCCCCTGTACCTACCCCCCAGCACCTTAAACCTGTGTCCTCTTGTAGCAGACATTTCCACCCTGGGAAAAAGCCTCTGAGAGTCCACCCGATCTACGCCTCTCAACATCTTATACACCTCTATTAGGTCTTCTCTCATCCTTCGTCTCTCCAAGGAGAAAAGACTGAGCTTCCTCAGCCTATCCTCATAAGGCATGCCACTCAATCCAGGCAACATCCTTGTAAATCTCCTCTGCACCCTTTCAATCTTTTCCACATCCTTCCTATAGTGAGGCGACCAGAACTGAGCACAGTACTCCAAGTGGGGTCTGATGAGGGTCTTAAATAGCTGCATCATTAACCCCGGACTCCTAAACTCAATCCCTTGATTGATAAAGGCCAGCGCACCATACGCCTTCTTAACCACCACCTCCACCTGCGGGGCCGATTTCAGAGTCCTATGGACCCGGACCCCAAGGTCCTTCTGATCCTCTACAGTACTAAGAGTCTTTCCCTTTATATTGTACTCCTTCATCCCATTTGACCTACCAAAATGGACCACGACGCATTTATCTGGGTTGAAGTCCATCTGCCACTTGTCCGCCTAGTCTTGCATCCTATCTATGTCCCTCTGTGGTGGAACATGATTCGCAGAATACGGAAACCCGGTAGGAAGGTTCTGCTTTTTCTGATTGGGGAATAAAGGAGGAATATCTCCAATTAGCAAGGAGAAAAATGGATATCAACCAGTGGGAAAATAAAAATCTATCTGTAGCCCTGATTTGTCAGGGTGAAGACATTCAATATAACACATTCTGTGCTATATACACACAGGCACACACTAAAGGGTGAAAATAGTTTGCCAGGACTGTCAATACTCCTCCTATGCTCCAGGTGGTGCAATCTCTTAAATTACTCTCAACAATTAATAATGTAAATTCCTGAGAGCACCAAATAAAAAACCTCTGGGAAATTCCTCCCAAGATCAAGCATTTCCCATTTGACAATCTCTATGAAGCTGATCATAGCCATTGTTGATTGTACCTGTGGTCTGGCCTTGCCGCCGTCACCAGCATCTCTGCTTTCCCAGGAGGTTTTTGCAACTCAAGGCAGACATCTTAACTTTCAAAATTGTTACCCGTTCTCAGTGTTTGTTTTTGTTCGTTCGTGGGATGTGTGTGTCGCTGGCTGGGCCAGCATTTATTGCCCATCCCTAATTGCCCTTGAACTGAGTGGCTTTCAGAGGGCATTTGAGAGTCAACCACATTACTGTGGCTCTGGAGCCACATATGGGCCAGACCACGTAAGGATGGCAGATTTCCTTCCATCAGAGAGACTAGTACGTCTCCAGTGGCATTGCTCATCGAGTTAGGGGTTGGTGTTCCAGTTCATTCAGGGAGTCTGAGTTGCTGTGGCAACATGTATATTTTTACATGCATGTTGCAGTCTGGTATGTTGGGCGGTAGAGATTCCAACATTATTTCCATCACATGGCTGACCAGGAATCTCTCCCGCTCTTACCAGCTGTCATTGGTGTGTGTTCAATAGATCTGCAGGGTGACACTCAGCCTGTTTGGCTGCATTGTGAATGCACCTTCCCTCAACCATGACATCCCGGAGTGGGGCTCGCACCCAAAGCTTCTAAGGGAGAAATGTTACTCACTGTGTCGCAGCCTCTTGTGGTGCACAGTTTTATATCAATAAAGTCAGAAAGAAGAACAAAGAAAATTCCAGCACAGGAACAGGCCCTTCGGCCCTCCAAGCCTGCACCGACCATGCTGCCCGACTGAACTAAAACCCCCTACCCTTCTGGGGCACCTTATCCCTCTATTCCCATCCTATTCATGTATTTGTTAAGACGTCCCTTAAAACTCACTATCGTATCTGCTTCCACTACCTCCCCCGGCAGCGAGTTCCAGGCATCCACCACTCTGTGTAAAACAAAAACTTGCCTCATGTTATAGGCAAAAGGTTTAATATAGATACATATGAATACATAATATATCTGCTATAAGTTGTTTCAAGAATTGATTGGAAATAGGAGTAGTCCACTCAGCCCTTTGAACGTGTTCCAGCACTCATTAGATGGTGGTTGGTCTGAACCTCAACTCCATTATGATCCCTGTTCTTTTTTGCCCCATTCAGGGTCAAAGCCAAAGTGGTGGTCACGGAGCTGGAAGTGGAAAGAAAGATGATAAGGTGAGTGTTTGAGCCTGTCACTGCCATTCAGGATGGGTGTTATTAGAATATCTTCAACTGTACTTCATTCCACAAAGAGAAAGTCCCAGGCTGTTCACGTTATTAATAAATAAATCAATCCACCCTCACCCCATGGAAGAACAAAAACACGCATATTTAAAAAAACACACACTAGAGGGTTATAGTGAGGTTATGTTCAGGAGGAATTCCTTCAGCCAGAGAGTGGTGAATCTGTGGAACTCTTTGCCGCAGAAGGCTGTGAAGGCCAGGTCATTGAGTGTCTTTAAGACAGAGCTAGATAGGTTCTTGATTAATAAGAGGATTAGGGGTTATGGGGGAAAAAGCAGGAGAATGGGATGAGAAATAATCAGCCATGATTGAATGGTGGAGCAGACTCGATGGGCCGAGTGGCCTAATTCTGCTCCCATGTCTTATGGTCTAATGGTGGTCAGAAGAAAGACCATAAGACATAGGAGCAGAATTAGGCCACTCGGCCCATCGAGTCTGCTCCGCCATTCAATCATGGCTGATTATTTCTCATCCCATTCTCCTGCTTTTTCCCCATAACCCCTGATCCCCTTATTAATCAAGAACCTATCTATCTCTGTCTTAAAGACACTCAATGACCTGGCCTTCACAGCCTTCTGTGGCAATGAATTCCACAGATTCACCACTCTCTGGCTGAAGAAATTCCTCCTCATCTCAAAGAAGAAACCTGAAAGTGTGAGATGTGAATCGATCGGTGAATACTTTCTCTCACAGTCCAGCACAGATGGAGGCTGTTTGGCCCATTGTGCCTGTGCTAACTCTATGAAAGAACTACCCAGTTAGTCTCACTTGCCGACCCTTTCCCCATAGCCCTACAAATTGTTCCCCTTCGAGTATTTATCCAGTTCCCTTCTGAGAGTTAGTATTAAATCCGCGTCCTCCAGCCTTCTAGATCGTATCAACTCACTGCGTAAAAGTTATTTAATCGTTTTATTTACAGGTTCAACATATCTTCTGTGTTTTACAGTTTATAATAAATCAGACAGAGCCATGAAAACATCAGAGCCAATCCATGTGGGGTTAACGTGCTTTTTAATAACATGTCATTGCAAAGTCTGATGTGCAGGAATGCTTTTGGATGACACGGATTTGTCTTTTGGTAAAGCTTCCCAGTGCAGATTGCATTCACTCTGGAGTTTAGATCTCCTGACGGAAATTATGCTAAACAATCACAGCTGCGGTTCATACCATTTCCTCTCCTCCTAAAGAAACGGATTTGAGTGTTTGACAGTTGTTATACTTTGTGAGGTTTCAATCCTCACCACCTCCTCCCTATATCTATCTCCCTGTTAGTCTGTCAGCAATTGGAGAGATTAACACAGAAACCTAGGAGATAGGAGCAGGAGGAGGTCATTCAGCCCTTCGAGCCTGCTCTTCCATTCATCACGATCATGGCTGATCGTCCAACTCAATAGCCTAATCCTGCTTTCTCCCCATAACCTTTGATCCCATTTGCCCCAAGTGCTATATTCAGCCGCCTCTTGAATACATTCAATGTTTTGGCATCAACTACTTCCTGTGGTAATGAATTCCACAGGCTCACCACTCTTTGGGTGAAGAAATGTCTCCTCATCTCCGTCCTAAATGGTCTACCCTGAATTAGAAGCAGCTACTGTAAATATTACATCAGTTAGCATCTTTGGACATGATCTATTTCAGAGTGAAAGCAGTGGAACAAGTAAAGACCACCCATTCTGCTCAGATTTCCAATTAAACGTGTTGTCACGGACTGATTCTGTGGTCAGCCACCTTCATTGTCATTATTCTCAGAGGGAGCTGACTAATGCTAAGATCTTAACTTGACAGCACAAAAAGTGCAGGACAGAAATTCACCTTGCATATAAGAATGTTTTCACTGGAGTAGGAGTAGATTGTACAGCCCTTTGAGCCTGCTCCTCTATTCAGTGCATTCATGGCTAATTTCTACATCATCGCCACTTTCCTGGCTGATCCCTATCTCCGTTTCACTGCGATCAGCTATGTTCCTGGGATCTTGTGAGTTCTTTTATCCTTTGTTTGATGATCATGGTTATGGGCAGCACAGTGGTTAGCACTGCGCCTTGGGTCACTGTATGTGAGGAGTTTGCATGTTCTCCCCGTGTCTGCGTGGGTTTCCTCTGGGTGCTCCGGTTTCCTCCCACGACCTGAAAGATGTGCTGGTTAGGTCATTGACCCGAACAGGTGCCGGACTGTGGCAACTCGGAGAATTTCACAGTAACTTCATTGCAGTGTTAATGTAAGCCTTACTTGTGACTAATAAATAAAAATGAATAAATGATTATTGCTGAAAAGAGAGACGTTGCTGAAGCTATCAGGACAAATGCAAGAATGCCAAATTTTAAGCAATCACAGTGTATACTGCAGGATATAAGGGTGATGGTTGGCAAGTTGACTCTGGCCAAGGCGTTGCCACGGAGAAAGTAATGGAACAATGGGTTCCCCAAGATTCTGAGTAATTCAATAAAGACGCAAGGCTTGAGCACATTCCTTTTGTTTGCAGAGGTTGGGCCCCTTTGCTAAGATAATCAGTTGTGTTTGAACACTTTTTCCGTCCCTGTGTATGAATATATGTTGCTCCTAGCAAGCAACAATGAACCGCATTACAAGCATGGCAGATGATCTTACCCAGGGACCCATCCTCTGCAAACTAAAGGAATATGTTCAAGCCTTGCATCTTTTATGAATTACTTAGGAGCTTGGAGAGCCTTTGGTCCTCGTTGCTCTCTGCATGGCAAAGTTTCAACCAATCAGAATCTACTTGTCAACCAGTCAAAATCCTTTTCTCCCGTCGTATCAGTTGTTGCGATCATGTGAAATTTGCCATTCTTGTGCTTGTCCTATTCAATGCAAGACAAAAAGCTTTGGCAACATGCTCTCTCCTTCAGCAATATGATGATTATAGAGACATTCCTGGTGTAGTGGGACGTACAGCGCTATCTGCTATTATAGAACTGATGTGTTTCTGAAATGACCATTTGGTAGCTGATATCAACTGGTCAAAATCTAAATACAGGGCAGTGATGTAGAACATAGAACATTACAGCGCAGTACAGGCCCTTCGGCCCTCGATGTTGTGCCGACCAGTGGTACCAATCTAAAGCCCCTCTAATCTACACTATTCCAATATCATCCATATGTTTATCCAATAACCATTTGAATGCTCTTAATGTGAAATAAGAAATAAGTGCTGTGTGTGGATAAATGTACACTGAGTCTGGAGATTAGAAATAACATTTTTGGGGGTGTTTTTGATAGGATAAGAAGAAGAAATATGAACCACCCGTCCCAACCAGAGTGGGAAAGAAAAAGAAGAAAACTAAAGGACCTGATGCAGCCAGCAAGTTACCCTTGGGTGAGGCAGTGAGCTGTTCATTAAAAAAAAAAAATCTGAATTTTGGGTCAACTGCATGTCAATGCTTACACATTAAGGGTGGCACAGTGGTTAACACTGCTGCCTCACAGCGCCAGGGACCCGTGTTCGATTCCCGGCTTGGGTTGCTGTCTGTGTGGAGTTTGCACGTTCTCCCCGTGTCTGTGTGGGTTTCCTCCCACAGTCCAAAGATGTGCTGGTTAGGTTGATCGGCCGTGCTAAAATTGCCCCTTAGTGTCAGGGGGATTGGCAGGGTAAATACCTGAGGCTATGGGGATAGGGGATGGGTGGGATTGTGGTCGGTGCAAACTCGATGGGCCGAATGGCCTCCTCCTGCACTGTAGGGTTCGATGTAACGTGGTCTTAATATCAAACAGTCGATGAATCACAAAGTTGCTTTTCCGGTTTTGAATTCACTCCTAAACCTGGTTTAATTCTTTTTGAGTTTGTTTTGTGATGTGGTTGAACCCAGTCGCTTTCTACGTTGTGTTTGTGGTTTTGAGCTTTCCCACTGGAGTTCGCACCTTCAGTCACCATCAGCCATTCCCCAGTCCCAGATCCTCTCATGTAGAGTGATTGGTTCTGGAGTGGACAGCTCAAAATACAAGGCCTTAGCAAAGCACTGGCGACGGCTGTCAAAGCCTCCCCGTAAATCGGAACATAACTCGCCTCTTTCATTCAATTGCAACAGTAACTCCTCACACACAATGCAGACTGAAGTTGCTGAAGCTGGAGAGGATAAAAGATTATCTCCTAATGGAAGAAGAGTTCATCAGAAATCAGGAACAAATGAAACCACTTGAAGAAAAGCAAGAGGTTTGTATTGGAATGATGTAGTGAACAAAACTGGAATCATCTTCAGGCATTATAAACTTCAGATTAATGATCCAATCGACTCCTCTCTCCAATAGACAATCACTGAAGCCTGTCGAGAAACACAGGCCACTGAGTGTAGTTAAGATGTCCGTTCTAAACTAATTCTAATGACTGTGGGTGGCACGGTGGTCAGCACTGCTGCCTCACAGCACCAGGGACCCAGGTTCGATTCCCGGCTTGGGTCACTGTCTGTGTGGAGTCTGCACGTTCTCCCCGTGTCTGCGTGGGTTTCCTCCGGGTGCTCCGGGTTCCTCCCACATTCTGAAAGACATGCTGGTTAGGTGCATTGACCCAAACAGGCAATTACTGTGGCAACTAGGGGAATTTCACAGTAACTTCATTGCCGTGTTAATGTAAGTCTTACTTGTGACTAATAAATAAACTTCAACTTTTAATTCCTGATTCAAGGGTGCAAATTCTGATTGGCAGATTCTGTCAGAACATTTAACACATTCCTATACATCCCAAACATGCTGTTTTTGTAGGCAATTGTTAACTGCAATTGGATAGCACTTACTGAACAATCCTGCCTGTGCTAAGAACTTCATTAAAAACCAATTTAAGATAATTAGTTGAGTTTATAATGTGGCTCCTTTCCACTTGCTAGAAGCAACATCCATACTCAGGGACCCATCTGTACTCTGCAGACAAAAGGATTATGTTCAGAGCTTGCGCATTTTTTGAATGACCTGAGAGTTTGGATCCCTGTTGCTTTCTCCACGGCAATGCCTTGGCCAATCAGAGTCGACTTGCCAACCAGTCTGCACCCTTTTCTCCTGTAGTATAAATTGTGACTGTTTGAAATTTGGCATTCTTGCATTTGTCCTGATGGGTGCAAGACAAAAAGCTTCAGCAACATTCAAATAATTAACCTGTTCTGTTTAAAAGTAAGGGTAATTTGAGTATGTTAACTTTGTAATCAGAATTTCCACCCTTTGATCTGGAGAGCATCGCAGCTTTCAGAACTGGCTCTCATACAATAGCTAATCTCTCATATTCCTGTTCCGCTGCCTTCCAGGGTCAGTTGTACCGTAGCCAGTTCCACACTGAAGCTGACTGTATCCTTAGACAGCAGGTGCCATCTTCCCAGCCCCAGAACGGCATTCCCTACTGCACCATTGTGAGCTTTCCACACTCCGCACCCTTACAATCCCTCTGCCAATTCCGCCATTGTTCTGAAATGTGACAATGTTGGTTAATGTATTTTGTGCAGGTTCCTGGCACCAGCCTGCACTCTGTTGTACTGAGCCACACTGCTCTGTGGTTGTTCACACGGAGTGTTGGTGACCTGCAACAAGCACCTGTCACACAATCAATGGCTTCACATTATCCAGAAGTTTTAATAAAATTTCTTCTCTGTTTTCACCATCCTCCGACTGCCCAAATCTTGGATTTTCTCCTCCAGCTGCCACAGGATTCTTCCCGGCGAACACAGGGATTCGAATCCTAACCATTGCAGCAATTCCACAGCACTTCACCACATCAATGTCTGACACTTTCCAGATCACTGTTAAGAGTTAGTTGGGTGTTGTAGAGGGGGGGTTAATAGTGTAACTATCGTGCCTGAACAACGGGTACTGGAGAAGTTTCCAATCCCCCGCCCCCATTGACTCTCTCTCTGATCCAACAGGAGGAGAGGTCTAAAGTGGATGACCTGAGAGGGACACCAATGTCCGTGGGCACACTCGAGGAAATCATAGATGACAACCACGCCATTGTCTCGACCTCTGTCGGCTCCGAGCATTACGTCAGTATCTTGTCGTTTGTGGATAAGGATCTGCTTGAGCCTGGCTGCTCCGTCCTACTGAACCATAAGGTAAGGAGACGTGGTGTCGACCGTGGCTGCCTCTCACTTTATAGTTGGTTCGTTGGCGTTCGGGCGGCTATTTTAATGGTCAGAAAAGTGGATTGGAAACTGAAAGTGATCAGTTTGGTATCTGGTTTGAATTTCTTCCTGATGATCAATTTATTGAGAAGCCCAGGGAGAGGGCAATGACCTGTATCCCGGCTAGGACCAAATCAGAGAAGAGGCTGGGACAGAAGAAATGTCGCAGTGTAGCGATACGGTGACTCGGAGCTTGGAAAGAGGAGTTAGCAGTTCCACAAAGTCGCTGCAACTAGGCAGCCTAAGTGGCTCCAGTGCGGTACAGGCAGCCCAGAGATGGCAGGTTTGAGCAGCACCAGATACAGCTGAGTTCAGTTGCTGATTCTGGGGCTGACACCAGAAAGCTGCAGGATTTTTCTAAAACACAGCAGATGAGTACTTGTTCTTTGGGGAAAGGAATTTGCCATCTCCACCTGGGCTGGCCTACGGGTGACTTTGATCCCGCGCTAGATCAGTGCCCCGGGGCTGCTTGAACTGGGCATCACGTACAGTCTCATTAGTGTCGACCACATCCTTAGACGATGAAACATGCACTGTCTCAATTTACATGGATGTTGGGAAGATTATTTGGAGCTTAGAAGGAAGGCGGGGAACTGCAGAGAGATGGTGACCACAATCATACGGGATTGTGCCAGGATGATTTTTCTGAGTGGGTTCTTGTCAGACCTGGTTCTAGATGGTAATACAATGGCCATGGAATAAAAGGAACAATAACAAGATGGATATGGAATTGGCTGAATAATAGGAAGCAGAGAGTAATGATCAATGATATTTTTTGGGATGGAGGAAGGTTTGTAGCGGAGTTCCCCAGGGGTCGGTATTGGGGCCCTTGCTTTTCCTGATACATATTAATGATCTAGATCTTGGGTGCAGGGGACAATTTGAAAGTTTGTGGATGACACAAAACTTGAAAGCGTTGTAATTTGTGAAAAGCTCAGAGTAGGACCTCAAAAGGACGTAGACAAGTTGGTGCAGTGGGCGAATAGGTGGCAGATGAAGTTCAATGTGCAGAAATGTGAGGTGATGCATTTTGGTAGGAAGGACATAGAGAGACAAATTAAAATAAAGCGTAAAATTCCAAAAGGGTGCAGGAGCAGAGGGATCTGGGTGTATATGTACATCAATCATTTATGGTGGCAGGACAGGTAGAGAGAGCAGTTAATAAAACATATAATATTCTGGGCTTTATTAATAGGGGCATAGAATACAAGAGCAAGGAGGTTGCACTGAACTTATACAAGACACTAGTTAGACCTCAGCTAGAATATTGTGTACAGTTCTGGGCGCCACACAATAGGAAGGATGTGAACCAATTGGAAAGAGTGCAGAAGAGGTTTACAAGAATGTTTCCTGGGGTGAGAAACTTCAGTTATGAGGATAGATTGGAGAGGTTGGGACTGTTCTCCTTGGAGAGAAGAAGGCTAAGAGGGGATTTGATAGAAATGTTCAAAATCATGAGGGGGCTGGATATTAGATGGGGAGAAGTGTCCTGCTTGTAGAAGGATCAAGAATAAGAGGACACAGATTTAAAGTGATTTGCAAGAAAAGCAAATCTGATATGAGAAGAGGCTGTTTCACACAGTGAGTGGTTTGGGTCTGGAATGCGCTGCCTGGAAGTGTGATGGAGGCAGGTTCAATTGAGGCATTAGATGATTAGGGGTAGAGGGGAAAGACAGGAGAATGGCACCAAATCAAAATACTTATTTGGAGAGCCAGTGCAGACACAATGGGCCAAATGGCCTCCTTCTGCATGTTACAATTCTGTAATGTTTTTGCTGTGATCTGCGCTAAACTGTTTTATTTTGCCTAATAGTTGCCCGTTGGTGTTTGTGCATCATTTTAATACCTCCATGCACACTCCCCACACCCAAACCACCTCAGCCTGATATTCCTGAAACATTTTAAACAGCTTTGCAGGCAGAAAATGACAAGCTTTCTTCCTCCTTTGCTGCAGGTCCACGCTGTGATCGGGGTGCTGACAGATGACACGGATCCACTGGTCACGGTTATGAAAGTGGAGAAGGCCCCGCAGGAGACGTATGCAGACATCGGGGGCTTGGACAATCAAATCCAGGAAATCAAGGTGAGAGCTGCTCCTTCTCTGTTTAATACAATAAAATTCAGTGTTCCCTTCAAACTGTGTGTGTGAAATAAAACACCCAGCAATTAGTGCTGCTGGCTGGGCATTTAGGTGATAATATAAACTCTTGGAAATATGATGATGTATTAAATAAGAAAGGGAAACAGTTACACCTCCCAGTGGCCTGTAGCAGGTTGTAAACTCTGCTTTTGTGATAATGGGGATCAGCAGCTTGTGACAAAAGGTAAATTCAAACACTTTGGGAACGAGGTACTTGCTCTGTGCTGGACATTTAACGTAATACTGGTTGATCTCCCGTGCTGCACATGGGGAGTGCAGACCAAGTGTAATTTTCAGGTGAAGTGCCGTTGGGTCTGGAATGCGCTGCCTGGAAGTGTGGTGGAGGCAGGTTCAATCGAGGCATTGGATGATTCGGGGTAGAGGGGAAAGGCAGGAGAATGGGACTGAGTCAAAAAACTTATTTGGAGAGCCAGTGCAGACACAATGGGCCAAATGGCCTCCTTCTGCATGTTACAATTCTGTAATGTTTTTGCTGTGATCTGCACGTTTCATAATCCATTACCCATTTTAAAGTCATATATTCTGTCCTTAATTTTATATCGTGCTCTGGATGTGGTGTTTTTAATCACACTTGAATAATGTTGAATTTGACGATCAGCCAAGATCAAAATGAATGCGGAGCAGGCTCGAAGGGCCGAATGGCCTCCTCCTGCTTCTAGTTTCGGTGTCAATGTTGACAATTTGCAAAGTCAGTTTGGTTGGAGTTACTTGGTGGTGCAGGCTGGCGAAATGTTATCATCCCACGACTGGCAATCAGATGTAATTCCAACGTGACTGGTTTACATAGGAAATTTCCATTGTAAATGTGACATTAGGAATTTCTAATCCAGCAAATGTGTCAGCTACAAATAGAGATTTGTAGACGAGGTGGATTAGTTGTAAGATCTTAATATGGATATAACCAAAAATGTGTGGTGTGTATATTTTGATCAGTTTATTCTCAAGATCATAAGAAGCAGGAGTAGGCCACTTAGCCCCCCGAGCCTGCTCGATCTAATGTGGCCTTAACTCCTCTTTCCTGTGTGTTCCAGAACCCTTCACTCCCATGTCGATCAAAACTCTGTCTAACTCACCCTTTGTTATATTCAATGGCCCGGCCTCCATTGCTGACTGGGGGAGAGAAGTCCAAACATTAATGATCCTCCGAGAGGAGAAATTCTCCCTCATCCCCGCCTTAAATGGGAGATGCCTTATTTTGAAACTGTGCCCCCCGATTCTAGATTCCCCCATAAAGGGAAACATCCCCTCAGCCTCTGTCCTGCCAAGACCCATTCAGAATCATAACTTTCAATGGGTATGGGCCCAGCCTGTTCAAGCTTCACTCATTAGACAATCCCTTCATCCCAAGAATAAACCTAGTGAATCACCACTGAACTGCCTCCAATTTAAGTATGTCCCTCCTTAGGTAAGGTGTCCAATACTGCCCATAGTGTGGCCTCACTAATGCCCTTTACACTGGTAACAGGACTTCCCTACTTTCATCCCCCTTACAATAAAAAGCCAATATTCCATTGGCCTTCCTAATGACTTGGTGTACCTGCGTTTTATAAAATAAAATATTATTTTTGTAGGAATCTGTAGAACTTCCGCTCACCCATCCTGAATATTATGAAGAGATGGGAATTAAGCCTCCTAAAGGAGTTATTCTGTATGGCGCACCTGGCACAGGTAAACTATATCTCTAAATTATCAATGTTCTTTTTTTTAAAAATTCCGTTCTATCAATTCAATGATATCAGGATCAAATTGCTGCTGAAATAATGATGCTGTTGGTGTTTCTGTCTCTGTCAGATTATAGTGCATTTTGATGGAGTTGGTGTTTCTAATCTATTTTGTGGATATTTCTGGGATTATACTCTGTGCTTATGCTCAGTATCAAACTGTAGGGCACGACAGACATGGCATATTTACTTCAACTGCTATCCAGGCTCAGGGAGTTAGCTCCTGGAGCACAGGAACAATGCCGTCCAAACACCAGAAAGACACCTGAAAGAGAGTGCTGCACATTGATATCACCATGTCCTGTCAAACCTCCAAAGTTCCCTCCTTTGTGAATTATGTGTATGGCTCGAGGTGACACAGTGGGTTAGCACTGCTGCCTCACAGCGCCAGGGACCCGGGTTCAATTCCGGCCTTGGGTCACTGTCTGTGCGGAGTTTGCACGTTCTCCCCGTGTCTGCGTGGGTTTCCTCCCACAGTTCAAAGAATTGCAGGTTAGATGGATTGGCCATGCTAAATGTGTGGCATTACAGGAAGAGGGTGGGGGAAAGGGCCTGGGTGAGATACTCTATCAGATAGCCAGTGCATACCCAATAGGCCGAATGGCCTCCATCTGCACTGTAGGGATTCTGTGATTCTGCAATTGGGTGGGAGAGTTCTCCTTTCAGTCTTAGGTTTGTTTAATATCTCACCTGAAAGATATATCAATCTCCCTCAGTACCAGATGAGAGTTTGTGCTCAAGTTTCTAGAGTGGCTCTTGAACCCACAACCTCCTGAGTAAGTGAGAGTGATCCTAACCAAGCCAAGACTGTTCGCGCACACGTGCACCCACACGGATAGTTGTTCAAATGTGAACTTGCATCTCATGTCATAGAGTGACAGAGCCGTTAGGGCAGAGAGGACCACCACTTGGGTCATTGAGTCACCCCAGTCAGTTCTCTGGAGCAATCCAATCTGTCCCAGGAGGTAAAATTAATTCATTCAGCCTGTTAAATGTTCCTAAATCTTAGTGGAATCACACTGATTGAAACAGGTCACTGCTGAATTGCTGTAGCAAATTCTACAACCGGCCCCGCTTGCTGACCTGTGCCCTTTGTTTATTAATGTTCAGGTAAGACTCTGTTAGCTAAAGCTGTAGCAAACCAAACCTCGGCCACCTTCCTGCGGGTGGTTGGCTCAGAGCTGATCCAGAAGTACCTGGGGGATGGGCCGAAACTTGTCCGCGAGCTGTTCCGAGTTGCAGAAGAACACGCCCCCTCCATCGTGTTCATTGATGAAATTGATGCAATCGGCACCAAGAGGTAAGCTGCGTTTGCCTGGTCCCAGTCTGCTGTACGGGTTAATGGCTGCTTCTCGAGCGCATGTTATATCGTCAAATCACGGTGGATATTGGCTTGTGCTGTCAATACAGAGAAATTTATATTTATGTGGCACTTTTCATATCCTTGGGACAACGCAGAGCATGTACTTTTGAAGCGTTGTCACAGTTGCAATGTAAGGAAACACGGCAGCTACTTTGCACACAGCAAGATCCCACAGATAGCAATGTAATAAAAGCAAAATACTGGAATCTGAAATAAAAACAGAAAATGCTGGAAAATTGCAGCAAGTCTGACAGCATCTGTGGAGAGAGAATAGAGCCAACGTTTCAAGTTTGGATGACTCTTCAGAGCCTGGGCTTGTTTAATATCTTGCCTGAAGGATGTACCCACTCTCTTGGCGCCAGACGAGAGTTTGCGCTCAAGTCTCTGGAGTGGGACTTACAACCTTCTGATGAGGTGAGAGTGATGACCAGCAGGTTGAGGCTGTGTGCATGGACACGCCGATAGTTGTTCACTTAGAGTCATAGAGGTTTACAGCATGGAAACAGGCCCTTCGGCCCAACTTGTCCATACCGCCCTTTTTTTTAAACTCCTAAGTTAATCCCAATTGCCCACGTTTGGCCCATATCCCTCTATACCCATCGTACCCATGTAACTATCTAAATGCTTTTTAAAAGACAAAATTGTACCCGCCTCTACTACTGCCTCTGGCAGCTTGTTCCATTCACTCACCACCCTCTGTGTAAAGAAATTGCTCCTCTGAACACTTCTGTATCTCTCCCCTCTCACCTTAAACCTGTGCCCTCTAGTTTTAGACTCCCCTACCTTTGGGAAAAGATATTGACTATCTAGCTGATCTGTGCCCCTCATTATTTTATAGCCCTCTATAAGATCACCCCTCAGCCTCCTACACTCCAGAGAAAAACGTCCCAGTCTATCCAGCCTCTCCTTATAACTCAAACCATCAAGTCCCGGTAGCATCCGAGTAAATCTTTTCTGCACTCTTCCTAGTTTAAATGTCAGCAATTATGCATGTCGACAGGAGGCTGATGGGAAGTTGCATTTAGCTACATGATTGAGAGAGGATCCAGTGAGCACTTGTTAGAGACAACTCATCATCATTAGAGTTGCCAGATGAAACAAGAACCAGATTCACCTCCTTCACCTTCTGCCACCTTAGCAGTCGCACTGGTTTCGCTCAGTTGGCTGAACGGCTGGTTTGTGATGACACCAACGGCGCGGGTTCAATTCCCGTACCGGCTGAGGTTATTCATGAAGGCCCCGCCTTCTCAACCTTGCCCCTCGCCTGAGGTGTGGAGATCCTCACGTTAAATCACCACCAGTCAGCTCTTCCCCCTCAAAAGGGAGAACAGCCTATGGTCATCTGGGACTATGGCAACTTTACTGTTTACCGTTTTACATGATGTGGAGATGCCAGCATCGGACTGGGGTGGGCACAGTAAGAAGTCTCTCAACACCAGGTTAAAGTCCAACAGGTTTATTTGGAATCGCGAGCTTTTGGAGCGCTGCTCCTTTATCAGGTGAGTGGAGTGGACTCAGCTCGCCTGGCGAAGGAGCAGCGCTCCGAAAGCTCGCGATTCCAAATAAACCTGTTGGACTTTAACCTGGTGTTGAGAGATTTCTTACTGTACCTTTTATATAGTACAATGATAAGTCCAAAGTCCCCTGTCCCTCACGAACACTACACTCCTATTGTATCACCTCTTTGGTACTCTGTGTGTTCGTCGGTTCCTCAGCACAGATTGAGTCTTGAACCCAGGACCTCCTTGGTCCAAATGGCTGAGTGCTACAATTCCATTGAAGTGGTCCCACTCTTGAGTGGTTTCTTGGACTCATGGCCTGCCGGTGTCTGGCGAGGATTCTCTCGGTGCTGCCGGTGTCTGGTGAGGATTCTCTCTCGGTGCTGCCGGTGTTGTCCTTGTTGCCGGTGTCTGGCTGTTCTGATTGTCGATTGGAATTTCGTTCCCAGGTATGACTCCAATTCGGGCGGGGAGCGGGAAATCCAGCGGACCATGTTGGAGCTTCTGAACCAGCTGGATGGATTTGACTCTCGTGGAGATGTGAAAGTTATCATGGCCACAAACAGGATCGAGACACTGGACCCAGCTCTCATCAGGCCAGGTTAGTGAATAGAAGCTGCTGTTTAATTAGTTAGACTGCGCAACCTGAAAAGAAACTAGATTTGGGATCATTTCTAAACTCCCAAAGCTGGAATTTTGCGATGGTAAAAGAGTGTGAGAAATCAGCAATGAAAAGCACCTGCAATCTAGCATTTCCAGCAGAGGTTCCTGGGCAATGTGCTCTGCTTTCACTACCTCGGGCTTTTAATTTAATTCTGCTGTTTTCTGATTGCAAAGACCCAGTTCCTTCACCGAATATTGTCCATCCAACCACAGTGAGAGGAGTGAGAGGTGGATCACGCAGCAGACTGCATCTCACTCTAACAGGACATCAGATTTTAAACCCCGTGCATGTTGGCCTGCTGGCGCATCATGCTGCTGTTTACTGCCCAGTGAAGTCTCACAGGTCCCGGTTACACAGAAGCTTTGAATCCTGTACAGGGTTTTCACGCACTGACTGCATTGCTGGGGGAGTGTTACATTGTCAGCGGATTTGCAGTCAGACATTGGATAAATCTGCTGTTCGGTTTATCTTTCATAGAGTCCAGAGTTTCCCCTTAACCAGTGCCGTTGGCTAGCGATCAGCTCACTGGGATGTTCTACCCAAGTCTGTCTGCTGTGTTTTTAAAAATGAATTCACATTAGTTTCGCTATTTATTGCCTGTCCTCAACTGCCCTCAAGAAGGCGGCGGCGTCCCGGTGTGGCCGCAGCGGTCCCGGTGTGGGTGCAGCGGTCCCGGTGTGGGTGCAGCGGTCCCGGTGTGGCCGCAGCGGTCCCGGCGTTGAACTGAATTACTTTACTGAATTTTAAATTCCCCCAGCTGCCCTGGTGGGATTTGAACTTGTGGCACCTGATCATTAATCGAGGTTTCTGAATTACCCGATGCTACCACGTCCCCCCGGCCAAGACAACAATCAGTGTGTGTGGGGTTGGTGGGGGTGGGCGGTGTCGGGGGCTGTACAAATACTCTTTTCTCAGTGTGATTTTCCGTCATTCCAGGGAGGATTGATCGTAAGATCGAGTTTCCTCTTCCGGATGAAAAAACCAAGAGGCGAATCTTCCAGATCCACACGAGCAGAATGACGGTGGCACTGGACGTGAGCCTGGATGAACTGATCCTGGCTAAAGATGATCTCTCCGGGGCAGATATTAAGGTGAGTGGGTTTCTCCCTCTGCGTTTCGTCTCTGCTCCGATGCCAGGTTGATTCCTGGCATGAGAGGATTATCCTACGAGGAGGGATTGTGTAGAATGTGCCATAATCTCATTGATCTCCTTAAAATGTCTCATTCTGCAGAGAGTTTGGGAAGGTCGGTGCTGAGCGACTGAGTCTTTCTAACGGTCACAGTCTCCAGATAGTTTCGTTTATTTATTAGTGTCACAAGTAGGCTTACATTAACACTGCAATGAAGTTACTGTGAAAATCCCCCTCTTCGTCACACTCCGGCGCCTGTTCGGGCACACTGAGGGAGAATTTGGCATGGCCAGTCCACCTAACCAGCACGTGGGAGGAAACCGGAGCACCCGGAGGAAACCCACGCAGACACGGGGAGAATGTGCAAACTCCACACAGACAGTGACCCGAGCCGGGAATCGAACCCGGGACCCTGGAGCTGTGAGGCAGCAGTGCTAACCACTGTGCTGCATTGGTTAAGGGGTTGACCATATAGGACTGGGCTGAGGAGTAATTCCTTCTCTCACATTAGGTGACAGCAACATAATCTTTGGAATCCTTGACCCCAGACAGCCATGGATACTTAGTTGATGAGTATATTTAAGACAGCAATTAATAAACCTTTGGACACTATGGGAATCCAGGGAATAGAATCCTACACTGCAGAAGGAGGCCAATCGGCCCATCGAGTCTGCGCCAACCACAATCCCATCCAGGCCCTAATCCCATAACCCTATGCATTTACCCTAGCTAGTCCCCCTAACACTAAGAGGCAATTTAGCATGGCCAATCCACCTAACCCGCACATCTTTGGACTGTGGGAGGAAACCGGAGCACCCGGAGGAAACCCACGCAGACACGGGGAGAATGTGCAAACTCCACACAGTCAACTGTTACCTTGTTGAACGGTGAAGCGGGCTGGAGGGGCCATGCTGCCAACTCCTACCCTTGTTGCTATGGTTCTTACACAGGGGTCTGTCACTCCTGCTGTGCAGTGTCCACAGGAGCTGAGCCACTCTCTGGAACTTCTCCCAGTTGTGATTCTGACCAGTTTACCCATCACAGCCAGGCTCACAGTCCAGTGTCAAACACGTGCTTCCCAGCAGAGGTCAGCAGAGAGCAGCAGGGAGTGGGAATGCTGAGCTGCTTTCCATTCTGGGACGGGGGTTTGAGTGGGTTTGCAGCATTCCTGTCCCTGACGCAACAGATCAAAGCCCCACTCCTGATACTCGAGCAGCTGAGCTAGATTGGCACTGAGAGGTGTTGCATGCCAGGGGCGGGGTATCAGATGAGACATTAAATCAAGATCCCTTTTGTCTGTCTGGGATGTTAAAAATCCCCATTGCATTAATCAGAGATGACGTGGAGATGCTGGCGTTGGACTTGGGTGGGCACAGTAAGCAATCTCACCACAACAGGTTAAAGTCCAAAGATTTAACTGGATTCATGAGCTTTCGGAGTGCTGCTCCTTCATCAGGTGAGTGGAGCAGTGCCCCGAAAGCTCATGATTCCAAATAAACCTGCTGGACTTTGACCTGGTGTTATGAGACTTGTTTTAATCAGAGAAGGTCGGGAGAAATCCCAATTCTCCTGGACAACATTCCTTCCTCAACCTACTCCACCAAGCACAGATTCACTGCTCAGGCATCTTATTGCTGCTTGTGGGATCTTGCTGTGTGATTTGCCCATACAGCAAATCACTGCACCTTGGCACTTTGCAATATTTAGAAGCGACCTCAGAAGTTTAGTTTATAAAGTTTATTTATTTATTCGTCACAAGTAAGGCTTACATTAACACTGCAATGCAGTTACTGTGAAATTTCCCTAATCACCACAGACAAGCGCCTGTTTGGGTCAATGCACCTAACCAGCGCGTCTTTCAGAAAGTGGGAGGAAACCGGAGCACCCGGAGGAAACCCACGCAGACACGGGGAGAACGTGCAGACTCTGTACAGTGACCCAAGCCGGGAATTGAACCCAGTTCCCTGGTGCTGTGAAGCAGCAGTGCTAACCACTGTGCTATTGTGCTGCCCCAGTTCTAGATGTATAAGTTCCTCGTTAAATGAATCTTGTTTGGCTATGAATTGTCATTAGAAATTTGTCAGCAAGTTCTCTCTGTCAGTGAGTTAACCGTGTTGAGGTTTATACGCTCACGGACAGAGTTAATGAAAGGTTGAGTTTGAATGGCTCCTTTTACCCTTGTTGCAGGCAATCTGTACAGAAGCTGGTTTGATGGCCTTGCGTGAGCGAAGGATGAAGGTTACCAATGAAGACTTCAAGAAGTCAAAAGAAAATGTCTTGTACAAGAAACAGGAGGGCACACCTGAAGGACTGTACCTTTAACTCTTACTGGATACCTCGCATTAACCTTCCTGCCTTCCTTCTGCTGCAGACATTCTTCGAGATTCCCTGGATGCCGGAGCTTGAGGCTGGAGATTTTATGTAATTTTTTTTCTGTGTGGTTTGTATTATCCACTTGAACAGCTTATGACCTGAGAGTGATATCTGAATAAAGTATTACCCGTACTTGTTTCAAAATTACCCGCAGTTATTCTTGTTGGCTTTAACCGGGCTGAGGTGTTGGGAAGATTGGCTGCTTAGTTTGTCTATACTCAAAATGTCTGTGTGGAGTTTGCACATTCTCCTCGTGTCTGCGTGGGTTTCCTCCGGGTGCTCCGGTTTCCTCCCACAGTCCAAAGATGTGCGGGTTAGGTTGATTGGCCAGGTTAAAAAAATTGCCCCTTAGAGTCCTGGGATGCGTAGGTGAGAGGGATTAGCGGGTAAAATATGTGGGGGTAGGGCCTGGGTGGGATTGTGGTCGGTGCAGACTCGATGGGCCGAATGGCCTCCTTCTGCACTGTAGGGTTTCTATGATTCTTTCTATGAAAATGAGAGAATCCTCAAATTCCTTTCTCCGGGTAGCAGCCCATCCTTTCACCTCGAGGCTGGGTGCGAATCCAGCCCAGACTGTTGCTGTGGGCATCACCTTTCCCCCTCAGCTGTTAAAGTGAGCTGGGCAGTGTTGTGAGGATGCCTGTCGGGTCCATTCATTCCTTTGAATAGCTGAAGACGGCGCTGGTAGGATGAATTTCTTTTATTGAACCGAGTTTAAAATTAAATCATTGCAAAAGCGAACAGAAAGGAGAAAAGGCTAGAGTCAGAGAGACTGGCTTCTTCTGCCACTCCTGTACTGATCAAAACAGAACTCCAAAACAAAGCTAAACTATACTGAGTTGAATCACAAAATATATTCCAACTGTTATCTCGTTACTGAAGGTGTTTGGCACAGGCTGTCTCTGTCTACCCAAACAATCCTCGCAACTGTGGCCGTGAAAAGCTGTTTACAGCATTGTGATGCAGTCAATTTTAACTAACCCAGCATGCCTTCTGAGTTTTAAAATGTGGTCAAGTTAGTTTTAAGCTTAGCATTTAAATGTAATCGCAAGGGCAGAAATATCTTAAAATGAAGCCTTTGCATGAATGAAGTAGCCTGTACCCAGGTTCAACAATGCCTCAGCCCAGCTCCCACCACACGCAGGACCCCACCACACGCAGGACCCCAACACAACCTACCTTTTAAACTGGTCGATGAATTCAGAACATGGTCTTACCATTTTCCTGTCATCCAAGATGGTCAGGTTTAAAAAGTTTGATGGAAATAAATCTTGTCTATAAAATAGAGGTGTCGGGTCTCCCGCTCTGTTATTGCTGAGTGAAGACTCGGATCAAAGAATCTGCGCCCTTTAATGGATGCTGCGCCGTTAAGGAGGCTGTGCATCTTTGAACAGGACCAAATCATCCCATTCAAATTGATCTCAATCGCTTGCGCAGCACATTCCTCACCATCCCTCCCATCCTGTTTAAAAACAGGGAGAGGAGTAAATCCAGCATCTGAACAGGAGTCGGCGCAGTGTCTGTGGGTCGGGGAACTCTGAGCGGTGATAATCAGAAACGAGTAGAGACGCTGCTGTGTTAATAAACGACAGGCAGCAAGGATTTGTTATAAAAACAAAACGTCCGGTGGGTTTGGCAGCGTCTGTGGAGAGAAACAAGAGTTAATGTTTCAGGTCGACCTTTCACCGGAGGGTTGTTGGATGTATATTGCATTTAACTAAATACGATAGTGAGTTTTAAGGGACGTCTTGACAAATACATGAATAGGATGGGAATGGAGGGATATGGTGCCCCAGAAGGGTAGGGGGCTTTAGTTCAGTCGGGCAGCATGGTCAGCACAGGCTTGGAGGGCCGAAGGGCCTGTTCCTGTGCTGTAATTTTCTTTGTTCTTAAATGTGATTGAGTTTGTTGGTGAGGTCGGTGTGGTTGTTGTTGGGTGTGTGGCTTTTCAAAAGGAGTTTGATAAAGTAATGTGTAATAGAATTGTTTACAAGGTCGAGACTTACAAACAGGCAGTGGAAGCACAAGGTACTAAAGTGACTAAGATGGGAAGTCTGGTTATATTTCAGGCTCGGAGGTAAGTTCAGTAATGTTCCACAGAGTGGCTAATAGGATCACTGCTGTTTTTGATGTATATTTTTTGTTTTATTCATTCGTGGGACATGGGCGTCGCTGGCTGACCAGCATTTATTGCCCATTCCTCGTTGCCCTTGAGAAGGTGGTGGTGAGCTGCCTTGAATCCCTGCAGTCCACGTGCTGTGGGTTGACCCACAATGCCGTTTGGGCCAAAATCCTGGAATTCCCTCCCTATGACAGTGAAGGAACGGCCGATATATTTCCAAGTCAGGATGGTGAGTGGTTTGGAGGGGAACTTGCAGGTGGTGGTGTTCCCATTTATCTGCTGCCCTTGTCCTTCTAGACGGAAGTGGTCGTGGGTTTGGAAGGATCTTTGGTGAGGTGACCTGGACTTGAGGAATACAGGCCTTAATTTCAGAATCTTGAAGAAGATGCAGAGGGGATTGACTGGAAAGGTACTCAGGCCTTCAGTTTAAGAAATCATAGAAATCCTACAGTGCAGAAGGAGGCCATTCGGCCCATCGAGTCTGCACCGACCACAATCCCACCCAGGCCCTACCCCCACATATTTACCCGCTAATCCCTCTAACCTACGCATCCCAGGACTCTAAGGGGCAATTTTTAACCTGGCCAATCAACCTAACCCGCACATCTTTGGACTGTGGGAGGAAACCGGAGCACCCGGAGGAAACCCACGCAGGCACGAGGAGAATGTGCAAACTCCACACAGACAGTGACCCGAGCCGGGAATCGAACCCGGGACCCTGGAGCTGTGAAGCAGCAGTGCTAACCACTGTGCTACCATGCCGCCCAAGTGGAAAGAATGCAAGAGCTGGGGTTATTCTCCCTGTGTCAGGAAAGTTATGGCGATATTGTATGAAGCTGTTAAAAAACAAATATTTTTGGTAGAATTAATTAGAAGAATGTGTCCAATGGCAGGAGGGCTGATACCCAGAGGGGGCAGATTTCAAATAACTAATGGCTGAAATACCAGAGGCGAGAGGAGAAACTGGTTATCCACAGAGAGGCATTGTGGTCTGGACTGCGTGCGGCTGAAAGGCTGGTGGAAGCAGATTCAATAGTAACTTTCCAAAGGGAATCCAATTAAACATCGAAAACCTCCGTCCACGGCTGAGATTCTCCAGTGCCGCTGCGGTGAATGGAGTTCTGGCTGAGCACCAAATTCTCCATTCCCGCTGGTGGCGGGAACGGACGAGGCAGGAAAATCCCAGCCAAAATGCTTCAAATTGAATCATTTGCAGAAATATGGGGAAGAAGCCAGGTTTTAACTTTATTGTGTCACAAGTAGGTTTACATTAACATTGCAATGAAATTGCTGTGAAAATCCCCTTGTCGCCACACTCCGGCGCCTGTTCGGGTACACTGAGGGAGAATTTAGCACGGCCAATGCACCCTAACCAGCACATCTTTCGGACTGAGGGAGGAAACCCATGCAGACACAGGAAGAACGTGTAAACTCCACACACACTGACCCAAGCTGGGAATTGAACCCGGGTCCCTGGCGTTGAGAGGCAGCAGTGCTAACCACTGTGCCACCGTGCTGCCAAAGATTAAAAAGCTGGCAGAGACACAGTGGGCAAAGGACGTGCAGTACGATTCTAAAAACGAGTACAGCAAACTAGTGACTTTACAAACAATCTATCAGACTGAAACTATTAGTTTAAAAATAGAAGACTTTTACAACCCAAGTGGAATTTTCTGAAATCACCCACGGAACCTGCTCATAAAGAGCTCCTTTTGTTAAACCATTAACTGTAAAATCGCTCAATTTTAAACTGAAGCCATTTGCTTCCTGCCTCTGTATCCCCTGTGAATGTTCATTAACTGTGTTAGTGTAGCTGCTTTTAGCACGAGGCTTGCCACCAGCCAGTGCTGATCGCCGCTGCCATTGAGCCAGAGGCAGGCTCTAATTATAATCTGTTAATCTTTCACAGGGTTTTCACATTGCTAACATTTTGTCCATGTGATGTTAACCCACACAGCAGCAACGATGAGGAGCTTCATTAAAGTGTGATGAGAAATTAGGGGCTGGCGCTGAGATATAAGGATGTGGGGTGAAGAGACACAGGGTTTTCTAAATTAATTTGTGGGATGTGGGTGTTGCTGGCTATATCTACTGCCGATCCCCAATTACCCTCGAGAAGGTGGTGGTTAGAATCATTCCAGTCCATGTGGTGTTGGAAGGAATTCCAGAGAATCTGACTGAAGCCTTGGCTCTCTGTGGACAGAGGAAAGGAGAGGGGTGGAAGAAAGGTTGGAGGAGATTTCACAGTGAGGGGAAGAGGTTGGAGGAGATTTCGCAGTGAGGGGAAGAGGTTGGAGGAGATTTCGCAGGGAGGGACACAGTTATTTTAAAAGTAAAGTTTATTTATTAGTCACAAGTAAGGCTTACATTAACACTGCAATGAAGTTACTGTGAAATTCCCCTAGTTGCCACACTCCGGCGCCTGTTCAGGTCAATGCACCTAACCAGCACGTCTTTCAGACTGTGGGAGGAAACCAGAGCACCCGGAGGAAACCCACGCAGACACGGGGAGAACGTGCAGACTCCACACAGACAGTGACCCAAGCCAGGAATTGAACCCGGGTTCCTGGTGCTGTGAGGTAGCCACTGTACCGCCCAAAGAGTTTGGAGGAGACTTCAGAGCAAGGGACACGGGTTGTAGAGTTGGAGGAGATTTCACTGCAAGGGACACAGCACTGTATAAAATGATATATCTTATAAGTATTTTTCTCAACTGATAACATGGTATTTAGACAGGACAAAACATAAATACCACACTTCAACTGAAGTCTCAGTAACTGCAGCGTGATTTACAGATTACTAATCTGTAGATGTTCAGCAGGGGGTGCCAGAGAGCCCTCGTGCCTGACAATACAGGCGGTTAATCTCCCCCCAAGCAGAGTGTCTATCCAGTAATCAGCCTCTGGTCATTCCCACACACTATTCATTTCCTCACAAGCTGAATCATTGAATTGGTTCCACTCCTGTCAGCTCTGTGGAGGCTAAAGGGGCAAAATGGAAGTGTAATGGGCTCCATTTCATCAGTTCTCAGCCTCCCCCACACGTTCAGTGAAATTAAGTTGCTCAGAAGTTTTGGAGAGAAGTTATTAAACCTCCTGATTATCTCTATGTAACACGGCAAGAACCTGTAAAGGTGCACGGAGCTTCCATTTGTTTAGCACCTTCTGCATCCCAAAGTGCTCTGTAGTCACAGTGTTTGGGAGTGGGAAACACAGCAGCCAATTTATGCACAGCAAGCTCCCACTAACAGCAATGTGATCATTTATCTGTGTGAGGCTGATTGAGATATGAATATTATACAGTAATATACAGGAAATGGCAGGACCGTTAAGAGTATTGATAAGCAGAGGCGATCTGGGTGTACAGGTACACCGATCACTGAAAGTGGCAACGCAGGTGGAGAAGTAGTTAAGAAGGCATACGGTATGCTTGCCTTCGGGTAAGCGTTCTCCAAGGCGACCTTCATGACACACGACAATGCAGAATCGCTGAGCAGAAAGTGATAGCCAAGTTCCGCACACATGAGGACGGCCTCAACCGGGATCTTGAGTTCATGTCACACTATCTGCAACCCCCATGACTTGCCTGGGCTTGCAAAATCTCACTAACTGTCCTGGCTGGAGACAATACACATTTCTTTAACCTGTGCTTAACCCTCTCTCCACTCACATTGTCTGTACCTTTAAAACTTGATTACCTGTAAAGACTTGCATTCCAAAAATTATCTTGTAAATTGAGTTTGTGTCTATATATGCCCTGTTTGTGAATACAGTTCCCACTCACCTGGTGAAGGGGCAGCGTTCCAAAAGCTTGTGCTACTAAATAAACCTGTTGGACATTAACCTGATGTTGTGAATCTTTTTACTATGCCTTCATTGGCCGGGGCATTGAGTTTAAAAATTGGCAAGTCATGTTGCAGCTTTATAGAACCTTAGTTAGGCCGCACTTGGAATTTAGTGTTCAATTCTGGTCGCCACACTACCAGAAGGATGTGGAGGCTTTGGAGAGGGTACGGAAAAGATTTACCAGGATGTTGCCCGGTATTGAGGGCATTAGCTATGAGGAGAGGTTGGAGAAACTTGGTTTGTTCTCACTGGAACGACGGCGGTTGAGGGGCGACCTGATAGAAGTCTACAAGATTATGAGGGGCATGGACAGAGTGGATAGTCAGAAGCTTTTTCCCAGGGTGGAAGAGTCAATTACTAGGGGGCATAGATTTAAGGTGCGAGGGGCAAGGTTGAAAGGAGATGTACGAGGTAAGTTTTTTACACAGAGGGTGGTGGGTGCCTGGAACTCACTGCCGAGCGAGGTAGTGGAAGCGGATACGATAGTGACTTTTAAGGGGCGTCTGGACAAATACATGAATAGGACGGGAACAGAGGGATATGGTCCCCGGAAGGGTAGGGGGTTTTAGTTCAGTCGGACAGCATGGTCGGTGCAGGCTTGGAGGGCCGAAGGGCCTGTTCCTGAGCTGTAATTTTCTTTGTTTTTTCGTTCTATTAGCTAGGGCACCAGGGATAACTTCTTTGAAACAGTGACATGGGGTCTTTTATATCCTCTCAAGGAGGCAGAAGGTTGGGCGGGGGAGGGGGGGGTGCGGGGGGGGGGGGGGGGGGGGGGGGCAGTGGTGAGGGAGGGGGGGAGCTCTGGTGTAAGTTGCATCCGAAAGGCGGCGCCTCTGTCAATGCAGCATTCCCGCAGCACTCGAATGGAGTATCAGCCGGGATTGTAAATCCACAGCTCTTGGAGTGGGACTTGAACCCAGAACACTGTGGCTCAGAAGCAAGAGGGCTGCCAACCAGGGATGTCACTGACACAAGAGTGACATTGATTAACCAGGAAATTTCATCTTAAAATGGTGACGGAATTTCACCGCAGTCCTTGTTAAAGAAGATATTGAATTAAAAGCACAGGGTTTGCCAGTGTCATGTGTTAGACCATAAAGAAGTTTAACAACACCAGGTTAAAGTCCAACAGGTTTATTTGGTAGCAAAAGCCACACAAGCTTTCGGAGCTCTTAGCCCCTTCTTCAGGTGAGTGGGAATTCTGTTCACAAACAGAACTTATAAAGACACAGACTCAATTTACATGAATAATGGTTGGAATGCAAATACTTACAACTAATCAAGTCTTTAAGAGACGAAACAATGTGAGTGGAGAGAGCATCAAGACAGGCTAAAAAGATGTGTATTGTCTCCAGACAAGACAGCCAGTGAAACTCTGCAGGTCCACGCAACTGTGGGAGTTACAAATAGTGTGACATGAACCCAATATCCCGGTTGAGGCCGTCCTCGTGTGTGCGGAACTTGGCTATCAGTTTCTGCTCAGCGACTCTGCGCTGCAAGAAAGGATGTCCCGAGGCATGGTACATTAGGGAAACTATGCAGACGCTGCGACAACGGATGAATGAACACCGCTCGACAATCACCAGGCAAGACTGTTCTCTTCCTGTTGGGGAGCACTTCAGCGGTCACGGGCATTCGGCCTCTGATATTCGGGTAAGCATTCTCCAAGGCGGCCTTCGCGACACACGACAGCGCAGAGTCGCTGAGCAGAAACTGATAGCCAAGTTCCGCACACACGAGGACGGCCTCAACCGGGATATTGGGTTCATGTCACACTATTTGTAACTCCCACAGTTTCGTGGACCTGCAGAGTTTCACTGGCTGTCTTGTCTGGAGACAATACACATCTTTTTAGCCTGTCTTGATGCTCTCTCCACTCACATTGTTTCGTCTCTTAAAGACTTGATTAGTTGTAAGTATTTGCATTCCAACCATTATTCATGTAAATTGAGTCTGTGTCTTTATAAGCTCTGTTTGTGAACAGAATTCCCACTCACCTGAAGAAGGGGCTAAGAGCTCCGAAAGCTTGTGTGGCTTTTGCTACCAAATAAACCTGTTGGACTTTAACCTGGTGTTGTTAAACTTCTTACTGTGTTTACCCCAGTCCAACGCCGGCATCTCCACATTTAGACCATAAAACCATAAGACCATAAGACCATAAGACATAGGAGCAGAATTAGGCCATTCGGCCCATCGAGTCTGCTCCGCTATTCAATGATGACTGATTTTTTTCTCATCCCCATTCTCCTGCCTTTACCCCATAACCCCTGACCCCCTTATTAATCAAGAACCAATCTATCTCTATCTTAAAGACACTCAATGACCCGGCCTCCACAGCCCTCTGCGGCAAAGAGTTCCACAGATCCACCACTCCCTGGCTGAAGAAATTCCTCCTCATCTCTGTTTTAAAGAATCGTCCCTTTAGTCTGAGGTTGTGCCCTCTGGTTCTAGTTTTTCCTACTAGTGGAAACATTCTCTCCACTTCCACCTTATCCAGGCCTCGCAGTATCCTGTAAGTTTCAATAAGATCCCCCCTCATCCTTCTAAACTCCAACGAGTACAGACCCAGAGTCCTCAACCGTGCCAGTGTTAGACTGGCATCGCCTGCTGTCTCTGTATCCAAGAGGTGCATTTCATGAGCAGATAGTGTCATTTTAAACATTAAAACTGTATTTAAATGACCTCATTACCATCTTGTCAGGTTTCACAGCCCATTGGCTTTCAATGAGTTTCTGTTAAACTCTGCTTGTTTAGGTACTTGACTGAGTGTGATTGTACTTTCGACCTTTGTGTAGTGTAAGCATCTTTATTTCATAAGCCAGCCATCTCCAATTACAACATTAAACCGATTGCAGCATAAATAAAATCAGTTTTAAACGACAAAATGTATTTAACATTGAAGCGTCTCGGCTGCCAATTTCCTCACAGCTGCTCATGTTCTCCAGGGAATCTCCATTTGCACAAAATTCCTGCGCTCCATCCAGTAACATCATCTTGGGAATCGAGAGCAACTTTGAGTAAATTTACAGCCCGCAACAGTTGATGGGAAACAGAGCGATATTAATCTTCGGTCGTAGCTCAGTAAGGTGATAAAGGATCAGCTGCCTGTTATACACCTGTCCCCAACAATATTCCGTTCCACAGGTTGGGGAAGAGTGAAGCATCCACTGCTGATCCTTCCTGTGCTACCGTCAAAATTAAATTTCACCCTCCCAAACTGCCTTGAGGAGCTGAGAGAAAAGAGTGTCCCACACACAAGGGTAATAGGCCAATTCATCTGCTGCTGGTGATGTTGTTGGCTCAGGAAGGATTGTTGGATCAGGAAGGATTGTTGCCTCAGGAAGGATTGTTGCCTCAGGAAGGATTGTTGGATCAGGAAGGATTGTTGTCTCAGGAAGGATTGTTGCCTCAGGAAGGATTGTTGCCTCAGGAAGGATTGTTGGCTCAGGAAGGATTGTTTTTCTCAGAACTGAATTTAATGCTCACCCCATAATGCCATGGGATCTCCCAACGCGAGCCTGGAGCACAGAGTTGGTGCCTCACTTTAACAACGTACTGGTGGGTCAGCATACGCAGTGGGTGTAAATTCCTGGTTGTGACTGTCCACAACCTTCATCCTATCTCTCTTCTGCATTGAATCAGAGCAATCTTTGAATCATCTGTTGGATTTTTTCATGTCTTGGAACAAACTATAAGCACGGGGCTCATTTGTAAAAAAAAACTCCTTGTGTGCAACAAATATAAGACTTGTTTCCCAAGGGTGCACAGAGCCTCTGGACAGTTAACGTGCTAAACCCATCCTCTGAGCAAGGTGATGTTCTTCCATTTCCTGTCCCTGTGTAAACCGACATATAAAACTCGGATTAGGGACAAGAATATTACAGGAATAATAAGAGTGGCCCCTGACAGTTTGGCCAGTTTATCCAGTCAATTACAGAGCTGTACAGAATCCCTACAGTGCAGAAGGAGGCCATTCGGCCCATTCAGTCTGCACCGACTCTCCAAAAGAGCATCTTACCCAGGTCCACATTTACTCCCTCATTTAGCATGCATTTACCATGGCTAATCCATCCAACCCACACACCTTGGGACACTAAGGGCCAATTCAGCATGACCAATGCACCTAACCTGCACATCTTTGGAGTGTGAGAAGAAACCGGAGCACTCAGAGGAAACCCACGCAGACACGGAGAGAATGTGCAAATTCCACACAGACAGTCACCTGAGGCCAGAATCAAACCCGGGTCCCTGGCGCTGTGAGGCAGCCGTGTTAACCCACTGTGCCATGTGTAGAATGGAAGGTGCCACATTTGATCTGAAGTCTTTGCCAAGAATTACCAACCATCCAAGAATGACCTGGCGTCTCGAGGAATTGAAGACAAACCTCCAAGAAACTCCAGCGGGCAAACACCCAGGAGAAAATGTATGGAGGCATTAAAATAATTTTTTTAATGACTGGACGCATTCTAAAAAGAATTGGAGCAAAAGATGTGTAAAGCTGACAGTTAACAATCAACCAATCATTAATGAAGAAACTATTTGTTGTCTAATTGGCTGTGGTAAGACAACCAATCCCATGTTTGGATCTGTTGGGTAACCAATGGCTGGAAAGTAGGGGCGGGGTCATTGGAAACATGAAGTCATGTGATGATGTCTCCGGAATTACGTCCATTCACAGATGGAAACCCTCTTCCCAATCTAGATGCCTCCATAAATACAACAAATTAGGAAAAACAGCAAAGGTAGAAACAAACCTTATCTGAATCACCCCGACAACAAGAGCCATTGGTAGGAGAGGGAGGAAGAAAACATTTTCTATAAATATCAGGCATGTCAGTGACTAATGCCAAACCTGCATCTCAATGGCTCCACTAGTTTAGTTTAATTTATTTATTAGTCACAAGTAGGCTTACATTAACACTGCAATGAAGTTGCTGTGAAAACCCCCTAGTCGCCACACTCCGGCGCCTGTTCGGGTACACTGAGAGAGAATTTAACATGACCCTAACCAGCACGTCTTTCAGTCTGTGGGAGGAAACCAGAGCACCCGGAGGAAACCCACGCAGACACGGGGAGAAGGTGCAAACTCCACACAGACAGTGACCCAAGCCAGGAATCGAACCTGGGTCCCTGGCGCTGTGAGGCAGCCATGCTAACCACTGTGCCACGTGCCATCCTAGTGCAGTACTTCAAGAATGTTTACGGTTTGAGATACATCACCTCAATCACCTCAAACTGGATCCTCTGTCTGTCTTCTTTTGCCCTCCTTCTGACAACGACCTGCAACCAGATCACGTTATTAGTGGTCAACATTCCATCATTTCCCTTTTCATCTCCCCCACCTGTCTCAAGAGCCTCTATTCAAATGGATTAGTAATCATAGATCCCCAATCTAAAACACCATACACATAATTGTTAGATGCTGCATGTATGAAGTGTTTTAGTAATCCTTTTAAGAAAATAGACAATCACTTAGAGTAGTAATTTGAAGACAATTTCAGTGATGAATCTAAACAGCTGAATGTATCTCCATAAATATTCATCTCAACTGCTCTTAATCTGGTTAAAGATTGCCTGTTCATGGTCTACAGCCCCAAACAGTTCAACCAGCACTTACATCATTTAGAATGTTTAACAGATTCAAGTATCTTATTATTTTGATTTTAAAATTTTTTTAAAGCTTCCCATTGGCAGACAAGGAGATTCCATTACAGAGTGAGACATTCTTACGCACCAGTGCAAACCCAGCTCAGTTTCCCAGGGTTACTTAATCATGCAAGAAGTTCACGTTATCCCTGTTGAGGAGGAACTTCTTCTCTCAGAGGGTGGTGAATCTTTGGAATTCTCTGCCCACTGAAGTGGTGGAGGCTACCTCGTTGAATATGTTTAAATCACGGATAGATGGATTCCTGATTGGTAGGGGAATTAAGGGTTATGGGGAGCAGGCGGGTAAGTGGAACTGATTCACTTCAGATCAGCCATGATCTTATTGAATAGCGGGGCAGGCTCGAGGGGCTAGATGGCCTACTCCTGCTCCTATTTCTTATGTTCTTATGTTATTGTTATGTGATTCAAGGAAATAAAGACCGGAGGGCAAAAAGGGGACACGAGATTGCTTTGGCAGATAAGGCAAAGGAGAATCCAAAGAGCTCCCACGAACACATAAAGGGCAAAAAAGTAACTAGGGAGAGAGTAGGGCCTCTTAAGGATCAACAAGGTCATTCATGTGCGGATCCACAAGAGATGGGTGAGATCCTAAATGATGGGTACAGAGGGATATGGGCCAAATGCGAGCAATTGGGACTAGCTTAGTGGTAAAAACTGGGCAGCATCGACAAGTTGGGCTGAAGGGCCTGTTACAATGCTGTAAACCTCTCTGACTCTCTGACTGACAGCTTTTGCACGATTCTAAGAATCAAACCAACCAGAGATGAATTGGGCGGCACAGTGGCACAGTGGTTAGCACTGCTGCCTCACAGCTCCAGAAACCCGAGTTCGATTCCCGGCTCGGGTCACTGTCTGTGCAGAGTTTGCATGTCCTCCCCATGTCTGCGTGGGTTTCCTCCGGGTGCTCTGATTTCCTCCCACACTGCAAAGATGTGCAGGATAGGTACATTGGCCATGCTAAATTGCCCAAGATGTATAGGTTAGGGGGATTAGCAGGGTAAATATGTGGGGTTACAGGGATGAAGTCTGGGCAGGACATGTTGTTTGTCTGTCTGACATGAGGCCCCCCAACGAAACTGCCCTTCTCAGAACTTGGTCACAAGTAGGAGACTCCCAGGAGGAGAACAGAAACACTTTAGGGATGTCGTCAAAGCATCACTGAAGAGGTTGGACATATTCGTCAGCTCACTGGGAGACCCTGGTCTCTGACCGATCGAAATGGAGAAGGTTTATTGAGGGATTTTGTCGGGAGGACGCGGAGGTAAAGTTGAGATGCTGGACAGAGTGCACGAACCTCCCAAAAACCTCACCCACCTGACCCTTCAGGCACCACCTATCTGTGCGGGAGGAAGGTGTGGATGGATGTGGCTGTACTCACAAAGACTGCAATTCCGGTTAGCATTGCCAGTGCGATGATGATGATGATGGCAGCGAAACCAGGTGAAATAGTCTTCATATTAATCCGAGGAGGCTCATTGTCAAAGAACCAAACTTGTACCGACTCCCTCTCGACCTGCAAGCTCTTCCCGTCCACTTCCAGAGTGAATTTGTTCATCTTTAACTGCAAAGTGAAGACATTGTTAACATAAGAACATAAGAAATAGGAGCAGGAGTAGGCCATCTAGCCCCTTGAGCCTGCTCCGCCATTCAATAAGATCATGGCTGATCTGATAGTGGTTTAGTTCCACTTACCCGCCCGCTCCCCGTAACCCTTAATTCCCTTAACAGCAGGAGAGAAGCTAAGTGGGAGATTCACTTTGAAATCTGTAGACCAACTTAAACCAACCAAACAAACATGGATCTGATGCCTCAGGTTAGGCTGAAACAGGAAAAAAGGAACTTGCGTGTATATATGTTGTGGGCGGCCTGGTGGCACAGTGGTTAGCGCTGCTGCTTCACAGCGCCAGGGACCCAGGTTTGATTCCAGCTAAAACTCCGACTCTAAACTGCAATCACTTCTTTCTCCCTGCTACAGACCCAGCTCTGCACATTAACCACATTATCACGTGACCCTGTCAATCAACGTCCCAACAATCTTGTTGTAAACGAAAGTCCATTAGCTCTATCAAAGTAACAAATGTCTCGCTAAATGAGAAATTAACTTGTTTTTACAGCCCTTAACCTAAACATTTTCCAGACACACATTTCAGAGGACAGATAAAAGTCGACCACGTCGTTATGGGCCTGGGTTACCTGAAAGACTTCAGTGAACCAGATGGGTTTTTACAACAATCCCAGTAGTGTCATGGTCACTATTAATGAAATCAGATTCTTCTTTCAGATTTATTAACTAATTGAATTGAAATTTCTCCAGCTGCCATGCTTAGATTTGAATTTGTGTCACCAGAATATTAATTCAGGGCTCTACAATACTGTTGTGGGAGAATATTTAATATGGATGTGTGCTCTGGGAAGGAGCTGTACTCACGTCTCTCTCGATGTAATAGGCCACAGTGGAGATGTCGGTTGGGTCCTTGGTGCCATTTTCGCCAAGCCGAATGCAGATTTCTCGGGATATCTCATGGACCTGTTACCAAGAGGATGGGGAGGCGGACAGTAAGTTCTACCAGGTGCTCAAGTTTCTGCTAAACCCTGCCAGTGAGTACAGTACTTCAATCCATAGCTTTCTTTCACTACCAGGTCCCATCTGACTGTCGCTACGTTGAATCAAGTTTCTTTGATGGGGTTTGGGGAGGTGGGGAGCAGCTGGACACTCTATATTTTGAAATATTGCCATTACTTGTCCTTTGATGGGGTCGCCTTCCCCCTCTGTTTGATAACAGCAGTGCAATTGCTATATTATTGGATTTTCAATTCTAATCCTATCACTGCAACTTGCGAGTTTGAATTTAGCTTTTAAAATACTAAATAATTCTGATATAAGAACATACAAATTAGGAGCAGGAGCGTAACGACTTTAATCAGGCCACTGAGGTGGGCCTGTTAGAATATGAACTCTCTGATTAAGGGCCAAATTGATGGGCCAATCAGGGAGCTCTTGCTTTGTATTTAACCAGGAGTGTCAGTTCCTCTGGCACCCCGAGTGTAGGCTGCTAACTGGAAGCGCTCTGTACGCTGATGTCAGATTTGTAAATAAAGGGATTTCGGTGAAGGACCTTCTGCATCTGAGGACGTATTACGAGGAGTCGGCCCCTCAGGCCCCTCGGGCCGCTCCGCCATTCAATAACATCATGGCTGACCTCATTGTCACCTCCACCCCACATTCCTCCCTAATCCCAAGACCCTTTCAGCCCCTCGTTAATCAGGAATCTATCAACTCTATCTTAAAAACATTCAAAGACTCTGTTTTCAATGCCTTTTGAGGAAGGGAATTCCAGAGACTCACAACCCTCAGTGAAAACATTTCTCTTAAATGGGCAACCCCTTATTTTTAACCAGTGACCCCTATTTCTAGATTCTTCCATTAGAGGGAATATCCTCGCCATATCCACCCTGTCAAAACCCCTTAGGAAGGTTTCAATCAAGTAGCCTCTTACTCTTCTATACTCCAGCGGATAGAAGCCTAGTCTGTCCAGCCTTTCCTGTCCATTCCTGGTATTAGTTTCGTAAACCTTCTCTGAACTGTTTCAAATACATTTACATCCTTCCTGAAAGAAGGAGACCTGTGCTGTATACTGTACTCTGTAATGTAATGCCTTGAATCACTGAAGCATTAGTTCTCTGTTCTATTAAATCCCCCTCAGATAAACAATAACATTCTAATAACTTTCCTAATTACTTGTTGTTCCTGCATGCTAAACATTTGCAATTCATCCACTAGGACACCTAGATCCCTCTACATCTCGGAGCTCTGCAATCTCTCACCATTTATATAATAAGTTGTTTTTAATTCTTCCTGCCAGAATGGACAATTCCACATTTTCCAACATTATACTCCGTTTGCAATATCTTTGCCCTGCCTTTGTAACTCATCATGTTCTCTTCACAACTTACTTTCCGACCTATCTTTGTGTCATTGGCAAATTTAGCAACCATCCCTTTGGTCTCTACAGCCCCAAGTCATTTATATAAATTGTGAACAATTGAGGCCCTAGCACTGATCCCTTGGCACACCACTCGTTACATCTTCTGGCCAACCAGAAAATGACCCATTTATGCCTACTCTCTGTTTCCTGTTAGCTAGCCAATCTTCTGTGCACATCAATATATTACCTCCCTATACCATGAGTTTTTATTTTCTGCAATAACTTTTGATGTGGCACTTTATCAAATGCCTTCAGGAAATCTAAGTACAGTACACCTACCGGCTCCCCTTTATCCACAGTATATGTTGCTTCCTCAAAGAATTCCAATAAGTTGGTTAAGCATGATTTCCATTTTACAAAACCATGTTGACTCTGCCTGATTGCCTTGAACTTATCCAAGTGTCCTGCTATTTTTTAATAACAGCTGATAATTTCCCTATGACAAATGTCTATGACTAACGTCTCTGTAGTTTCCAGATTTCTGTCTCCCTCCTATTTTGAATAATGGAGTTACGTTTGTTATCTTCCAATCTATTGGGGCCTTCCTCGAATATAGGGAGTGTAATAAGTCTTTGGAGGCAGAATTCTCTTCACCAAAATCCCTTTATTTACAAACTCTAACAGCAGTGCACAGAGGGCTATCAGTCAGCAGTCTACCTCCGGGGGTTCCAGAGGAACTGACACTCCCAGTTAAATACAAGAAAAAGACTCCCTGATTGGCCATGAATTGGATCCTTAATCAGGGAGCTCATGCTCCAATAGGCCGACCTTAATGGCCTGATTGAAGTCATTACAGAGATTTTGCAAAATTAAAACCAATGCATTAACTCTCTCTCTAGCCATCGCTTTTAAGACCCTAGAATGAAGTCCATCAGGACCCGGGCACTTGTCAGCCCCTCGGCTCCAATAACTTGCTCAATACCACTTCCCTGGTGATTGTAATTTTCCCAAGTTTCTTCCTCATTTCCATTTCCTGATTTATAGCTGCCTCTGGGATGTTGCTTCAAATATCCATTCAATTCATCCATCAATCCCTTGTTTTCCATTATCAGTTCCCCTGATTCACTTTCTCAGGGACGGGGATACTCAGGAGACACGAGTTAGAGGAGCACAGGTAACTCGGGGGGTTGTGGGTCTGGATAGATTACAGGGACAGAGAGGAACACAGCAATGGAAGGATTTGAAAAGAAAGATGAGAATTTTTAAATCAAGGCATTTCTTATCTGTAGGCAGCAGACACAAGGATGATAGGCGAGTGAGATTTGCGGGGAGTCGGGACACGGGGCAGTCACATTTTGGATCTCAGGTTGACAGAAGTTAGAGTGTGAGAGAGCAGTCAGAATCGCGCTGGAATAGTCGAGTGCAGGAGTGACAAAGGTGCAGATGAGCTGAGACAAGGGCAAAGTCGGGTGATGTTACAGAGTCGGAAATAGGCAGACTTAGTGCCAATGTGACCAGGAGCCCATTGCGGGGGTCAAATACGACCAGGATTGTGATTAGACTTTAATTTCAGACTCTCGCCGGGGACAAGTTTGGATCCGGAGATAAGGGATGGAGTTGAAACAAAGACAATGCTTCAGAATTCCAGTATTTAACCGGAGGAAATTCCTGCTCATCCAGTTCCGGATATCAATAAACTGCATTGACAAATCAGAGACAAAGAAGGAGCCAAGAGAGACGGTGGTAAGGTCACATTGGGTGACTTTCCAGTACACGTGAGGGTGGCATTAGTGTACACCTGGAGACTCTCTCATGCGTCCTCGAATACTGCCACGGGATCTGGAGGTTTGGAACCCAATACTTGCCTTGATCTCCACAATCTGAGTTGCCTTTAGCGTATACTCTTTAACCAGCTTAATGGCCACCTTCCTAAAACACAAAAAAACAAGTTACCTTCCTTAACCACCACTCTGGCCTTTCCAATGGTTAGGGGGCTGGGGGTTAATTCTGGGTAATAAAATCGATCTCCATCCACCTGCAAAGATGATGCCAGGAAAATACCCGAACTGAGAGATCTGACGGCTCATTTGGGAATCGATTCTCTTGCGAATGCTTTTGTCAACATCCTGGGGGGTTACCATTGACCAGAAACTGAACTGGACTAGCCGTAAAAATACTGTAACTACCAGGGCAGCGCAGAGGCTGGGAATCCTGCGGCAAGTAACTCACCATCTGACTCCCCAAAGCCTGTCCACCATCGACAAGGCACAAGTCAGGAGTGTGATGGAATACTCCCCCCTTGCCTGGATGGGTGAAGCTCCAACAACACTCAAGAAGCTGGAAACCATCCAGGACAAAGCAGCCCTGCTTAATTGGGACCCCTTCCACCGCCTTCAGCAGTCGTATCCTCCATAACTGACACCCAGTAGCAGCAGTGTGTACCATCTATAAGATGCACTGCAGGAACTCACCAAAGATCCTTAGACAGCACCTTCCAAACCCATGATCACCTCCATCTAGAAGAACAAGGGCAGCAGACACATGGGAAAACCAGCAGCTGGAGTTTCCCTCCCAAGTCACTCACCATCCTGACACATTGCCATCCCTTCGCTGTCGCTGAGTCAAAATCCTGGAACTCCCACCCTAACAGCACTGTGGGTGTACCTACATCAAAGGGACTGCAGCGTTTTAAGAAGGCAGCTCACCACCACCTTCTCCAGCGCAATGAGGGATGGGCAATAAATGCTAATGCCCAAGTTTCATGAAGGAATTTTTTTACCAATTTATGGAAGGGTAGATGAAAGGTTTGACAGGGAAGATGTAGAGAAGATGCTTCCACTTCTGCAAGACCAGATCGCGAGGCTTTAATAAATCCAGTCAGGAATTCAGGAGAAACCTCTGCACCCAGAGTGATGGGAATGTGGAACTCATTATCGGGGCATTAAAAACACAAGGCAGGCGAGAATACTCCAACACTGGGAGCTGGTTATTGAAGTTGTACACTCACTCACAGTCAGGTCTAAGACTGTCCAACAGAGTCCCATACTGAGCAGAGCTAATGGCCCAGGGATCACCTGACCGCACTCTTAAAGGGGCAATCCACACCCCAAACTCCTATATGTATATATATATATATATATATACATATATCACAGCATCAGGATATTCAGCTCTCAACTAGTTAAGAAAGCCCACCAATGTCTCTACTTTCTCAGAAGACTAAGGAAATTGGGCATGTCAGCTACGACTCCCACCAACCTTTACAGCTGCACCGTAGAAAGTATTCTTTCTGGTTGTATCACAGCTTGGTATGGCTCCTGCTCTGCCCAAGACCGCAAGAAACTACAAAGGGTCATGTATGTAACCCAATCCATCACGCAAACCAACCTCCCATCCATTGACTCTATCTACACTTCCCGCTGCCTCAACAAAGCAGCCAGCATAATCAATGACCCTATGCACCCCGGACACTCTCTCTTTCACCTTCTTCCGTTGGGAAAAAGATACAAAAGTCTGAGGACACGTACCGACCGACTCGAGAACAGCTTCTTCCCTGCTGCCGTCAGACTTTTGAATGGACCTACCTCGCACTAAGTTGAACTTTCTCTACACCCTGCTGTGACTATAACACTACGTTCTGCACTCACTCCTTTCCTTCTTTATGAACGGTATGCTTTGTCTGTATGGCGCGCAAGAAACAATACTTTTCACTGTGTACTAATACATGTGACAATAATAAATCAAATCAAATCAAATGATGTTCATACACATATAGACCGGTCAGCAATAAGCTGTGGGTAAACTAATTCACGTTCCTTCCCCCACCTCGCTGGCCATGTGGCACTGAAGCCACGTTGCAGCACTTTGTCAGCAGAGACTGGCTGACGCAATACTGCGTAACCACGGAGACAGATTCCAGCCCAACTCACCGACGGAGAGCTTCCTCCTTCATCTTCAAAAAGACAAACTCCACTTTAAAGCTGAAATCAATTTGAATGAGACTGTGGGAAGAGAGAGAGAGAGAGAGAGAGACAGTTTTAGTCTTTTAACCTTCACATGAATGACACAGGAATTGATTTCCTGCTGCAAACATTATCCCCGCATCAACCATCCAGCCAAATGTCACATTTGTGGTTAGAATAAAGCAGTTCTGTCTTGTTTTAGCTCAGTAGATGTCCCTTTAAGTCAGGTACATTTTACATCACTATTTCTCAGCCTGTCTATCTGTCCCAGCCTTAACCTTGTCCCATCATTATAGAAATTGGAAAGTTTCTAAATATTTCCATTATTAATGGGATTTAGGAGAGAAACCAACACATAATTTCAGATACAAACAAATATTGTGATTGGTCAGTTATGTATTTGACAGCCTATTATTTCTGTACAGCTGACAAAAGAGACGTGCTGTCGAAGCTTTTCATCTTGCACTCATCAGGAGAGATAGATGCAAGAATGCCAAATTTCAAAGCAAGCAACAATATATTCTGCATGAGGAAAGGATGCAGACTGTTGGCAAATCGATTCTGATTGGTCGAGATGTTGCCATGGAGATTGTGCTCAAATTAAACCAATCAGCACCCTTTTTCTCATGTGGGTTAAATTGCTACACCTTAAAAGATGAAAAGTTTCACCCAGTGCATCTCTTTTTCAACAATACTCAGGTACTGTGTTACCAAGTGACTACCTAGGGCGGGATGTTCCAGCCGTGCACGCCCCACGACCAGAAATTCCCACCCGAGATCAACGGGCCTTTAAATCGCCCCCTTACAATTCCCGCGGTGGGCAGCACGGGAATGTTCCACCCCGTGGGTTTCCTCTGGGTGCTCTGGTTTCCTCCCACAGTCCAAAGATGTGCGGGTTAGGTGCATTGGCCATGCTAAATTGCCCCTTAGTGTCCCGGGATGCGTAGGTAAGAGGGATTAGTGGGGTAAATATGTGGGCTACAGGGATAGGACCTGGGTGGGATTGTTGTCGGTACATACTCGATGAGCTGAATGGCCTCTATCAGTGATCCTTGGGTACCAGCAACCTCAGCCACACTTAGTCGACTCTAAATACAAACCGTGCTGGACACCATGCTTCCAATGCAAGGTCTTTAATTACTCGTGCACAAGGAGAACTCCCCTCCCGCAATCGAAATGCCTGGAGTGGATCTGACGTTACAGAGAAACAACCCAGCAGTTATAGTCAATTACAGCAAATCAGGAACAAGCGTTTTGTTCACATCCTTCATTGACAGACATATTTGCCAATTAAATCTTGGCTTTTCGCCCTTTCCCATTCGTTGAAAACCTGACTTCTGCTGATCCTTCATTTGCATAGCATATCCCCATATCTCACCTTTGGTATTTGTTATGGAAAAAATCTGGTCATGTTCACCCTCTGGTGAAGGTCAAACAGCAGAATGTTATGTGGCCGAGTCTGAAGCAGACAGGCCCCCTTAAAGATCTGCAACTGAGAACATTCTCACAAGCTGTTACAGAGAAGGCAAAAATCTGATCATTTTAACTTCCACACCTCCTTCTGCACTGTGGGGATTCTATTATTTTTCTTATGAAGTTAGACAATGGAATTTGGGTAAGATTTACTTGAGAACATAAAAAATAGAAGAAGGGGTGGAGGACATGTCTGCTCCACCTTTCAATATGATCATGGCCGACCTCTGGTTTCATCTTCACTGCAATAACTAGTTTAGGATTGAGTAAAGGGAGAACGCAGTGAGCCATCTGTCGAGTGGAACTCAGCAAAACATCAAAATCGTCAAAGAGAGACAGGTTTTGTAACATAAACACAGACAGTTCTAACCCAGCCATGTCAACACGTATACTGTGTGCCAACCATTGAGAGTAGACACAGTGAGAAGCCTCACAAAACCAGGTTAAAGTCCAACACTACATTCTGCACTCTCTCGTTTCCTTCTCTATGAACAGTATGCTTTGTCTGTATAGCGCGCAAGAAACAATACTTTTCACTGTATACCAATACAAAGAACAAACAAGAACAAAGAACAATACAGCACAGGAACAGGCCCTTCGGCCCTCCAAGCCCGCGCCGCTCCCCGGTCCAGGATTGAATCCTGAATCCAGGATCCCCGCCCAATTTTCCAGCCTATCTACATCCTAATATCCTATCCACCGAGCTGTCCCTCACAGCTACGATGCTTTGTTCATCACAACCTATTAACTCACCCCCACCCCCCCCATTCCAGACCATGTGATCCCCAGGGAGAGGCGAAAACCCAGAGTGAAAACCCCAGGGCCAATATGGGGAAAAAAAAATCTGGGAAATTCCTCTCCGACCCCCTGAGGCGATCGAAACGAGTCCAGGAGATCACACTGGCCCTGATCAGAAAATGCTTCCCAACCCTATTCATTTCCACTTCTGCTTTACGAACACCATCTGAATTCCCTGCCCCCGAGACAGGTTCCCAACTATCCGCAGTCTCGCTCTGTACTGGCACCAGCAAGATGATCATAGAATGAAGCCTTGAAACGAGAAACAAAGAACAATTAGCCCGCGCCGCTCCCTGGTCCAAACTAGACCATTCTTTTGTATCCCTCCATTCCCACTCCGTTCATATAGCTGTCTAGATAAGTCTTAAACGTTCCCAGTGTGTCCGCCTCCACCACCTTGCCCGGCAACACATTCCAGGCCCCCACGACCCTCTGTGTAAAATATGTCCTTCTGATATCTGTGTTAAACCTCCCCCCCTTCACCTTGAACCTATGACCCCTCGTGAACGTCACCACCGACCCGGGGAAAAGCTTCCCACCGTTCACCCTATCTATGCCTTTCATAATTTTATACACCTCTATTAAGTCTCCCCTCATCCTCCGTCTTTCCAAGGAGAACAACCCCAGTTTCCCCAATCTCTCCTCATAACCAAGCCCCTCCATACCAGGCAACATCCTGGTAAACCTCCTCTGTACTCTCTCCAAAGCCTCCACGTCCTTCTGGTAGTGTGGCGACCAGAACTGGACGCAGTATTCCAAATGCGGCCGAACCAACGTTCTATACATCTGCAACATCAGACCCCAACTTTTATACTCTATGCCCCGTCCTATAAAGGCAAGCATGCCATATGCCTTCTTCACCACCTTCTCCACCTGTGACGTCACCTTCAAAGATCTGTGGACTTGCACACCCAGGTCCCTCTGCGTCTCTACACCCTTTATGGTTCTTCCATTTATCGTGTAGCTCCTCCCTACATTATTCCCACCAAAATGCATCACTTCGCATTTATCAGGATTGAACTCCATCTGCCATCTGCCATGTGACATGTGACAATAATAAATCAAATCAAATCAACAGGCTTATTTGGAATCACGAGCTTTCAGAGCACTGCTCCTTCATCAGGTGAGTGGAGAGGTAGGTTTCACAAACATGGAATATATAGAAAAAGACACAATTGCAAGATAATGGTTGGAATGTGAGTCTTTACAGGTAATCTGTAAATTACTTGTTGATTACCTATAAAGACTTGATTACCTGTGAAGACTCGCATTCCAACCATTATCTAGCAATTGTGTCTTTCTCTATATATGCCGTGTTTGTGAAACCTTCCTCACCTGATGAAGGAGCGGTGCTCCGAAAACTCGTGATTCCAAATAAACCTGTTGGACTTTAACCTGGTGTTGTGAAACCTCTTACTGTGCCCACCCCAGTCCAACACCTGCATCTCCACATCATAACCATTGAGAGGGCCTGCATAGCTCAGAGAGGGGGGTAGTGGGGGGAAGGTATGGGTACAGGATGTTCTGGAACTGGCAGCCTGCCCATGGGGAATTTTGGATGATGGAGAAGAATCGGCCACATGATTCTGTGGAAATTATCATGAACTAAGTGATTGCCAGAGATTGTGGTGATGGTGGCTCGATGTGTACATTACTGGGCTGGTTATCCAGAGGCCGGGGCTAAAACACTGAAATCCTGAATTCGGAAAGGGCTTCTGCCTCTGGCTGAGCTCAGCACAGTGCCGGGACCCACCCATGTGTCTTGCCACGTACGACACCAGGCTGTGCCGTTACCAGCTGTGCTCTCAGGGGGGTGAGGAGGGCTGATGGTGTTCTCAGTCGGCTAAGACCAACGGTCAGCTTTTTCCCCGCGCGAAAAGTTATCTTAACCTGGAGGCCATGGAATGAAACTCACTGGACACGAACGAGCTGGTCACACTTGGGGTCATCGCCAGTCTTATCTGTGACCCTGACGCCGGCACTGTCCACACACCAGCAGAGATTGGAGTCGTCATCGCATTGTTTGGCCTTGAAGGTGCCATTCCTCTCACACTCGGGGTCATACAGATCGTCCACTCTCCTGCCCCCTGGCTGCTGGCTGGCTGTCCGACTCTTGTGCAGCATCTCCAGGTGCAAGAGCCGACATTTCGGTGTCACTGAGAAGATTGAAAAGACCCAAAGCATCAAATCCGAGTGAATAAATCGAATAATCTCTGCTACATCAATTATTATCTACACTTCAAATATACTGTATGATAGAATATAGGAGCATAGGAACAGGATGAGGCCATTCAGCCCATCGTGCCTGCTCTGCCATTCAATACAATCATGGCTGATTGGATATTTCAATGCCTTTTACCCACACTATCTCCATAACCCTTTCCATTATTGTTAATCAATAACCTCCTGACTCCCCAAAGCCTGTCCACCATCTACAAGGCACAAGTCAGGAGTGTGATGGAATACTCCCCACTTACCTGGATGGGTGCAGCTCCAACAACACTCAAGAAGCTCAACACCATCCAGGACAAAGCAGCCCCACTTGATTGGCACATCTACAAACATCCACTCCCTCCACCGCCGACGCTCAGTAGCAGAGATGTGCAGAGATGTGCAGGCTAGGTGGATTGGCCGTGCTAAATTGCCCCTTGGCGTCAGGGGGATTAGCAGGGTAAATGTGTGGGGTTATGGGGATAGGACCTGGGTGGGATTGTTGTCGGAGCAGACTCGATGGGCCGAATGGCCTCCTTCTGCACTGTAGGGATTCTCTGATTCTATATAATGTATATTATATATAAGACTAGCAGTGTACAAGCTGATCACTGCCCCAGTAGGTTATGAATTTATTGATGACTACATGTCCTAACAGTTTGTGATGATTAATATCTGCTCACTGCTCTATCAATGGGTGAAATTGTTCAGATGCCTGTTGCTTTGTAAAAGGGGGATTGTCTCGACAGCCTCGGAACCTGGGCTGTCCACGGGGCAGGTTTCCACTGAGGGGGTGAGCTGGCAGAGTGACAGCACGAACAGGGACTCACGCTGGTCGCAGCTCACAGTCACGTTGTCATAACCACGGAATACAGCCTCACAGGTTCCGCATCGGTTGAGGTGGCAGGTCACATACTGGTTGTATTTACAGCTGGCATCCTCACAAACTTCATCAAATTCGCAGTTCTCTCGGGCCGGGTAGGCATCTGGACATTCATCATCTGGAACAGTGCGGAGAGGCGGTCAGGTCCCAATGGCTCTCCAACCAGAAACACAAATCCAAACCACAGCTTCTCACAAGATTCCTTTCCTGTCAATTTCATTCAGATTTCCTCCCTTTCAAACCCCTCCCCCACTCTTCATCGCTCACCTCCCCCTCGCTCATCCTCCCTCACCTCCCCCTCCCTCACCCCCCCCCCCTCCTCTCCCCTACCTCCCCACTCCCTCCCTCCCATTTCCCCCCCCTCCCATATCAATGTTTAGTGAATAGAGGACGACTAAGGAAGGACATTAATAGACTCATTGCAAAAAACCCTCACCCCACCCCCACCCTCACTCTCACCCCCAGCCTCACCCCCGCCCTCACCCTCACCTCCACCTCCACCCCCACCCTCACCCCCAGCCTCATCTCCGCCCTCACCCCTAGCCTCGCCTCCACCCCCACCCCCACCCTCACCCCCAGCCTCACCCCCAGCCTCACCTCTACCCTCACCCTCACCCCACCCAGTGGGCAGTGGTGTTTGTATCTAACCGGGTAACAGAGACTGATTGAATCTGGATCACACAGGCTCTAGTCAGTGCCCCCAGTGCCTCTCGCACCTTTCACAACCTCCGCACCTCCCAGCTGGGGAAGCCTTTGGAAAGCAGCCACACCACAGGAGCTGCATTGAAACAAAGGCAGCAATCAATCAGCGCACAGCAAGATCCCACAAACAGCAAGATCATCTGCTTCAGTGCTGCTGGTTGAGGGATGGGGATTGGTCTCCGGACACCCGGGAAGAAAGTCCCTGCTCTTCGAGAGACAGAGCTGTGGGATCCTCTACATCTCCCCAAGGAGACAGACAGGGTGTTGGGTTAATGTGAAAGACGCTCACCCTCTGTACTGATGCTGGCGCTGGAGCTGTCAGTTTTATTGGCTTACCTGGTATAGCCGAAACCGTACAAACATAATCCGCCACAATCACCACCACAAACAGACAACCACTCCTCCCCATGCCTGGAACCGGTGTGGGTTCGAATCCTGACCTCCTACACCACTGGCAGCTGAGGTGCCAGTCTAGCACGCCACTGAGCAGATCACCTTGAGCTTGAACAGAGGGTGAGCTTAAATCAGTCAGCCACATTCCAAACCATTTATATTTAACAGCTTGCTATGTTTTATACCTTCGAGGCACGACTAGTCTCTCAAGAGCCGTCACCAAGCACCTGCCTAAGGTTCAGTTAACTGCATTTCAAACAGCGTTGCTGCAAGTTATTCCCACATCAGCAAACACTGAAAAAAAATGCAGAAAAAAACAAACCAGCTTGAGTGGTGAAGAATGTGCATTGTTGCGAGGTTTTTATTAATTCACGGGCTGTGGGCATTCTCTTCAGAAGGCAGTGGAGAACTACCTGCTCGACTACTGAAAGGCCTGTGAGGCCATTTCAGAGGGAACCACATCGCTGTGTTAACATCTACAAAAGGAACTACAAAAGGTCGTGAATGTAGCCCAGTCCATCACGCAAACCAACCTCCCATCCATTGACTCTGTCTACACTTCCCGCTGCCTCGGCAAAGCAGCCAGCATAATCAAGGACCCCACGCACCCCGAACATTCTCTCTTCCATCTTCTTCCATCGGGAAAAAGATACAAAAGTCTGAGGTCACGTACCAACCGACTCAAGAACAGCTTCTTCCCTGCTGCTGTCAGACTTTTGAATGGATTTACCTTGCATTAAGTTGATCTTTCTCTACACCCTAGCTATGACTGTAACACTACATTCTGCACTCTCTCCTTTCCTTCTCTATGAACAGTATGCTTTGTCTGTATAGCACGCAGAAACAATACTTTTCACTGTATACTAATACATGTGACAATAATAAATCAAATCAAATCAAATCTTCCTATAGTGCGGCATCCAGGACTGTACACACAACTCCAGCTGAGGCTTAGCTAGTGCCTTATACAAGTTCAGTATAACCTCCTTGCTCTTGTGCTCTATACCACTATTAATAAAACCTCAGATGCTGCATTCTTTCAATCATGCTGTCAACCTGTCCTGCTATCTTTAATGACTAACGCACACATACTCCCAGCTCCCTCTGCTCCTGCACCCCCTTAAGAGTGGTAATTTCTTATTTTATTTTGTCTCTCTATGTTCTACCAGAATGAATTACCCCACGCTTCTCCACATTGAACTTCATCTGCCACCTTGCTGCCCACTCCACCAACTTGTCTACTTTCTTTTAAAGTTCTATACTGTCCTCACAGTTTACAAGGTTTCTGAGTTTTGTATCATCCGCAAACTTTGAAACAGTCCCCTGCACACCAAGATCTATATTATTAACATACATCAGGAAAAGCAATACCAGACCCTGGAGAACACCACTATAAAACTTCCTCCAATGGGCGGCATGGGGCATGGGCAGCATGCTGGCAGAGTGGTGAGCAATGCTGCCTCACAGCGCCAGGGACCCGGGTTCAATTGCCGGCTCGGGTCACAGTCTGTGTGGAGTCTACATGTTCTCCCCGTGTCTGCATGGGTTTCCTCCGGGTGCTCCGGTTTCCTCCCACAGTCTGAAAGACGTGCTGGTTAGGGTGCATTGGCCGTGCTAAATTCTCCCTCAGTGTACCCGAACAGGAACCGGAGTGTGGCGGCTAGGGGATTTTCACAGTCACTTCATTGCAGTGTTAATGTAAGCCTACTTGTGACAATAATAAATAAACTTTAAATAATAACCAGTAATCATTACTCTATTTGCGAATAAAAATGTTCTAATTTTATTTGATTTTGAGCACCCACATATTTTGATAATTGGTATTTTCAGGGCCACTATTACCAAACTAATATTTTATTCCAGGTTTGACCTGAATAAATGTTAATTTCCCAGCTACCAAGGTGGGATTTGAACTCACACAAGCAGTTAAGTTGAAATTTGTGGTTGGATTTTGGGTACAGATTTTGCCTTGCAATTTCCAATGGTGTTGGTCACAGATCTCAGCTTTTATTGGAAGATGAATTGATAGCAGAGGATTTTTTGTGATCTCATTGCTGCAGGAACTAGTGGAGAGAGGAACAAAAGTAATATTCTTCCAATAAACTTCTTCCTTTTGATCTGTTTGGCCTCTACAGACACACAGGTTTCCCCATGGTCCAGACTCTGAGCTAAATAAGCCTTGACCACGTGTACTAGCGGGAAGTTGGGTTGAGTGGAGGGATGTTGGCATCACAGCGGAATCGGATCTTGTCCTTCTCCCTCATCGCACAGCGAGTGGTTACAATCTGGGATGTACTGAGAGGGTGGTGGGGGAAGGTTCTGTGGAAATTTTGAGAAACAAATTGAATACAATAGCTGAAGGGAAATAAAAATCTGGCAGCATTAGAGGGAAAAGACGGGGCAGTGGGACGTAGCTGAGTTAGTCTCACGAAGAGCTGACACAGGCACGATGGGCCGAGTGACTTCCTTCTCTGTTGTAATCGTTCTTATCATTCTACAACATGAAATGGGGAAAAAACACTCAGTGGTCGAGAGTTTGTGGACATGGTCCCTCCCGCACACAAAACACTGTGTAGCCTGGGGGGTATTCATAAAGATATCAGCAAAGCCTGATGGTTAGAGGACCAATTCTGTATCAGACTGAGGACTGTGGGAGCAGTAAAGAACAGGATGTGCATTGATGGAGCAAACTCAGGAATTGATTAAGTTGTGAGTTTGGATATTTTGCGAAGTTTTGATGCTTTGTGTATAATGAAGTCAGAGTTTAATTACTTCGTGTATAATGAAGTTTGATGCCTGGTGTAATCTTGTGATGATGTGGAGATGCCGGCGTTGGACTGGGGTAAACACAGTAAGAAGTTTAACAACACCAGGTTAAAGTCCAACAGGTTTACTTGGTAGCAAAAGCCACATAAGCTTTCAGAGCTGCAAGCCCCCAGGGGCTTGCAGCTCCGAAAGCTTATGTGGCTTTTGCTACCAAATAAACCTGTTGGACTTTAACCTGGTGTTGTTAAACTTCTTACTGTAATCTTGTGATACAGGACAATAAAGGAGATTTGCTGTACAATAATTCAAGAGTTTGAGTGTCTTTATCCACAGTGTCAGTTGACCCGAGTTCAAGGGCAACAACTGACTCACCACGTACACCCAATGTCTCAAACGACTGTAATGTTGGTGTACCTTTAAGAGTTTTTTAAAATTCATGCTCACAGCCTGAGGTGACGCTATTGGTTGGAGGAGAAAGAAAAACTGTGGGCAGCTCAGGTGACAGGGATTTCGTTTTCAGTTTGGAGCTGCAAGTTGGAGTTGAGTTTTAGAAGGGACAGCAAGCTAAAAAGATCTGTTTTCCCTCTCTCCCTGTTGTTCTGAAAATTCTGTTGGTTTCCTGAAGGGTGAAAACTTGCTGTTGTTGGGGCTTGAACAGAGTCTCTCTCTGGTGCTTTGGGAAGCTGCCTTGTCTTCAAACTGTTCCGAGTCTCAAGAGCATTAGACTGCAGAATTCAACTAACGGCCTTGATCCTAGTATCAAGTGAGCTTTAGTCTGTGTTGTGTTAAACCTGTGAAAAGGGATTTTCTTCTTATGGGTTTTGGTTTTAATTGGAATACATTAGAGATGTTCATTAAGAGTAAGACATTATAATGGTTGTTTTGTTTCTTGTTTGTAATTGGTAAAAGTTCTTGCTAATTTTCTTACTATACATGTTAACTATATTCTTCAATAAACGTTGTTTGATAAAAGCTCCCTAGTGGGTCATTTGAATCACACCTGAAGTGGAACTTCATGCTTACAACATTAACATGCTTATCCTAGCCAAATTCAAGATGCAAAATTAATGATTCAAGCGGGCTTCATAAAACACTTTGGAGTTTCTGACCTGAACAATAACACTGCCCACATTCTGTATCCCAAAAATATTCCCTCCTCGAGAGGAACCCACTCAATTTGCGGAATGAATCAGTATTAAATATTGCCACCCTCTCCATCACAACCCAACTCACACACCAACCACTCACTGAAATATTGTTTCCACAAATTAGTTCAGAATCCACACACACTCCTCACCTACACAGTGTAGGTAATGAAGAGTTGATGGCACGAGTGGGTGGGCGTCAGTACTTTCAGTACAGATGAGAGGCCATGGGGCGCGGGAGGGAGAAAGATACCCACACCCTATCAAGGGGTCACCAATTTCAAATTGATGCCAAGAGTGAGGGGGAGGGTTAGGAGCCTTTTTTTAACGTAAGGTTGCCACCTGGAGTGATTGAAGAAGCAATCTCGTTGGGAAGAGTAGAGTTGGAGGAAGAGAGCAGGGCTGTGAAATTAGCTTGAGAACGAGGTGTAGCAAACCGGACACTGCAGTGTTAATTCATACGTAATATTCTTCCAGAGATTGAAGATTCCATCCATTAAAAACAACAAGAACTTCCGTACAAACAGCACCGTTAATGTTGTGAACGTTTCAAAGGAGCATTATCACAACTTTATACCAAGCAACTTAAAGAGATATTAGAAATAAGGACTGAAATACTCAGCAGGTTGAAGTGTGGAGGGAGAAGCCAGTTAATGTCTCAGGATGATGGCTTTTCATCAGAACCGGAAAAAGTTACAAATGTTTTTGATTTGATTTATTATTGTCATATGTATTAGTATACAGTGAAAAGTATTGTTTCTTGCACACTATACAGACAAGCATACCGTTCATAGAGAAGGAGAGAACGCAGAGTGTAGTGTCACAGTCATGGCTGGGGTGTAGAGAAAGATCAACTTAATGTGAGGTAGGTCCATTCAAAAGTCTGACAGCAGCAGGGAAGGTGTTCTTGAGTCAGTTGGTACGTGACCTCAAACTTCTGTATCTTTTTCCCGACGGAAGAAGGTGGAAGAGAGAATGTCCGGGATGCGTGGGGTCCGTGATTATGCTGGCTGCTTTGCCGAGACAGCAGGAAGTGTAGACAGAGTCAATGGATGGGAGGCTGGTTTGCGTGATGGACTGGGCTACATTCCCCGACCTGTGAAATGTGAGGTTTAAAACAAGATGGAGGGTTGGGGAGGGGGAGGAGGACAGAAACAGGTTGAAAGGCAGGAGAGATAACATGACAAAAGAGATGATGGTGCTGGGTCAAAGGCGTTGACAATGAGGCAAGAAAGAGGTGGGTCTCCAAGAGGAAGTGTAAATGGGTGCAGCAAGATCGGCACAAAAAGCTCCCATTCAAGAAAATGGGGGCAGAGGTTATGATGTGAAGTGGTTGAACTCAACGTTTGGTCCAGAGGGATCTCATGTGTCCAAAAGAAAACAATTGTGCCATGAGCTCATGTTGATCTTTACTGGAACTGCGACAGGTCGATGAGAAGGAAATCAGAGTGGGAGTTGAGCAGAAAATTAAAGCGGTATTAGGACAGGTAACCAAAAGTATGAAGGAGCAACTTAATGGGGAAGGGATGGACAGGTTTACTGAGGACATTCACTCCAGACCTCGAGTGCAAGAGCAAGGTTACATTAACCTAATACAAGACACTAGTTAGACTTCAGCTGGAATGTTACTATAGAATGTCAACAGGGCAGAAGGAGGCCATTTGGCCCATTGAGTCTGCACTGACTCTCCAAAAGAGCATCTTATCCAGGCCCACCCCTATCCCATCCCTGTAACCTCACAGTTACCATGACTAATCTACCTAACCAGCACATCTTTGGACTGTGGGAGGAAACCCAATCAGACACGGGGAGAACGTGCAGACTCTGCACAGACAGTGACCTATGCTGGGAATTGAACCCGGGTCCCTGGTGCTGTGAGGCAGCAGTGCTAACCATTGTGCCACCGTGCTGCCCATATTATATTGGGTAGAGTTCAGGGTGACATACTATAGGAAGGATATGAAAGTATTGGAAAAAGTGCAGAAACAAGGACTTGGTGGATGATGAGTCTGGGAAAGGATGTGTAGATAGTTTGAGTCATGTTGAGATCAGAAAGGAGGAGGTACTGGGGTTCTTGAGAAACATTAAGGTAGACAAGTCCCCAGTGCCTGATGGGATATACCCCAGAATACTCAGAGAGGCAAGGGAGGAAATGGCTGGGGCCTTGAGAGAAATCTTTGTATCCTCACTGGCTACAGGGGAGGTCCTGGAGGATTGGAGAATAGCCAATGTTGTTCCTTTGTTTAAGAAGGGTAGCAAGAATAATCCAGGTAATTACAGGCCGGTGAGCCTTACATCAGTGGTAGGGAAATTATTGGAGAGGATTCTCCGAGACAGGATTTATTCCCACTTGGAAATAAGTGGACGTATTGGTGAGAGGCAACATGGTTTTGTGAAGGGGAGGTCATGTCTCACGAACTTGATCGAGTTTTTTGAGAAAGTGACGAAGATGATTGATGAGGGTAGGGCAGTGGATGTTGTCTACAAGGACTTCAGTAAGGCCTTTGACAAGGTCCCTCATGGCAGACTGATGCAGAAGGTGAAGTCGCATGGGATCAGAGGTGAGCTGGCAAGGTGGATACAAAACTGGCTCGGTCAAAGAAGACAGAGGGTAGCAGTGGAAGGGTGCGTTTCTGAATGGAGGGCTATGACAAGTGGCGTTCCTCAGGGATCAGTGCTGGGACCTTTGCTGTTTGTAATATATATAAATGATTTGGAGGAAAATGTAGCTGGTTTGATTAGTAAGTTTACGGATGACACAAAGGTTGGTGGATTTGCAGATAGCGATGAGGATCATCAGAGGATACAGCAGAATATAGATCAGTTGGAGACTTGGGCGGAGAGGTGGCAAATGGAGTTTAATCCGGACAAATGTGAGGTGATGCATTTTTGAAGGTTTAATACAGATAGGAAATATAAAGTAAATGGCAGAACCCTTAAGAATATTAATAGGCAGAGGGATCTGGGTGTACAGGTACACAGGTCATTGAAAGTGGCAACGCAGGTGGAGAAGGTAGCCAAGAAGACATACGGCATGCTTGCCTTCATCGGCCAGGGCATTGAGTTTAAAAATTGGCAAGTCATGTTGCAGCTTTATAGAACCTTAGTTAGGCTGCATTTAGAATATAGTGTTCAATTCTGGTCGCCACATTACCAGAAGGATGTGGAGGCTTTGGAGAGGGTGCAGAAAAGATTTACCAGGATGTTGCCTGGCATGGAGGGCATTAGCTATGAGAAGAGGTTGGAGAAACTTGGTTTGTTCTCACTGGAACGGAGGTTGAGGGGCGACCTGATAGAAGTCTACAAGATTATGAGAGGCAGGGACAGAGTGGATAGTCAGAAACTTTTTCCCAGGGTGGAAGAGTCAATTACTAGGGGGCACAGGTTTAAGGTGCGAGGGGCAAGGTTTAAAGGAGATGTACGAGGCAGATTTTTTACAGAGAGTAGTGGGTGCCTGGAACTCGTTGCCGGGGGAGGTAGTGAAAGCGGATACGGTAGTGCCTTTTAAGGGGCATCTTGACACATACATGAATAGGATAGGAATAGATGGATATGGTCCCCGGAAGGGTTTTAGTTAAGTCAGGCAGCATGGTCGGTGCAGGCTTGGAGGGCTGAAGGGCCTGTTCCTGTGCTGTAATTTTCTTTGTTCAATGTGCAGGGGTACAGGGGAATGGCACAAAGTCAGAACGCTCGTTAGGAGAGTTGTAAATGGCCTCCTTGTGCACTATAACAATTCTCTGAGCTGGGCTTGGCTGCCAAAGATAGAACAAAGAAAAATCAGGAATGTGCGAGGGACAGAGCTTGGAGCAGACGGGGAGGAAGAGCTGAATCATCATCAAATCACTGATTCTAAGATAAACTTTTCTGAAGATAAGGGACGCTTTTTAATATGTTTGACTGATAACAGCAGGATTTCAGAGTGTTATTGTTAACATACCAGGTGTATATTTCATGCCGCAGTGATGACATCTCCAAACATTTAGGTACCTAGGCTGCATTTTTCCTTAGATTTCAGGACCCCAATGACAGGATCAAACAGGGGCCCAGGGCCCACATATACTGGCCACACAACCTTCCCCTAGGCAGCCCAGTAACTGGCCATGACCCCATGTTCATTGTCCTGTTGCGGATTGGGCGGGGGGGGGGTGTTGCTTTTGATGCTGCCCAGAGGGAGCCTCAATATAGAAGCATCCTCTGAGATGTGTTAAAATTAAGAGTGAAGACATTGAAGCTGAAGGAAAACCCACAGGTAAAGACCTTTCTGCCAATGGATCGGTCTTTGGGCATGAAGGATGGAGAGGCGATGGCCTAGTGGTATTATCGCTAGATTATTAATCCAGAAACTCAGCGAACTTTCTGGGGACCTGGGCTCGAATCCCGCCGTGGCAAATGGTGGAATTTGAATTCAATGAAAAAAATCTGGAATCTACCGCTTATGAAACCGTTGTTGATTGTCGGGAAAATCTATTTGGTTCACTAACGTCCTTTAGGGAAGGAAACCTTCCATCCTTACCTGGTCTGGCCTACATGTGACTCCAGAGCCACAGCAATATGGTTGACTCTTAACTACCCTCAGGCAACTAGGGATGGGCAATAAATGATGTAAGAAGTTTAACAACACCAGGTTAAAGTCCAACAGGTTTATTTGGTAGCAAAAGCCACACAAGCTTTCGCATTCCAACCATTATTCATGTAAATTGAGTTTGTGTCTTTATATGCTCTGTTTGTGAACAGAATTCCCACTCACCTGAAGAAGGGGCTTGCAGCTCCGAAAGCTTGTGTGGCTTTTGCAACCAAATAAACCTGTTGGACTTTAACCTGGTGTTGTTAAACTTCTTACTGTGTTTACCCCAGTCCAACGCCGGCATCTCCACACAATAAATGATGGCCAGCCAGAGAGGCCCATATCCCATGAATGAATGATGCCTCCTGATTTCTTCAAAGGCCACAGTCAGGGGATGAGGACAATGAAGCCCCTTTAGTGAGCAATGATCAATGAGTCAGATTGCATGAAGTATCCTCATAGGTTTTAAGTACTAAGAGATTTTCACTTTCAGTTTCAATCATAACCAAGAGGTTTGAAGGAAGTCGCTATCTGTATAAATAGTTTCCCCACCGCAGCGTGTTAACATGTTCAAGTATATATAGCTGGGAGTAATCCAGTAGCTGACAGTTTACATTTCTATTTGGAACAGTGTGGGGGAGGAACAGTGTGGGATAATCAGTACATGCGAGATATCAGCTTGAAGTTAAAGATGGTGATGAATTTGGAAGTGACACTGCAGGCAACTCACTGGAGACAATGGGACAGCAGCACACAACAGAAAAACAGAACGGATTCAAACATTTAAACCATCACTGCATGTTTTAATAAGATCAAAACAAATTTCATCACAAAGTCAACCCAAATCTTCACTGTATAAAACAAGAAGGGCGAACACTGTCAAGTAAATATTGCAAACTTAAGGGTTTAATTAGCTATGTAAAACTGAACCCAACTGGGTTGGTGGAACGGGTGTGTCGCAGCACAGGGATGTGTTCAGTCCTCGATATCAGTTGTGGAAACTGAATCAAAAGGGTTGAACGTGATAGAACATAGAACATAGAACATTACAGCGCAGAACAGGCCCTTCGGCCCACGATGTTGCACCGACCAGTTAAAAAAAAAAACTGTGACCCTCCAACCTAAACCAATTTCTTTTCGTCCATGAACCTATCTACGGATCTCTTAAACGCCCCCAAACTAGGCGCATTTACTACTGATGCTGGCAGGGCATTCCAATCCCTCACCACCCTCTGGGTAAAGAACCTACCCCTGACATCGGTTCTATAACTACCCCCCCTCAATTTAAAGCCATGCCCCCTCGTGCTGGATTTCTCCATCAGAGGAAAAAGGCTATCACTATCCACCCTATCTAAACCTCTAATCATCTTATATGTTTCAATAAGATCCCCTCTTAGCCGCCGCCTTTCCAGCGAAAACAATCCCAAATCCCTCAGCCTCTCCTCATAGGATCTCCCCTCCATACCAGGCAACATCCTGGTAAACCTCCTCTGCACCCTCTCCAAAGCCTCCACATCCTTCCTGTAATGTGGGGACCAGAACTGCACACAGTACTCCAAGTGCGGCCGCACCAGAGTTGTGTACAGTTGCAACATAACGCTACGACTCCTAAATTCAATCCCCCTACCAATAAACGCCAAGACACCATATGCCTTCTTAACAACCTTATCTACTTGATTCCCAACTTTCAGGGATCTATGCACACATACACCTAGATCCCTCTGCTCCTCCACACTATTCAAAGTCCTCCCGTTAGCCCTATACTCAACACATCTGTTATTCCTACCAAAGTGAATTACCTCACACTTCTCCGCATTAAACTCCATCCGATGTGATTGGGTTTCACATTCTCATCCTTTTCACTCAAATTCCTTCATGGCCGCACTCCACCCCTAGAACCTCCTTCAGCCCCACAACCCCCAGATTAGCAATCAATAGGCCATCTCCGATATAATGCAGTGTAATAATCAGGAAAATGTCCTATGTAATGATGATTTTAATGATGCCGTTAGGATATTTAGTGTCCTGCTGTTCCCAGCTTGTGCTCTTCCCTCCCCAGCCCATTCAGTGACACTGTACCCCGTGCTCACACTGCCACAGTATATAGCAGAGCTCCAGGAAGCGTCTGTGAAGCTCTGGGGCATTCCCAGAACCACTGACTTAATGAAACCCCACAACCATCCGGACTTGGAAATATATCGGCCGTTCCTTCATTATTGCTGGAATTCTCTCCGAACAATAGCACAAGAACATCTGTAACAGAGTGCAGCTGTGGGTGACCCACCACCTTCTCGGGGGTGATCAGGAATGGGCGATAAATGCTGGCTTTGCCAGCGATGTTCTCATCCTGGGACCTAATCACACACACGCAATCACACACACACACGTGCACACACGCAATCATACACAATCTCACACGCGCACGCAATCATGCGTGCGCACACACAATCACACACACACACGCACAATCACACACACGCAATCACACACGCACGTGCACACACGCAATCTCACACGCACGCGCACATGTAATCACACGCAATCACACATGTGCGCACGCAATCACACACGCGCACAATCACACACATGCAATCTCACACGTACGCACACGTAATCACACGCGCGCACACGTAATCACACACACGCAATCACACACCACACACAATCACAATCTCACACGCAATCACACATACAGAATTTATGTTAGGGGCAATTTAGCATGGCCAATCCTTAGTGTCCCAAGATGTGTAGATTGGATGGATTAGCCATAGGGAATGTGTGGGGCTACGAGAAGAGGGTGGGGTAAGAGGACTCTCTATTAGAGTCGGTGCAGACTCGATGGGCTGAATGGCCTTTTCTGCACTGAAGGGATTCTATGATGCTGTGATTTAAGTTCACGTGAAGTTCATATTTTTCAGATAAAGCTCGGCACAACATCGTGGGCCGAAGGGCCTGTTCTGTGCTGTACTGTTCTATGTTCTATGAAGACCCAGGCTGCTGGCACCATGCCCCATCAGATATTAAATCAACATTTCATATGTTACTGCAAATAAATCGGAACTCTGAAAACATCCAGTCAGTGCCACTTGGGCAAATAAAAAAAATCAGACCATGAAACTCAACAACCCTCGTACAGTTATTCCTGTAACCGCAGCAGTGAAGGAACCACATTCACCAACAGGATGCAAGAGCTGCTGAGAGGGGGACCCAAACACAGAATTCACAAAGTGTACCCTTCACCTCTCCACACATAAAGGGCAATGCTCTGGGCAAAGGCTGGAGGAAGCAGATTCAACATTAACTTTTAAAAGGGGGAATTGGATAAATACTTGAAGGGGCATCAGTTACACGACGATAGGGAAAGAGCCAATGAGTGGAACTGACTGGATTGCTCCTCAAGGAGCCGGTACAGGAATAAAGGGCTGAATAACCTCCTTTGGTGCTGTAATGGTTATGAGGATCATCCAATAACAACGGGATCTCTTTTCCCCACCATTTTCAGACTGCCAGTGTGTCCGAGAGGTGAGGGATAAATAAGCCGTGTTACACACTTCGCCAAGTAAATTGTAATTCAAGTTTTATCTCCAGCTCAGTGAACAATACAAATACAATTAAACAGTAACTGTGCATGTTCTTCATTTATGACAAAATAAATATTCTGTTTTTTTAATCCTCTTATTGAATATCCAATAATCCATCCATTGGATGGGACATTAAACTGATCAAAGATCCCACGGTAACATTCGAAGAGGAAGCTGTTCTCTCACTATCCTGCTGACATTTCTCACTCAGTTTCACCAATTCAGTCACAATGAGTTACTTAAAGTTTTAAAGTTTATTTATTAGTGTCACAGGAGGCTTACATTAACACAGCAATGAAGCCACTGTGAAAATCCCCTAGTCACCACACTCCGGCGCCTGGTCGGGTTACACTGAGGGAGAATTTAGCACGGTCAATGCGCCCTAACCAGCACGTCTTTCGGAATGTGGGAGGAAACCGGAGCACCCGGAGGAAACCCACGCAGACACGGGGAAAGCGTGCAGACTCCACACAGACAGTGACCCAAATCGGGAATCGAACTTGGGTCCCTAGTGCTGTGAGGGAGCAGTGCTAACCACTGTGCCACCATGCCACCCAAGCTTCTTGCCGGGAGCTTCATATTGTGTGTCCAAGTGCTTCCATAAACACCGACATAACAGCTGCCCTGGCCAACATTCACCCCCCAGCTAATAGATTCTCTGTTCATTTATCTCGCTGCTATTGGTGGGAACTTGGCTGTGCATTAATTATCTGCCTCATTTCCAACTGCAGCCGATTGGCTGTCCAGCTCTTTGGAGTGTCCCGCGGTTGTGGACGGCACTATGTAAATGCAGTCGTCTTCCTTCCCAGCTCAATCTTCCATGAGAATTTCCAGCTCCTCAACAGGAACACGGATTCGGATCTCCTTCTCAGTCATCAGGTCCAATATTTCTTGGAGTTGCCCAGGTAAGTGGCCAACTGCATCCAAGTACAGAATCTGAGAAGCAAGGGAAAAGGTGCTTAGTATTGTTCCAGGTTTATCACATTAGCTGCAGCTCAGTGGGCAACACCCTTTCCTCGGAGACAAACATCACAACTTCAACAAACACTCCAAAACCGAAGCTGTCATTTCCAATGTAGTAGCTGTACTGAGGGAGTGCCGCACTGTCAGAGGGTCAGTACTGAGGGAGTGCCGCACTGTCAGAGGGTCAGTGCTGAGGGAGTGCCGCACTCTCAGAGGTGCCAGCTTAGTTCAATCCAAAGCCCTGTCTGTTCAGGTGTTCCCTGGTTGTGTTTGAAGAAAAGCCCCATGTCTTCCTGATAACAAGGCCAATGTCTATCCCTAAACTAACCACCAAAATGGCCATTGCCTCATTGCCATTTGTTGGAGATTGCCGAGTGCAAATTGCCATTTCCTACATTATAACAATGACGACACTTGCAAAGTATTTAACTGGCTGCTGGGTTTAGGAGTGAAATCAGGAAGCATTTTTGTATTTAAAGGATACTGGAAATCTGCCCCAAATATCGCCCAGGCTGAGAGTGGAAGATCTTTACTGGGTATTGGTGTTAAGCGATAAGGAACAATATTGGAGTAACTGAGACGTGTGGCAGGATTTTACAGTCTCGCTCGTCCCAAAACTGTAAAATCCGCCTGAGGCCACGGACCTTTCCGTGCTCCGCCCCTCTCCTGCTCTGATTCCCGTGGCAGGCTGGATGGTAAAATTCCAGCCGTGATGTATGGATGATCTAATTAAATGGTGGGACAGATACAAGAGGCCAAATGGTCTCATCCTGTTCCGGGTGATCAATGGGGCTCCAGACCCTAACGCAGAGTCTGGAGGACACATTTCAGCCTGATACACACATCCAAAACATTAGCTGGGATATAGAAAAGGCTGAACAAGTGATTCTAGATTATAGCCAGTTAGTTGAATGGTTAAAGGCTAGGAACCTCAATGCTGTCCTACCTTTGCCCAAGGACATTCCTGCAGTGCTCGGTAAAACACTCTCTTTACCCTCTCGGCATTTCCTTGAGCAACCTGTCTTGAGAGAGGAAAGTACATTAGAACTGGGACTCGTTACCAATATGCACAGTCAGCATGCTAGAGGATGGGAACAATACTATAGTGTGTTGTTACGGTAGTTCGAAAAAGCTATCCAATTTGTTCTGTTCTCTCCCCATATCCCTGCCAATATTCCCTTTCCAAGTCTTTATCCCAATTCTTGTCTGCAAGTTACTCCTGAATCTGCTTCCACTGCCTGGACAGGGAGTGCATTCCAGATTGTTAAAGAATTCTCTCTTCCCCTGGCCTTTTGCCAGTCTTCCTGACCTGGGTCCTCTGGTTACTGAGCTTCCTGCCAGTGGAGACAGCTGCTCCCTGTCTATTCCAACAAAACCCTTCCCAATCTGGAACACCTCTAACCTCAATCTCCCCTCAACCTGCTCTGTTCAAAGGAGAATTCCTGTTTCTCCAGTCTTCCCACACAACTGATCCCATTCCTGCTCTGCACCCGCTCCGAGGTATACAATTTGCCTGAGGTACATCACAGTGTTGTTCCCGAGCTTAGTCATAGAGATTTACAGCATGGAAACAGGCCCTTGTCCATGCCACCCAGTTTTTACCACTAAGCTAGTCCCAATTGCCCGCATTTGGCCCATATCCCTCTATACCCATCTTACCCATGTAACTGCTCGAATCAACAACAAACTCTAAGGAGGCAAAATAATGACAGTGGCCATTCGTAAAAAATAATTCACAAAATCCATCTCAGATTCTAACAGAGATGTGGATGTCAATGGTTATCAATGACTATCATCGAGTGAACGTGATTAACCAGTACTCCTCCTCTGAAAAGTCCCAGTTCTGATGAGGAGTCATGTGGACTCGAAATGTTAACTCTTACTCTCACCGCCAGAGCTGTATTTTTCCAGCACTGTTTTAATTTCCGCTCTCCGCTTCCCCAGCTACATCCCAATATTCCCCTCATTTGGGGACTCCTAGCCCTTCTTTAAACGTTGCAGCTACGGGACTGACTGGCAGCCCTTTCAGTGCTGAGAGGTATGATAGGATTTCTTCTATGTTGACCAAGTCCAGGGTTTATAACCAAAGGTTACTAGGCAATTGTTATGTTATTTTATCAAACGTAAAATGCCAGATTCACCCTAAGAGTTCCCCATTAATCACACTCAGTTAACCCTGAGGATTATGGTTTGATGGGGTCACAGATACAGGAAGGAGTGCGGTTAATCTATCCATTGACTCTGTCTACACTTCCCGCTGCCTCGGCAAAGCAATCATCATAATTATGGACCCCACGCACCCCGGACATTCTCTCTTCCACCTTCTTCCGTCAGGAAAAAGATACAAAAGTCTGAGGTCACGTACCAACCGACTCAAAAACAGCTTCTTCCCTGCTGCTGTCAGACTTTTGAATGGACTTACTTTGCATTCAGTTGATCTTTCTCTGCACCCTAGCTATGACTGTAACACTACATCCTGCACTCTCTCGTTTCCTTCTCTATGAACGGTATGCTTTGTCTGTATGTTAACATATGTGACAATAATAAATCAAATCAAATAATAAAGCAAATGGTCTGCTAGACTTTATGAATTGAGTACCAAAGCAGGGAAGTTATGCTAAGCTTGTATAAAACACTGGTTCAGCCTCAGCTGGAGTACTGCCAGTTCTGGGCACGACACTTTGGGAAACATAAAGAGTGGAGTTGGCAGAACAGGAGTTTCCTCCTACTCCCCGCATCAATGGCTGCAATTTGTCCTTACCGTGAAGCTTAGGTACATCCTCCAGAGTAAAACACAGTGTGCACCAGCCTCCGAGCGTACAGCATGCTCAAACAGTGCTCTGATCCGGTTGGTGAGGCCTGTCTCTGGGAGAGTGCTGTACACAAGGCCGACGTCAGCTCTGTGGAGACAGCATTCCAAAATAAAACAGTACTTTTCCTCCAATACCAATCAATCACACCCAACAGTAGAAATACTATCCTAGGGGAAGGTCCAAGCATTGGGAACGGAGGACAGTGCAGAACTTCACAAAGACACACACGTTGGTGGAATAGGCGGACAAGTGGCAGATGAAACTCAATGCAGAGCATGAAGTGGTTGATTCTGGTGAGAAGAACACACAGAGACACAAAGGGTACAATTCTAAAGGGGGCACAGGAGCAGAGTGACCCGGGTGTTTGTGTAGATAAATCACTGAAGGTGGCAGGAACGGTTGGGAGCGTGGTTAATAAATTATATGGTGTCCTAGACTTTATGAATCGAGTACCAAAGCAGGGAAGTTATGCTAAGCTTGGATAAAACACTGGTTCAGCCTCAACTGGAGTATCGCATCCAGTTCTGGGCACAGCACTTTGGGGAAAACGTGAAAGCATTGGAGAGAATGCAGGAAAGATTCACGAGATTCCAGGGATGGGGAATTCAGTTACGTGAATGGATTGGAGAGGCTGGAGCTATTCTGCATGGAGAGAGATCGAGAGAAGATTTGACAAGAGATTCAAAATCACAAGGGGTCTGGACAGAGTAGATAGGGAGAAAGCCGTTCCCACTGGTGGAAGGATTGAGAAGCCGAGAAGGCAGATTTAAGATCATTTGCCAAAGAAACAATGGAGATGGAGAAATCATAGAAACCCTACAGTGCAGAAGGAGGCCATTTGGCCCATCGAGTCTGCACCGACCACAATCCCACCCAGGCCCTACCCCCACACATTTTACCCACTAATCCCTCTAACCTACACATCTCAGGACTCTAAGGGGCAATTTTTAACCTGGCCAATCAACCTAACCCGCACATCTTTGGACTGTGGGAGGAAACCGGAGCACCCGGAGGAAACCCACGCAGACACGAGGAGAATGTGCAAACTCCACACAGACAGTGACCCGAGCCGGGAATCGAACCCAGGACCCTGGAGCTGTGAAGCAGCAGTGCTAACCACTGTGCTACCGTGCAGCGAGCGGTTGGGTTTTGGAACGTGCTGTCTGAGAGCTTGGCAGAGGCAAGGTTCAACTGAGGCATTGAAGAAGAATTGGATTATTATCTGAACAGGAAGAACGTGAAGGTGGAGGAATAGCAAACGGCACTGGCTGCACCACTCAGATAGTTAGTGCCGACAGGAAGGGCCGAATAGCCTCCTTCTGTGCTGTATCTGGGTCAGAAACAACACCAAGGTTGTGAATGGTACAGTCTGACACTGGACAGGGGGAGTTCAGTGGCTTGGGAAGAGAGTTTGAGATGGAGACAAAAGACAACGCATTCGGTTTCACCCAGAGGAGATGTCTGCACACTCAGTACTGGAACTCGGATGAGTAGGATTGACAGATCGGAGGCTGTGGAGGGGATGGGAAAGGTGCTGGTCAGGCAGAGCTGTGTGTTGTCAGCAGACTGTTCTTACCTTTGTACAGAATCAACACGCTCCTTTCTCCTCTCTTCTGCAGAAATTGCAAACAGCCATGGCAAGATGATGTTTTTTGAAGTCCTGGCGACGCCGTCAAAGAACTTTCTGGCCCGGCTGCCATTGTGAGACTTGCTTTCAACCTGAAGGTACAGCTTCCAGAGATCATGGTTACCAGGATACTGCCTCAAAACATGTGTGAGCGTCTCGCGAAGAGGACCCAATGGATACACACTGGCCCTCATGTGAAACTTCAGCAGTGTCACGTGCATCATGGTCAGCCTCTCGGAAGCAGAGGTCACACAATGTCCCCAAGCACTCTTGTTGGGTTGTGTTTTGTCCAATGGAGAGAGGCCTACCAGCCTTTCAGAAGCCTGCCTGTAGAGTCTGTCTGCAGCCTGAATGCCCACTGTGAGGTACTGGAAGAGCGCAAAGCAACCCACCAGGCTGACCAGATGACCAGGCGACAGACCTGGTGAAGTCAAGTCATTGGTTAACCAGTCCTGTAAAGAGTGCTCGTATGTTTTTCGAACCTTAAGCACAGTAACAGGGAGTACTTCACCTGTGTACGGTGAATAGGTGTCACCCTGGGCAAACCTGGTGAGGATGTAAAGCGCTCGACATGTTGCTGACTCGGCAATGATGTCCATTGACTCCAGCTCCAGCGAGGCATAGAGGAAGCAGAGATCACACAGTGTGGAGCTCTTCAAGCCCTGAGCGACAGCCATAACGATAGCCATGTCAAAGACCTTTCTCGAGTCCTCCACATTGCCCAGTAGCCATTCCAAGTGGGCGTACTCCTTCCAGAGGGCCAGATTGTTCCTGTTTCCTGTCTCTTTCAGGAGGTTTTTGGCCAGTTTCTTGCTCCTCTTCCCCTGAGATTTCAGCCGTTTCTTGTTCCTGAGCTGCAGGTTCTTCACAACCTGTCAATCAGTTAAACATGCATAGTAACATTTCCTTTAAATTTCGTTAGTCTCCCCGCCAGTTCCCCACCACCTCCAAACCCACGCACAAGTCCTCCGCTTGTAAACACCGCCTCATGGGCAGGGGAAACACAGATTTTCCCACATGCCTGTGCTTCAGGGCAGCTTAAACAGTGAGTGAATGTTGACAGTTCCATTGTGCGGTAATGGCAGCTGTATTTCATGATGTGGAGATGCCGGCGTTGGACTGGGGTAAACACAGTAAGAGGTTTAACAACACCAGGTTAAAGTCCAACAGGTTTATTTGGTAGCAAAAGCCACACAAGCTTTCGGAGCTGCAAGCCCCTTCTTCAGGTGAGTGGGAATTCTGTTCACAAACAGAGCATATAAAGACACAACCTCAATTTACATGAATAATGGTTGGAATGCGAATACTTACAACTAATCAAGTCTTTAAGAAACAAAACAACGCGAGTGGAGAGAGCATCAAGACAGGCTAAAAAGATGTGTATTGTCTCCAGACAAGACAGCCAGTGAAACTCTGTGCCAGTGAAACTCTGTGGGGGTTACAAATAGTGTGACATGAACCCAATATCCCGGTTGAGGCCGTCCTCGTGTGTGCGGAACTTGAATGAACACCGCTCGACAATCACCAGGCAAGACTGTTCTCTTCCTGTTGGGGAGCACTTCAGCGGTCACGGGCATTCGGCCTCTGATATTCGGGTAAGCGTTCTCCAAGGCGGCCTTCGCGACACACGACGGCGCAGAGTCGCTGAGCAGAAACTGATAGCCAAGTTCCGCACACACGAGGACGGCCTCAACCGGGATATTGGGTTCATGTCACACTATTTGTAACCCCCACAGAGTTTCACTGGCTGTCTTGTCTGGAGACAATACACATCTTTTTAGCCTGTCTTGATGCTCTCTCCACTCGCGTTGTTTTGTTTCTTAAAGACTTGATTAGTTGTAAGTATTCGCATTCCAACCATTATTCATGTAAATTGAGTTTGTGTCTTTATATGCTCTGTTTGTGAACAGAATTCCCACTCACCTGAAGAAGGGGCTTGCAGCTCCGAAAGCTTGTGTGGCTTTTGCTACCAAATAAACCTGTTGGACTTTAACCTGGTGTTGTTAAACCAGCTCTCACCCTGCGACACACTGCAACAGGGGTCACTGTACAGTCATCAGGAGCCTTCCACAATCTGGTCATTTACAGGCTCAATACAGGCTCGCACTGCCCACACCCTGTCCATGAAGCATCTTGACTTAATTCTCAATCTTATTTTGGAATCCCTCCATGGTCTTACCCTTCCCCATCTCTGGAATCTCCTCCAGGGCCAAAACCCTCCATGACATCTGCACTCCTCTAATTCTGACTTCCTGTGTATCCTCGATAACAATCACTCCAGCATTGGTGGCCATGCAGTCTGCTGCCTGGGCTTCAAGCTCTGCATTCCCTCTCCGCACCTCTGTCTCTCTTACCTCTTTTAAGATACTCCCTAAAAACCTACCTCTTTGACCAAGCTTTAGATCATCTAAGCCGGTCTGGCCGTATGTGGCTCAGTGTCACAGTAATGCTTCTGTGAAACACTCTGGGACATTTCATTAAGTTAAAGGAATCAAATGAATATAAGCTGTTATTGTACATAGCCTTGAAACTGTGAAGGAAGCTGATATCCTGAATGGAACACAAGCAGTTCATCTTATCTTCATAAACCAAAACCATCCAAAAAAACCAAAAAAACTATCATATATTCAGTAATTTAAACATCTTATTCCCCTCAGACAGCAATCCTTCCTGAAATCTCCATTTCCCTCATACACACACTGAAATAAGGACTTGTAATTCTGGATGTCCCAAAGTGATTCACAGGCAATGATGGAATTTTGAAGGGTGTTATTAAGTAGGCAAACACGGCAGCCAGTCTGTCCACAGCAAGATCCCAGAATGCAATAAATAATCACATTGCATGGTTTTTTTTTACAGTGATGTTAACTGAGGTATAGATACTGTTCAGGACACTGCGGCATGGCTATACTTCTTCCAATGATGCCATGGGATCGATCATGTCCACCTGGGGAGGGGCAGCCCCGCTAACAGTGCAGCACTCCCTCAGTACTGTACTGAAGTAACGAATCTCAAAACTGTCACAGCACAGGAGGCCATTCAGCCCATTGTGTCTGTACCGGCTCTCCAAATGAGCAATTTGCACTACTCTCGGTTTTTTCCCCATAACCCTGCACATTCTCTGTTTTGAACTAATAGTCTAACTCCCTACTGACTGTCTCAGGAGTATTGCGTCCATCTCTGGGAGCCCACTTTATAAAAGGGAACTGGAGCGAGTACGGAAAAGATTCACAAGAATATTTCCAGGGATCGGGAATTCCAGCTACATTGAAAGATGGAGAGGTTAGAGATGTTTTCCTTGAAGAGAAGGTTAAAAAGAGATTTGATAGCCGTATTCAAAATCATGAGGGGTTCAGGTTGCTACAACCAGACACACAGCTCCCCTGCTCCCACCCCCACTGCAGAGTGGGATCTCCCTCCCACCCCCGCTGCAGAGTGGGATCTCGCCTCCCACCCCCACTGCAGAATGGGATTTCTCTCCCACCCCCCACAGTAGAATGGGATCCCCCTCCCACAGCAGAATGGGATCCCCTTCCCATCCCCACTGCAGAATGGTGGCTGGGTAAGAGAGGAAAATCTCCAAGCTGGATTTTCATCCCCATTCAGGGAAACCTACTGGAAGTGCATGGACGTAGACATCAAAGGCCAGAACCTAGAGATGCTGCCTTCCAGGATGGAATAGTCAACCACTCTGTCTGTGCTCACACATATACAATGGCCACTTGGGCAAGTAACTGGGAGGAGGTCTGCTGCCAATGGAAAAGCAGAGCCAACAACTTCAGAGGAGGAGAAAAGGTACATCACGTCAAACACGATGGGGGAAACGGGGTCCCTGGCCTTCTTCAATCCACCCTTTCAAATGATGAAAGATTTTGATACAATAAAAAAAGCTTGTTCTGATCTGTGGGGAAGAGCACAGCTAGAGGCATCAATATAAGACGGCCACTCAGGGGTCAAGTTGGGAATTTGTGAGAAACTTCTTTAGCCAGGGACTGGTGAGAATGCGGAACTCACCAGCACTGGAGTGAATGGTTTAAAGTTTATTTATTGGTGGGGATGTATTTAAAAGGGGGCTCGATAAGGTTATGCGGGAGGGAAAGGAGAATAGAGGGATATGTTGGCAGAGCTAGAGGAAGGTGGGGATGATGATGATTGGGGCATAAATGCCAGCATGAACAGGCTGGGATGAATGGCCTGTTTCCGTGCTGCAAGTTCTGTGTAATCTCCAGATTGTTAAGTGTTCTTACCTTTGATTTTTCATACCGCAGCCAGCTCAGTGCAAGCTCGGAGCGTTCCTCCCCGGCAAACAGGGGCATGGCTTGCTGAAACGCTGTCCGGATGAAAGCTTCTCCTTCTTTGCAGTGGCCAGTTATCCTCCGCTGATTGGGTGCTGCAGCCATGAACCCGACAGCGCTGACCCCCCAGGCCGGAGAGTCGGACCAAGATAAGGGTCTCCCGTCACTCAACCCACTTCCAAAGATGCCGGGCTCATCCAGGGCCATGTTCAGGCAGGAGGGAGGGAGGCCGCACCCTGCAGGAATTCCCAGAAACTGGAAAAAGGAGGACATGAGCTGGAACTTCAGCCGCGGGCTGGAGAGTTTGAACATTGAGGAACCAATGTCATCAAACAGCACCTATTTTCATTTTTTTGAAGAAAAAGGAGAAAATGTTTACAGCATTATTAAAACCCGATGGGTGCTCTTCCAATGAAAACACGTTTAAAACAAACACAACATTAACATTATGAAGTGTGAGATAAGCTGCTGCTCTGCTAATCATGGTGTTAAAAGCTCATTTGTTGTTTAAGACACTTTACAGAATCTTTAAGTGCAGGAGGAGACCATTCGGCCCATCGAGTCTGCACTGGCTCTCTGAAAGAGCTTCTACCTAATCCCGCTCCGCTGCCTTATCCCCGTAACTTTGCACATTCAATCTTTTCAGATAACAATCCAATTCCTGTTTGAATATCTGGGTCGAATCTGTCTCCACCACCCCCTCAGGAAGTTCACTCCCGACTCCACCCACTCTCTGGGTGAAAAATAAATTCCTCACATCACTTCTACTCCTTTTGCCAATTATTCTGAATCTGTGTCCTCGACCCTCTTGACTCTCTCTCTCTTGTGGGAACGGTTTCTCACTATTCACCCTGTCCACACCCCTCAGGATTTTGAAAACCTACATTACGTCTTCTCTCCACCTTCTTTTCTCCAGGGAAAACAGTCCCAACCTCTCCAATCAACCCTCATAGTTATCGCTGGAAACATTCTTATCATTCTCCTCTGGGATCCGTTTCGGTGCTATATTTACTTGAATCTTTACATCTTTTCAATATCCTGGATAACTCGGTCCACACTTCCAACTTTTCCAATTTATATTCTGTAAAACCATTTCTCTGGTGCACATTGGGATACTGCACTGCTCAATAACTCTGCTACCTTTGCGTGATGATGATCACACTTCCCAACAAGAAGCCTCGGCTCCGGTTCTGAGAGTAGAACTCTCACCTCTATTTGTGGGTTCAAGTCCCACTCCAGTATATAATGCAGGCTGACTCTCCTAAGGCAGTGCTGAACTGGCAGAGGGGCCGTCTTCTTGGTCTGCCCTCCCCGGTTGACGCCAAGGTTCAGTGACACAACTCCCTCCCAGCCGATATCTAATCCTCAACTAGCATCTGGTTATTATCGCTTTGCTGTTGAGGGAGTGGCTGTGCACAGTTTCACTGCCAGGTTTCCTACATTACAACAATGACGCCTCTTTCATTGGCTGTGACATACTTTGGGGTGTCCCGAGTTGTTGGAAGGTGTAAAGTCATCAGTTTGCTGATTTCCAATGACAAGTCAGCGACACACATCGCCCTCTCACTTTCTATTTCTCGTCTCAACACTTTGTGGATTGAAGTTTAAGTGGTTGTGTAACTATGGGAGAAAATATGTGAACAGATGGCATGAAAGTTTTCTGCTGTTTAATAAAGGTGTCATCAACACAATTCTCAGCCTGCGTCTATCATTGGAACGGTTGGAGTGCACAGCACAAATCTAGTTGCCCCAAGGTGGAGATGGTGGTGGAGAGTCTTTTATTTCAATTTAGTATATCTGAGTGATCTACCAGGCCACGGAAGGTAGTTATAACAATGTTGAAACTCAAGTTTTTTAATTTCATTTATGGGATGTGGATAGACTAGTATTTATTGCTCATTCCTAGTTGCCCTCGAGGTGGTGGTGGTGAGCTGCCTTCTTGAACTGCTGCAGTCCTTGAAATGTAGATACACCCACAGTGCTGTTAGGGAGGGAGTTCCAGGATTTTGACCCAGTGACAGTGAAGGAACGGTGATAGATTTCCAAGTCAGGATGGTGAGTGACTTAGAGGGGAACCTCCAGGTGGTGGTGTTCCCAGCTATCTGCAGCTCCTCTCCTTCTAGATGGTAGTGGTCATAGGTTTGGAAAGTGCTGCATAAGGAGCCATGGTGAGTCCCTGCAGTGTATCTTGCAGATGGTAAACCCGGCCGCCGCTGTTTGTCAGTGATGGAGGGATTGAATGTTTGTGACAGGGGTAGCAATCAAGCAAGCTGCTTTGTCCTGGATGGTTTCCAGCTTCTTGAGTGTTGTTGGAGCCGCACCCATCCAGGCAAGGGGAGAGTATTCCATGACACTCCTGACTTGTGCCTTGTAGATGGTGGATAGGCTTTGGGAAGTCAGGAGGTGAGTTACTTGCTGCAGGATTCCTAACCTTTGACCTGCTCTGGTAGCCACAGTATTTATATGGCTAGTCCAGTTCCGTTTCTGGCCAATGGTAAGCCCCCAGGATATTGATAGTGGGGGATTCAGCAATGGTAATGCCATTGAATGGCAAGGGACGATGGTTAGATTCTCTCTTGTCGGAGATAGCCATTGTCTGGCACTTGTGTGGCGCACATGTTACTTTCCACTTGTCTATCCAAGCCTGGATATTGTGCTGGGTCTTACTGCATTTGAACATGGACTGCTTCAGTATCTGAGAAGTCACGAATGATACTGAACATTGTGCAATCATCAGTGAACATTCCCACCTCTGACCTCATGACGGAAAGAAGGTCATTGATGAAGCAGCTGGAGATGGTTGGGCCGAGGACACGACCCTGAGGACCTCCTGCAACGATGTCCTGGAGCTGAGATGATTGACCTCTAACCACCACAACCACCTTCCTCTGTGCAGGTATGACTCCAACCAGTGGAGTTTCCCCCCCCCCGATTTCCATTAGGCTCCTTGATGCTACACTTGGTCAAATGCTGCCTTGATGTCAAGGGCAGTCACTCTCACCTCACCTCGAGTTTAATTCTTTTGTCCATGCTTGGACCAAGACACATTAGAGGTCAAGAGCTGAGTGACGCTGGCATAACCCAAACTGAGCATCAGTGAGCAAGTTATTGCTGAGTAAGTGCTGCTTGATGGCATTGTTGATGACCCCTTCCATCACTTTACTAATGATTGAGTGCAGACTGATAGGGTGGTAAAGGGCTGGATTTGTCCTGTTTTTTATGTTCAGGGCATACTTGGACAATTTTCCACATTGCTGGGTAGATGTCAGTGTTGTAGCTGTACTGGAACAGCTTGGCTAGGGGAGCGGCAAGCTCTGGAGCACGTCTTTGGTACTATTGCTGGAATATTATCAGGGTCAATTGCATTTGCAGTATCCAGTGCCTTCAACTGTTTCTTGGCATCATGCAGAGTGAATTGAATTGGCTGAAAACTGACATCTGAGATGCTGGAGACCCCTGGAGGAGGCTGAGATGGATCATCCACTTGGCACTTCTGGCTGAAGATTGCTGCGAATGTTTCAGCCTTATCTTTTGCACTGATGTGCTGGGCTCCTCCACCATGGAGGATGGGGATATTTGTAGAGCCGCCTCCTCCAGTGAGTTGTTCAATTGTCCACCACCATCTGCAAGAGGATGTGGAAGGACTGCAGAGCTTAGATCTGATCCGTTGGTTGTGGGGTCGCTTAGCTCTGTCTATTACTTGCTGTTTCTGCTGTAGGTTCGTTGGGATGAGGACAACAGGTTTCTTTCCTTAATGGTCATTAGTGAACTGGGTGGGTTCTGACGCCAACCCAACTTTTTAACAATCAGCTTATTTCCGGATTCTGAAACTGCCTTGGTCAGGGATTTGAAATCACAGTCGTTGCATTGTTGGTGCAGTAACACAGCCATTGCACTATTCTACCCCTGACCAGCTCAATCCTCACCAGCACAGAGTGGCATGGTGGCACAGTGGTTAGCACTGCTGCCTCACAGCTCCAGGGACCCGAGTTCGATTCCCGGCTCGGGCCACTGTCTGTGTGGAGGCTGCACATTCTCCCCGTGTCTGTGTGGGTTTTCTCCGGGTGCTCCGGTTTCCTCCCACACTCCAAAAGATATGCTGGTTAGGCGCATTGGCCATGCTAAATTGCCCCTTAGTGTCAGGGGGATTAGCAGAGTAAATAAACGGGGTTATGGGGATAGGGCCAGGGTGGGATTGTGGTCAGTGCAGACTCGATGGGCCGAATGGCCTCCTCCTGCACTGTAGGATTCTGTGATTCTATGATACAGCCATGTGGTTTGCATTCATACCATTAGATGGAGCTGCATGTTCACATTTATTGTACAAATGGTGCATTTAATACAGAAACTCTCAGAGGAGGAGGATACAGAGACACACAACATAACAACTGCCCAGCACATACAGACAGTGGAAATCTGGAACTCTTTATCCTCCCGAAAGATTCTGGGATGTTCTTTCGTTAGGTAATAGTATTAATCGACATAGAACAAAGGCGAGTAAATGGAGATGAAGTCAACCATGTTGTAACGGGATGGTGGAAACAGCCTGAGGGGCTGAATGGCATCCTACACTTTATCGATTAACGGATTTTCCATCGCAGCATTCGGGTCAGAGGATATGTTAACAGGGTACGAGTGTGACGCTCACAAAAAGACCCACAAGAACAGGTCACATTTCCTTACTAACTTTCCAGTGCAACAATCAGCAACTTCTCAAATCAAAATATATTCACATCTCCAGGATATAATGGCCCAGATCAGTCATTCTCTGGAGGGTCGCATCCTGAAAGATGGGCTGGGGAACCTTGCAAATCCCCGTGCATGGGCTGCAAGGGAATGTCCCAGGAAGTTTCGACTTCTATTGATAATTACCCTGCGTCTGAAACCCTCGAACTCCAACGCTAGGTCAGAGACTTCGGATGCTTCCAACTTATTTAACAGAATCATTACCCAGGAGAAGTTAGTATTACAACGGGTTTCACCTCTTGAGTAACTATACTACTGACACCGCCCCCCCACTCCTCCCCATAACCCCCAACTATCCCCCCTCAACCCCACTGGACCTTCCTGTGTAAAGGGGGTGTCGCTTCACTTCCCCGATAACCCGGCACCACACTCTAAGGCTCCAGGAGCAGCTCCATTCCACAGGGCTCGATGTCTCTGGGTGAGGAAATCTCCAGACTGTGGCAAGTAGGAGCGAGTGCACAATCTGGCACTGAATGCCACTCCATGGAAGATTCGGAACTGCATTTCAAAAATGCACAAAGGCTAAACAGTGGATGCCACCTTGGTGCATCCTCACACGGGGATGGAGCGTGTGGCTGGCTTTCTGAGGAGATCAGGACTGAATGCTGACAGCTGAAAGACCAGTTTAAACCCTTGTGTATTCTTCTATTGGTGGGCACGGCCGGACAGACAGATCTTTAAGGCTTGATTGCTGCTGTTGAAAATAGAAGTTTGTGCAAAGGTAGGTGTTTGCTTGATTTACATAAACGCTGAAGTTTGAACAATTCCCATCATGCTCAACTCTACCCTCAGCAGCTGAGCAACTCAATCATCCCCCCCCCCCCCACCCCCGCCCGCCCCCCCCCCCCCCCCCCCCCCCCCCCCACCTCCCTTACCCAGGGTCACACAAAGTCTGAGCCATTAAAATGAGGTCACACCGGCACCGGTACAGATCTCAGACAGCAGACTCTCAATCCATCAGGCTGGGCCAGAAATAAACTCAGGTTCAAGATGTCAAAGGCCAACATCCAGGCAAATGCACCTCCCCGTTCCCGTGACAACAGGCCTTTAAGCAGAGCGAATGCTCCGTCTAAAACACTTTGGTCCCAGGCCTGTGAGAACAAAGGCGATATATTCCACGGAGCTGGTCAGAGCAGATCTCAGTCAGGGGCCGTGGCTAAGAATTTGTAGTTTGTGCACACAGCAGCCACGGTCACGCTGATAGCACAGACGCGCAGAACTGCGCCACTTCTGTGCTTCTAAAACCAGCCCAGCTTAAAAAAAATAAGACCTTCTGCTCTGCTTCTCTTCAAAACAAATATTCAATTAAAAAGACAAACGCATTCTTCCACATCTGGACTGCAGTGTTAAAACTGAGTACTCCGGTAAATCAATCAACTCCCCTCAGATTAACTGGTATTTACATAGAGTGTTTTTACTGTAATAAAACATCCCAAGCTGCTTCACAAGGGCACAATTAAAGATAATTTGACACCAAGTCACACAAGGAGACACAAGGACAAGTGAGCAAAGAGGTAATTTTTAAGGAGCATCTTAAATGAGGAGACAGAGGTGGAGAGATTTAGAGGGGGCCAGGACATAGCCACCAATGATGGGGCAATTAAAAATCAGAGGTGTGAAAGAGTCGGAATTGGGAGAGGACACATATTTTAGGGGGTTGTGGGCTGCAGGAGGGTATAGAGAAAGGCAGGATTCAAGGCCCTGGAAGGATTTGAAAATGAGGATGAGACTTTTTAAATGAGGCTATTACCAGACCGGGAACTGGTGCAGGTCATCAAGCACCACGGTGACAGGTGAACGGGACTCGGTGCGAGTTAGGATCCGGACAGCAGAGTGTGGGAGGCATTCACATGGACAGGAGGAGGAGCACAGTACGCCAAAGGGAAAACTGCACGTGCTCAGTGGATTAAACATCTAACTTTTCACCCAATGATCTGCATTCCAACACGAGTACAGGTGGGTCAGCTCACCTGTCTGTCGGGATCCTCACAGTCCTCTTCCGTCTGACCTTTCATCTTATCGGCTCGCCACGGCAACCAATGCTTGGAGTCACGAGTGCTCTCCACCTGCATCCACAGCTGCCACTTGGGTAGCAACTTGTCACTGACCTCATCGCCATCTTCATCCTCCTCCTCCTCATCACCTATTGCAATTCAAATGGTACAATCTTAAAGAGGGTGCAGAAAGAGCGAGACCTGCGGGGGGGTGGGGGGGGGGGGGGCGTCTGCACACAGGAATCTTCAAAGGTGGCAAGTGGGGAGGTTAAGAAAGGTCAAAAGGGCTGACGGCATCCTTGGCTTTTAAACCGAGGCACAGCGGACAAAAGCCAGGGAACTGTGCTAAACCTCATCATGCAGTGGGTAGGTCCCAGCTGGAGTATCGGATTTAATTCAGTTCTCCACAGCTTGGGAAGGATGTCAAAGCCTCGGAGAGGATTTACTGGAAAGGTTCCGCGGCTGTGGGACTTCAGCTACATGGAGAGACGGGAGAAGCCGTTTCTCCTCAGAGCAGGACAGACTAATAAGAAATTCCATTTTGGCATTCACAATCATAAAAGAACGTTGGTAGTTTAGACAAAATGTGGAGATGCCGGCGTTGGACTGGGGTAAGCACAGTAAGAAGTCTCACAACACCAGGTTAAAGTCCAACAGGTTTATTTGGTAGCAAATACCATAAGCTTTCGGAGCGCTGCTCCTTCGTCAGATGGAGTGGATATCCACTCCATCTGACGAAGGAGCTGTGCTCTGAAAGCTTATGGTATTTGCTACCAAATAAACCTGTTGGACTTTAACCTGGTGTTGTGTGTTGTGAGACTTCTTACTGAGTTTAGACAAAGACAGGCAAAGGGGTCAGTAAGCAGAGGACTGAGATGTAGTATTTGGGAAAAGAACCAGAGGGTAGATGAAGAGAAAACTTTTTAAAAACAGCTAATTGTTAGCTCAAGGTGAAGCAGATTTAATTGTAATTTTATAAAGAAAATTGAATAAATACTTAGAAGAGAACCGGGGGGGGGGGGGGGATTGGATAGCCAAGATGGACTGAATGGTCTCCTCATGTGCTATAAGATTCTACGCCCTGCTAGATATTTTTAGACTCCTCATAGTGTCACACTTGCAATGTCACACCTTGACTTTGTAAATGCTTCAAGGTAAGTAGCAAAGTGTGAAATGTCTTCTCCGATAATCTTGGTGTACTTTTGGGATTTTCCCCTGGTCTTTAAGTGCCATGTTTGGACAAACACTAAATGCTGATTTTTACAGTGGAGTCAAACCAATGGAGAGCTGGCAACAACCACCAGGATGATGCAGGTATATAGACTGGACTGAAGCTGGTGTGCAAGCAGCAACTAACACACATTGTTCAATCCTGCACTTAACCAAGGGTGGAGATGATGGCGTTGGACTGGGGTAAACACAGTAAGAAGTCCCACAACACCAGGTTAAAGTCCAACAGCTTTATTTGGTAGCAAAAGCCACTAGTCTTTGAAGCACTGCCCCTTCATCAGTTGGGTGGGATTTCAGTTCACCAACAGGGCATACAGAGACACAAACTCAATTCACAAAATAATGGTTGGAATGCGAGTCTTTACAGGTAATCAAGTCTTAAAGGTACAGACAATGTGAGTGGAGAGAGGGTTAAGCCCATCTCTTTGATCAAACTTTTGCCATCTCCTTCCCTGACTCCGATTTCTAGTTTTGCATTCTCTTGCCTCTTTGGAGCACCTTGGGATGTTTTGTTGCAATTAAAGGTGCTATATAAATGCAAGTCGTTGTTGTCTGAAGGGCAGCTCCCATTACACAATGGGAACATTTCCATCACTTGCACCAGTTGCCCAAGGTGCTTCTAAACACTTGTTCCATGTCAATTTGAGGGCAGCTTCTCACTGTACATCACAAGGAAGTGGAATCAGGTGGCCACCCACATTTACTTTGTGGCTGTTGGGGAGGGAACTTCCACCTTGTCTTGTGCTTAACCCTCTCTCCACTCACATTGTCTGTACCTTTAAGACTTGATTACCTGTAAAGTCTCACATTCCAACCATTATTTTGTAAATTGAGTTTGTGTCTTTATATGCTCTGTTTGTGAACTGAAATCCCACTCACCTGACGAAGGAGCAGCGCTCCGAAAGCTAGTGGCTTTTGCTATCAAATAAACCTGTTGGACTTTAGCCTGGTGTTGTGAGACTTCTTATTGTCTTAACCAAGTGTACAGAGGGCTGGTGAACAAATGCTCACTCCTGGTGATTTCAGACTGTTGTTACCCAAGGTGAGTGGGACACATCAGCCCATGGTCTCACTGAGTGGGGGAAACAGATTTGTTGGTCAAAATAGCCTTTTCTTTTTCCTGTAACACTCTGGATTCTTTTGGCAGCATGCCTGGGTGGGTGGAAGGAATAATAGAAATGTTTCTCCCACGGTTCAATTCCTTGTCTGTCCAGAAGGGATGGTGACTGATTCAGATATAACTCTGGCACAGCGACGGGCTATTGTCCAACTGCAGAACGTTCACCTGTCCTGCTCCAGATGTGAATGGGCTCAGAGGCTCTCCCATATAACCACTGGGCAGCATCAAGCTGAAGACAAACAGCAACAAGAAGCTCTAACTCCTTGCATTGGGAAACATGTGAAGCCACATATTTAACACTCATTTAAAAGAACTTATAACTACAGCATGCAAAGCAGTTAACCAGGATTGCATTTGTGTTCTTTACATTTCTCATTACGCAACTACAAAGTAAAGTTCAGGGTTAAAGCCACATGGTAACTAGATTACTTGGTTTGCACTACTGATAATTCCTATTCAAACTTTTAGATTGGAGGGAACTGGGTGACAGATTCAATTGCCGCAATATCTCTCTGGTGACCACAGCACCTCAGTCGACTAAGGTGGAAGTTCCCTCCCCAACAGCCACAAAGTAAATGTGGGTGGCCACCTGATTCCACTTCCTTGTGATGTACAGTGAGAAGCTGCCCTCAAATTGACATGGAACAAGCGTTTAGAAGCACCTTGGGCAACTGGTGCAAGTGATGGAAATGTTCCCATTGTGTAATGGGAGCTGCCCTTCAGACAACAACGACTTGCATTTATATAGCACCTTTAATTGCAACAAAACATCCCAAGGTGCTCCAAAGAGGCAAGAGAATGCAAAACTAGAAATCGGAGTCAGGGAAGGAGATGGCAAAAGCTTGATCAAAGAGATGGGCTTTAAAGAGCGTCTTAAATGACCAAAGCGAGGTTAGAGAGTTGGTGGGATTTAGGGAGGGGCTTCCACAGCTTCCAGCTCAGGCAAGTGAAGGCACAGTTGCCAATGGCGGTGATTAAAATCGGGATGCTCAAGAAGCCAAAATTTGAGGAGTGCAGTGAGAAGGTGGAAAGGCTGGAGAAAATTAGAGACAGCAAGCGGCAAAGCTACGTATAGATTTGGCAAGGAGACTGAACTTTAAAAAGAGGTATTGCTTAACCAGGAGCCAATGTAAGCTGAAGGCACTGGATACAAAAACTATCGACCCTGACAATATCCCGGCTGTGTTACTGAAGACTGGTGCTTCAAAACTAGCCGCGCCCTAGCCAAGCTGTTCCCGACATCTACCCAGCAATGTGCAAAACTGCCTAGGTATGTCCACAAAAAGTACAAATCCAATCCTGCTAATCGCCACCCCATTAGTCTGCTCTCGATCATTAGCACAGCGATGGAAGGTGTCAGGGACAATGTGATCAAGCAGCACTTAAAAAGAAATAACCTGCTCAGTGACGCTCAGTTTGGGTTCCGCCAGGGTCACTCAGCTCCTGACCTCATTACAGCCTTGGTTCAAACATGGACAAAAAGCTGAAATCCATGGGGGAGGTGTGAGTAACTGTCCTGACCATGAAGCTAGCATCTATTGATGTGTGGCATGAAGGAGCCCGAGGAAAATTTATGTCAATGGGAATCTGGGGAGGAATCTTCATTGGTTGAAGTCATACCTAGCACAAAGGAAGATGGTTGCAGTTGTTGGAGGCCATCATCTCAGTATCAGGACATTGCTGCAGGAGTTCCTCAGAGTAGTGTCCTACATCCCAACCATATTCAGCTACTTCATCAATAACCTTCCTTCCATCATAAGGTCAGAAGTGGGGATTTTCACTGATGATCTCACAATTTTCAGTATTATTTGCAACTCTGCAGATACTGAAGCACTCTGCGCAAGATCATGTAACAAGATCTGGACCACATTCTGGTTCAGGCTGAAAAGTAGCAACATTCATGCCAATAAGTGCCAGGCAATGGCCATTTTCAAAAGAGAGAATATAACCATTGCCCTGTGATCTCAAACAGCATCATCAAGGCTGAATCTCCCACCATCACTACTGGGACTTGATGGGAGGGGTTACTATTAATCAGAAACTGAACTGGACCAGCCATATCAATGCTGTGACTACCACAGCCTGGCAGAGGTTCGGAGTACTGCAGTGAATAACTTACCTCCTGACTCCCCAAAGCCTGCCCACCATCTATAAGGCACAAGTCAGGAGTGTGATAGAATGCTCCACACTTGCCCGGGTGAGCGCAGCTCCAACAACATTTAAGAAGCTTGACACCCTTCAAGACAAAGGCAGCCCACTTGATTGGCATCCCATACACAAAGTTAAACATTCACTCCCTCTATTATTGGTCCACAGTGGGAGCAGTGTGTCTACAAGATACACTGTGGCAATTCATCAAGATTACTTTGACAGCTTCCAAACCTACGACAGCTACCATCTAGAGGGACATGAGCAGCAAATACCTGGGAACATCCTGACTTTCCAACATCCATGGAAGTATATTGTTGTTTCTTTATTGTCATTGGGTCAAAATCCTGGAATTCCCACCCAAACAGCACTGTGGGTGTACCTACACTACATGGACTGCAGCGATTCAAGGAGGCAGCTCACCATCACCTGCTCCAGGGTAATTAGCAAATGACAATAGATATGTAATTCTCTATGTAAACCTTTCCTGCCTATACAGCAGTGCCTGATGATGGCAGTGGAAAATCCACAAAAGCCTCAGGTTTCAGCCTGTGCTAAATTGATAAATAGCAATTAGTGTCAGACAAGGCTTCAGTGTGCTCTCTGACAAAGTGCCCGGCAGGAATCCTATTTCCAATTACCTTCCAAATTGGACAAGGACAAGATGGGATCAGCTAAATGGTGGAGTAGCCTTCCAGCAGTCACTGCCCAGTGTTACATAAAGAGAGGGAGACAGTTCAGGACTCGGGCATCTCTGAAACTGATCCTTAAAGAGAGGAGAGGTTAAACTAGAAAGGAAAAAGTAATAATATTACAAAGGTTCAGGGTTGGAAGGAAGGGATCAAACCTCTTGGAAACTTCCTACAAGCTTCATGTGGAATGAATTACTTTTGAAATTCAGTGAATGATACCAGGTCAAACACAGTCGATCCCACGAACACTAAAACGTGGTTTGGAAAGTTAAGAACCTTGTTGAGTGGGCGACCTGTTGACAAGTATCCTGAAGAGCAAAGTTCAATCTTTGGTAGTAAGTGGAACAAAGAAACATCAAAATGTGGCTCACCTTGCTCATTCAGGACAACCCAGCCTCCCTTTTCCTGCTGCCGCATCCAAACCCTCCAGCCTCTTGCTCCTTCTTCTCCAAACCGGGATTCATCGCTGTCCCAAAACGGCTCAAAGAATTCCACCTTATCAGGAAATGCACACAAGTCTATTGGTCATTGATAATTCAGAACTACCAGTAATGCAACCAGAACCACCCTGCAGGACAAAGTACAAGACCCAGTGTGGTGCTCATGACGTACTGACCAGGGATTTACTGACTTTGGGTCTGTCTCGAGTAAGCTGAGCTCAACTAAACTAGTAGCTAGGTCTCTGGACACGTGTCTATTCAGAGATGTCAGCCAGGATCCCTGTTCCTGAAATTGTCACCTGGGATACAGCACAGATAGCAACCATTCAGCCCAATGTGTCTATAATATGTTGACAGGTTGACAGGTGTGCTGTTAACAGATTAACCACTTGGATCTAATATGAGAATGAGTCAATTCCCTCAAGTGAAAAGGGGAAAGGATGAAGAATCAGCCATCTAATCCAAGTGATCAGTGGTGGCAAAACCCCAAGATGTTATTGCATCTCTGAACTAGGATTACTATCCACAACGGCGTAGCTCATTGTCAGCCTCACTGAACCCTGATACTGGCACATGTTGTGTTCTGGTAGGTTCAGGATTTCAGCAGTGAGGCATGAGTAAGAAAAACTATTCAGCCCCATCCTCAATCATAGAATCCTACAGTGTAGAACGAGGCCATTCGGCACATCGAGTCTGCACCGACCACTATCCCACCCAGGCCCTAACCCCATAACCCCATGCATCTAGCCTAGCTAGTCTCCCTGACACTAAGGGGTAATTTAGTACGGCCAATCCACCTAATCCGCACATCTTTGGACTGTGGGAGGAAACCCATGCAGACACGGGGAGAACGTGCAAACTCCACGCAGACAGTGATCCAAGCCAGGAATCAAACCCAGGTCCCTGGCGCTGTGAGGCAGCAGTGCTAACCACTGTGCCACCTGGTCATGCAACTAGAGGAAGCCGCCAGCCCGCACTCCATTGCAGCTTCCCAACCTCTCGTGCCACTTCAGAATTTTTCTCATTGTTGATTAGACGCCGGGTTGGTCAGAGCCTAGTCAAGTGGACAGGGGGAATTGAAGAATGGTGATCATTAGGGATAAAGAGGCATGAAGAACTTCATGGCAATGTGGAATAGCTACTTCCTGCAGGGCAGTGACCATCACACATAGAGCCGGATATAAACAGTGTGACCAAAGCTAACAGCACACTAACACTGGAACCACATCTAATATAAACATGATTCCCATTCATGAATAATGGGCTGCAACACTATGATTTTGATTGAAGAACTGGTCTTCAGCTGTGTTTTACTTCTGATTACAGCTGATCATTCTCAAATGCATTGCATTTGATGCAACAATGGAAAACAAATGGAATAGCTCACTCTAACCTTGCCGCTCAATGCTCATTGTGTACACCTGAAGCAATGAGTGCTGTGATGACAGTGGCCTTTCGCACTCAATCTAATCTTATGGCTTTCATGGGAACCATTCTGTCTCAGTCTTCAAAGACATCAATTGTTCATGTCAACTTCCCCTCAGCTTGCAATTGCGATGTTTTTTTATACGAAGGTAGTACATAGAGATTGGAAAACAGGAGGAAAATAAAATAGCAAAGCCCAATAGCGCAGTGAAGATGAGATGAGATAAAAATCTATTGTCACAGTTGTCAAACATAATAGTCTAAAGCAAAACTGCTCCTGAATACTAAAGGCTTTCCTGGCCACGGTCGCTCTGTGAGAAACCAATATTTCTTAAACACCATTTGATATGGGTTGGGTTTAGAAGGTTTTGTCAGTGGTTTAGAAACACACGTTTGAATGTGCAGAGGCTGATTCTCCTTGTGGGGGGGGAAGTCTAGAACATAGGGGGCACAGTTTAAAAATTAGGGGTCTAATTAAAATTAAGAGTGAGATGAGGAGAATTTTTATCTTTCAGCGGGTTAAGTCTATCATAGAATCCCTACAGTGCAGAAGGAGGCCATCCGGCCCATCGAGTCTGCACTGACAACAATCCCACCCAGGCCCCATCCTCGCAACCCCACACATTTACCTAGCTAATCCCGCTAACCTATGCATCCCAGGATACCGAGGGAGAATTTAGCACGGCCAATCAACCTAACACGCACAACTTTGGACAATGGGAGGAAACCAGAGCACCCAAAGGAAATCCACACAGATAGTGACCCAAGCTGGGATACACACCCAGATCCCTGGAGCTCCGAGGCAGCAGTGCTAAAAACTGTGCCACCGTGCTGCCCTATGGAATTTGCCTCCCCAGAGAGCAGAGGCTGCATCACTGAAAATGCTCAAAGCCATGTTAGATAGACTGGTGATTGACATGGGTTATGGAGGAGGTGGGGGACGGACAAGAAAGTGGAGTTGAGGCCACAATCAGTTCGACCTCGATCTTATGAAATGGTACAGCAGGTTTGAGGCGTCCTCCTAATTCTCAACTTTGACAAAGGGTCATCTGGACTCGAAACGTCAGCTCTTTTCTCTCCTTACAGAAGCCACCAGACTTGCTGAGATTTTCCAGCATTTTCTCTTTTGGCTCCTAATTCTCATGTATGTCCTCAGAAAGAGGTGCGAGGCTGATCTTTCACCCCAGCACTGATCGCTGGCCTCTCCTTCACCACCCCTCCCAGCCTGGCTCAGGGACCTCTGCAGTTCTACCTTGCTCATCAGCCAGATTCTCCACTTGTTCAGCTGCCAAGACAGTGCCTGGAGCCAGGTGGGTTTTCAACAAGCCAATTGAAGGGGAGACTGAGGACACTTAAGCAGTTTTGAGGAAATGAATTGAATCAATCAAGTAATTCTGACATGCAGATTACAAAACAGCTTCTGGTAATGTCACTGTGATCTATTTTCTGCTCCACAATCCCATCTGCTGTCAAATCTAACGTCATTTCCATTAGGTGTGGAGAACATGTGAAAGAGGGCACCTAACAAAAATGAGGAAGAAAATGCATCAATCTTCTGAAACTAATTATGGTATCATCTTCCCGAGAGCACGGCGAATATTAATCCCACAGGGCACCTGCAACTTGAACTATATTAATAGTGTAAGGCGTAGCAGACGATAGGCTTTAAAGCAGCCTGGGAAATAGTGCTTCAGTACTTTGATCAAACTGTCCCACCGCTCAAATAGCACACAGAAATGTTGACAGATTGACACCAATGCAGCAGGCTGGGCACTTAACCAACCGCACTGAGGCACAGTCATTAATGCCTTACTAACAAATCCATTTATTTTTCATGTAGCACGTCACTGCAATTAAAAGCCTGATGTGCTTTGCAATTCCTCTTATTGATCAATAATTAGAAAAAAAACTTGCATTTATACAACACCTTTCACGGTGACTGACCCAAAGCCGGTTCATGTGGGAAACATGGAGGCAATTCACACACAAGAAGCTTCCACAAATAGCAATGTGATGATTAAATGATGCTGGCTGAGGGATAAATACTCAAGGCCAGTGAGAACTCTCGTATGCTTCTTTTAGAGATAGCGCTATGGGATGGTTTGCATTCAGTCTCTGTAATAATTCCACCAAGGCCAGTCTTCCATCACCAAGAATCCCTTTATTCATGACTAAAGGAAGATTCGCACCCGCAGCTTACAGCAAAAAAGTCTGTACCCGGGACTTACGACCCCAGTCCGGGTTGTAGGAATGGGTTTTAAACCCTCTGCTGCTCACTTCCCAATGGGCGAGCCTCCCCTCGCTCAATAAGGGAGCTCATACTCCACGAAGCTCACGGTGAGATCTATAGATGATTCCCCGTGTTCTTTGGTTGTCGTTATACTCTCCCTCTCAAGCCTACTGTCTGATCTGATAGTTCTACCATGGCAGTGCTACACACTTCTAGATTTTTGTGTTTAAATCTCTGGAGTGGGACTTGAAGCTATGACTCTCTGATCCAGCAGTAAGAGCTAGCCACTGAGCCAAGGCCAACCCCCTAGATAAATGTTAGAGTTCACTAAAGCCAGCAGATAGGAAATTAACACAGAAGATCCGCACATGGGAAAGCCAAGAGTAAGCACGTGTAACCAAGCCAGTGCAAACCTGCTGCACTGAGCCATTTACAGCCAGGACAGAGGCAGGGTTGTAACCAGTGTTCGCAAACCTAGGAGGGGGAGCTATCAGTTGGGGCTTTCCCTCCTGATTGCCATCCAGTGCTAGATAATGACACAAAGGAAAGACTGGGTGAGTGAGGAACTGGAGGGACTCTTACTGCCCAATGACAGCCCCACAAAGGATCCCTCCCTGCCAGTGGTGAATCCAATGGGCTGTATTCCAATGACCCCAACACTATCAGAAGGGTCCCCAATGGACTGTGAATGAGCAACTTGGTCATTCCAACCATAGCGGAATTACCAGCATTTCTGTATTATTGAAAAACTGAATAATAAAATGAAAATAATGAAGAACAGAATCCCCTATGATTTCAGAGTCTTCAATATCAAACTTGTATTAAAAAAGAGAGTAATTTGTATTATTCACATGGGAAAGTAATATGTCACCTTGTGCTGACAGGAAAAACTGACATCTAATCCATTTGATATTTCCTCAAGTCCCTGCAATTTGTATCCTGTCACCAAGTACAGCAAGGAAAATCTACAGACAGCATGTATTACTGGCTTCTCCTTAACCCATGGAAACCAATACAGTTAACTAGAAGCTCCTACACTTCTGCATTGCACTGTTATACTGCGATAGAGCAGCAAATCCAAGAGGAAGTCTAAGTTATCAGCATCTCCAATAGAATCAACCAGGAGGATACGCTTAGAGATGTTAAACGTAGGCCCAGACAGTCCTCCCGAGTGGATGTAAAAGATCTCTCAGCACTAGTTCCAAAACCAGTGGGGGTCTCTCCTCAATGCCCTGCCCAATATTTACCCCTTAACCGCAGCACTAGAAACATTATCGTATTTCTGTTTGTGGGAGCTTGCTGTGCACAAACTGGCTGCTGCATCTCCCACCTTACTTCAGTGACTACTTGGACATAAAGCACTTTGGGACATCCTGAGGATGGGAAGGGTGCTATGCAAATGAAAGTTCTTGCTTCCATTGAGGGGCTGTTCAACAAGGGTGGTCACATCACAGTTAATAAGAGATTTCACACTAAGATCCTCCCAACACAACCTGCGAACTACACTATTCTAAACAAACTGTAGCAGTTCCTTTATAAACATCTGGATTGACAATCTCCGACGTTGCCAGGTCCCACACTTTATGGAGCCTATCGAGTCCAGCACATACTGCTGATAGTACTGCAGTAAGTTATGAAGTCACAACTACCCCATTCAGTTCAGCTAACTCTGTCAAGTCTAATTTACTCACCCATCATAGGATCATAGAATCCCTATGGTACAGAAGGAGGCCATTCGGCCTATCGAGTCTGTACCGACCACAATCCCACCCAGGCCCCATTTGTGTAACCCGGGGGGGGGGGGGGGGAGGAGAGAGAGAGAGAAAGAGAAGAGACGTGCAGACTCCACACAGACAGTGACCCAAGGCAGGAATTGAACCCGGGGCCCTGGCGCTGTGAGGCAGCAATGCTAATCACTGTGCCACCCATGTTCTATACTCCTTGGCTATATCTGTATATCATAGGCAGTTTTTATTCTTTTGTCAGATGGGAGTGTAGTTGGCAAAGCCCAGCATTTACTGCCCATCCCGAATTGCCCTCTAGAAGATGGTGAGGAACGATATCCTGCAGCAATTTCCTGAGGTTGAGATAATTGCCTTCCAACAATCACAGCCATCTTCCTTGGTGTTTTGTATGACTCCAACCAGCGGAGAATTCGGTTAATGGAAAGCTGGCAGGAAGTGTGAAAAGAGAAAGGACAATCCGAGTGTGTGCGTGCATGTTATGGGAAAAGTATTGCAACTACTACAAAAGGGAAAGATTCGGGGTACTGGAACAAATTTTGAATAATTTTGGCAAAAAGATGGCATAAAAGTTTTGAGCTGAATGCTCATCTTTTGCAATCCTGATTCTGTAAACTGATCTCCATGCAGAGTTTATAATATTGCGAACTGCTTTAACCTTTTCTTGGATCTGATTGCAAAGTTAAAGTTAGTGATTCAGCATTTTCAGCGGGGAGACGGAGACTGCCGATTCTGCAAACAGCATTCCCTTTGAGTGCTACTCTCCAATTGGAGCGCCTTTAACCAATGATTCCTGGAGTTTAGTAAACATACCGTGACAGATTGGAACAGAGTGGAATGGTAATAAGTACACCAGGCCTTACACTTAATTTGAACAACATTTGGCCGTTCAAGGTAGCTCCTGAGATTAGAAGTGCTTTGACATGCTTCTGTAGAAGCAATGTGATGCTAAGTACACAACAGTTCCAATTGCATCTATTTGTTAATAGGTGTTTTCTTTAAAAAGAGACAAGCAAGTTATGCCAGTGAGATTATATATCCTGGACTATGCTGAAGGTATTGGCCCTTTGCTCATGCCCTCACCCACGTGACCTTCTTTTAATCACATGCCTAGAAGGCTGCTCAATCCAATTGGAGTTTTAGTTAGCTCATACCCAGTGAGCAGGGGGAAGTCACTACTGATCAGAGGGGACAAATCCTCCCGAGTCTCTCTCTCTCTCTCCCACCCCCCCAAACCACCCTCATGTTCGGAGGTGTTACATAAATGCAAGGTCATTCATTCTTCAGATGGCACACCTCCCGCTCAACACTGTAGCCAAGTATCAGCCAGGGGCTATCCATCCAAGTCCTGGTGCAGGGCTCAAACTCAACTCTCTGACACAGAGCAAGTATGCACAGAGCAAGTATGCACAGAGCAAGTATGCACAGAGCATAACGACACCCTTTTCTTAAAAAAATGCTAACAAAATGGGCAAACGGCAATATAAATGGATAACTCGCACACTTGAAAAAGCACCAACTCCCAGCTCTTGAGGAATAAGCACTGCATCTGGACTTAGAACATTTAACATTGGGTTGAGAGAGCGCGTCAGTGCAGAGGGGAGCACTGACCTTCAGAAGTGAAAACAAGAACTTCCATTTCTATAGCATCTTACATGACCTCAGAACATGCCAAAACACTTTACAGCTTATAAGACACTTTTAAAAGTGTAGTCACTGTGGTAATGTAGAAAACATAGCAATCAATTTGCTCACAGCAAGCTCTCACAATCAGCAATTTTATAACATATCACATTTTCTCAGTGATAATCATTGATGGATAAAGATATCAGGCACAAGGGAGAATTCCCCTTCAGGAGACTGCCATGGGATCTTTTACATCCACACAAGGCTTCGTTTAGTGTTTCACCTGAAACATTATACCCCTGACAGCGCAGCACAGGGAACACCAGCTTAGATTTTTCTACTCAAATCTCTGGAATGGAATTTGACCCCAGGACCTTCTGACCCAGTGGCGAGTGTGTAACCCACTGAACCAAAACCTCTGTGAATAGCTCTCCTGCTTGTACACTGATGAACAACTAATTTCAAACTGCATGCCTACTGAATAATTAAATTCACAGAAATCCTTTGATGATTGCAAATAGACTGAAGACTATAAAAGATAATTGAATTGAACCGTTTGTTACCTCCAACTTTGACTATTCCCAATGCTTTCCCGGCCAACCTCCCATCTTCCTCCACGCTCATCCAGAGCTCTGCTGCCTGTATATTCATTTGCACCATGTTCCGTTAACTCATTAAATGCCCTTGCCCCTCTCTACCACTGTAACCTCTTCCAGCTCCACATGGCACGGTGGTACAGTGGTTAGCACTGCTACCTCACAGTGCCAGGGACCCGGGCTCAATTCCCGGCTTGGGTCACTGTCTGTGTGGATTTTGCACGTTCTCCCTGTGTCTGCGTGGGTTTCCTCCCACAGTCCGAAAGATGTGCTGGTTAGGGTGCATTGGCCATGCTAAATTCTCCCTCAGTGTAACCCGAACAGGCGCCGGAGTGTGATAACTAGGGGAGGTTCACAGTAACTTCATTGCAGTGTTAATATAAGCCTACTTGTGACTAATAAATAAACATTTAAATAAAGATTTAAATATCCGACATTCTCCAACTTTAGCTTGTTGTGTATCCACGGTTTTAGTCACTTCACCGCTGTTGGCATATTTTCAGCTGCCTGGACCCGATGCTCTGGAATTCCCTCCCTAAACCTCTCCACCATCCTCTCCTCAATCCACCTCTATGACCAAACTTTTAAGTTATAAAATCTCTTCATATGGCCTGGTGTCAAATTGTCTTCTGATAATGCTCTCAAGAAGTATCTTGCAAGGATTTACTATTTAAATAAGGATTATGATATAAGGTTATGGGAATGGAGCCTGGGTGGGATTGTGGTCAATGCAGACTCGATGGGCTGAATGGCCTCCTTCTGCACCATAGGATTCTATGACTCTAATAATTTCTATAATTGGCGGCACGGTGGCACAGTGGTTAGCACTGCTGCCTCGCAGCGCCAGGGACCCGGGTTCAATTCTGGCCTCAGTCTGTGTGGAGTCTGCACGTTCTCCCCATGTCTTTGTGGGTTTCCTCCGGGTGCCCCAATTTCTTCCTACAGTCCAAAGATGCCCGGGTTAGGTCGAGTGGCCACGCTAAATTGCTCCTTAGTGTCAGGGGGATTACCAAGGTGAATACATGGGGTTACGGGGATAGGGTCTGGGTGGGATTGAGGTCGGTGCAGGCTCGATGGTTCGAATGGCCTTCTTCTGTACCGTAGGGATTCTATAATTGTATGTTGCTGCTCCTATCTCTATACTCGGAGGCTATCGGGTTTCTTGGTGGAGGGAAGATGCGCTGACAATCCATCAGAGTGGCGTTTATCCCACTAATGCTGGGCTCTTTCTCAGGCAGCAGCTAGCGCTGGTGCAGGGCCAGGGAAATCTGCGCCAATACTTGATAAGGCTGTCGACAGTCAGCTCCACCCATCAGGAGTTGAGGAAACACTTTGCTGCTTCAAATCCTGCAGAGTGTTGCTTGCGAAACCACTCAGGGGCGCTCTTGGTCTATCGCTAGCCAGTCCGGTCTTTAGCATTTCAATCAAAATTTAGCAGCAAAATAAAATGTATCAATTCTTAATTCTTAGTTATCTTGAGGTTTCAAAAGGTATCCACAGGATACTCTGGGGTACTGCTGTTGTTGATTTAGTCAGTCACACACAGTACATACTAATGCGAGGCTGGCACTGCACTGCAGATATCCTGCAGCTCTAATCCAGAAATGATAAAAGATTGCTGCTGCAGCTTTACAGAGTCAGTGCTCCATATCAAATGCTCAGCTGTCACATTTAAACTACGCCACTTAAACTGTCAACCTGCTGCATGTCTAGTCTGCAGCCAACACAGTCACAATAACCATGGAGTCCCTCAAACATATGCTGGTGCCTTAATCAATTTGCCACCCCCCTCTCGCATCGACAGAAGTACTGTTCTCTCTCTCTCTCTCCTCCTGTGGTGTGGTTTTATGAAACCTATTCTTCATGTCTGAGCTGACAGGCAGTTTTTCGACAGGCTATTGCAACAAGGGTACTTCTTTTATTAATTCATTCACGAGATGCGGGCGTTGCTGGCTAGACCGGCATTTATTGCCCATCCCTAGTTGCCTTTGAGAAGGTGGTGGTGAGCTGCCTTCTTGAACTTCTGCAGTCCATCTGGTGTAGGTACACCCACAGTGCTGTTAGGGAGGGAGTTGCAGGATTTTGACCCAGTGACAGTGTATAGCAATATATTCCCAAGTCAGGATGGCGTGTGAATCGGAGGGGAACTTGCAGAGTTCCCATGCTTTTGCCCTTTTAGGTGGTAGATGTTGTAGATTTGGAGGTGCCTAAAGAAGCCTTCCTGAGTGCTGCAAATGCATCCTGTAGCCTTATTGTGCCAGTGGTGGAATGAGCAAATGTTTAAGGGATTGAGGACAAAGTTGTAAACTCTGCATTTACAGCAGGGAGGCAATCACTAAATATTAAACAGGAATCCGTGTCAAATTTATGCTGGGAAAATTTTATCCTTCCTATTCCTCAAGGCAGATAGGTTACATTCACTGAACGCATCAGGATATCCCAAAGCACATTACAAGTTATGGGGCGGCGCAGTGGCACAGGGATTAGCACTGCTGCCTCACAGCATCAGGGACCCGGGTTCAATATCTGCGTGGAGTTTGCACATTCTCCCCGTGTCTGTGTGGGTTTCCTCTGGATGCTCCAATTTCCTCCCAAGGTCTATAGATGTGCAGGTTAGATGGATTGACCATGCTAAATTGCTCCTTAGTGTCAGGGGGACTAGCTAGGGTAAATTCATGGGGTTATGGGGATTGGGCCAGGGTGGGATAGTGGTCGGTGTGGTCTCGATGGGCCGAATGGCCTCCTTCTGTACTGTAGGATTCTATGATTCTAATTTGCAAGCAGTAAACTCTCACAAACAGCAATCTGATAATGACCAGATAACCCATTTTGGAGATGTTAATGGAGAGATAAATATTGGCCAGGGCACCAGGGAAAATTCTCCTACTGTTCTTCAAAACAGTGCTGTGGCATCTTCCACCTTCACCCAAAAGAGCTTCAGGTTAACAGCTTACTTGAAAGATGGCACCTTCGATGGTGCAGCCACCCCTCAGCACTAACACGGAGAATGCCAGTCGAGATTTTGTGCTCTCGTCATTGGAACGGGTCTTGAATCCAGAGTCTTTTGATTCAAGAGAGGAGAGTCCTCAGAGGCTACCCACCGTGCAAAGGCTGACAACAAGTTAAATTAAATGGCGATGGAGTTACCCCATTGCTGCAGGGACAATCCACCAGAATAAAAGGGGAATTTCTCTTCAAACAACAACATCTCAAATACAAGTAAATTCTTCCCCTCTTGAAATCTCAATTCGGTTCAACGTCTCCCCCACAAGGCAACACCTCTGACGGTGCAGCACTCCCTCAGTGGTGCACTGAAAAATCAACCTGCTCGAGAAACAGTCGACGTTCTGTCTACCAAGTCAGCCCCTTTCTTTCCTTCACGCACCTCATCAGTAAAGACACCTGGTGGAGTTAGTCCCGACCACGGGCCTGAACATTCTTGGGCTGCGGAGAGCAAATCAAAATTTAGCCGAGGTTATCTCCATCTTGTGTGAGAGTTTTATCACGGTCTAGCCTGCCCTCTCAGGTGGACAGGGAAGATCATATGACTCTATTTCGAAGAAGAGTTCTCCCTGGTCAATTTTCAACATCACCAAAAGAGCCTTTTTGGGATCTTGCTGTACATAAATTAGCAGCTGCATCAACTACAATGACGACATTTCAAATGTACTTCACTGGCTGCAAGAAGATGCTTAGGCAAATGCGGAGGTCATGAAAGGTGCAATATAATTCAAGTACGCAGCAATTGCCATTAGATTATTCACTTGCTTAACAGTTACTTACACATGTTTGTCACATTTTAAGTGGCGTGTTTACTCTTGCTTGGGAAGACTGAAGTTCCCTGGATCTCGGGAAGAGGTGGGAAATAGTTCAGTAAATTAGAGCAATCCCCAACCGGGTTTTTCTGCTAACTTGTTCAAGATCATTCCTTATCTAGGTCATGAGGCAAAACCTGGGAAATTAGATGTACCCACGAGGGCTTAAATAATCTAGGGTAAGAATGAGATGGCAGAACAGTTCAATACAAAATATTCAACAACTTGCATTTATATTACCTTTAATATTCCAGAACATCCTAAGGATCTTCACAAGAGCATAATAAATTAGGTAAAAATTCAGGCCAGAAAGAACAATGATAAAATGACTAATCTTTCTAAACGGCTCTTTTGTTTCTGATGCAAGGTATATTAGATGTAATAAATATGGTTTTACCAGTGCCAAACAACTACTGCAGCTTAGGGCTTGACTCACCATGGCATTTACAGAGCTGATATAAGCACACAAAGGCTGACCTGGTGACTATTTTCGCATCTATATGTTATATATAGAGCCTGTGACACAATTAAGCACAGCAGAAGATGCAAGATTGGCAATTGAAAGCTGACTTGAGAATTTTACCAGAAGCCCCGAAAAATCCAGCCTCACTTGATATCAACCTTTTATGCCAACCCTCACCTCGGGTAACACTTTTCGGTCTCTTTAGTGCAGATACTGTTTCACAATCAGATACAGTTCCACAAGGATCAACTGTTGGAGAGGTTGGGTGACAAGTGATGGTAATTTCCCCCATGGTACAGGGAGGGATGACCAGAGTTGAGGCTGATCTGGTCAGATGCCTTCACACCCACATTTCAGTGTGGCTGGGCAGCCAACAACGGGGAACGGGATTTACACCTGATTTATCCCTCCTCATTTTTAGTCGTTCGTGTGACATGGGTGATACTGGCTGGACCAGCATTTATTGTCCTTGAGGGGACAATTAAGAGACAACCACATTGTTGTGACTCTGGAATCACATGTAGGGCAGGCCAGGTGAGGTCAGCAGATTTCCTTCCCATTAGTGAACCAGATGGGCTTTTACATCAATGGTTTCATGGTCATTAGACCACCAATTCCAGATTTTTATTGAGTTCAAATTTCACCATCTGTCATGGTGGGATTTGAACCTGGATCCCCAGAGCATTGCCCTGGGTGTCCGGATTACTCGCCCAGTGACAATACCACTGCACTACTGCCTCACCTTAGTCCTGGAATGACAATGGCAAATTGTCAACAAACCCTATGGAGATAAGCAGGTACAGTAAAGGTCAGGGATTATTCCATATCATTATATGGCTAAATAACATACTGAAGAGGTGCATTTCGCAACTGAATGATCAGGTGAGCTGAACCTCACACATAATTAAACCACAAGACTGTTGGTGAATATGTAAAGCAGGTGAGGAAGGGCTGCTTTTACCTGTGCCTTGGTTATCAGCTCAGCGACACTGTCAGGCTTGAAGAAGGTGAAGTCAATGAGGGCCTGGAAGAGGGCGATGGCTTTTTCTGAATGGCCCGTCTGCCGCAGGAAATGACACTGCTGCAGGAAAATTGCTGGAGGAATGAGCACAGAGAATTGTTTTTTTTAAAAACAAAGGACTGAATCCAGCAAAACAATGAGTTACACACTAAAAATAAATAAAAGCCTGAACAACTTACAATTGCCTCCCACACGGAAATGGATTTCAGGACATTTTTGCAAAGGGTGAGGAGGATGGTGAGTGGCAGACAGGAAACAAAGAGCAGGAATTAGAAAGAGGGAAACAAAGTCACACGTCACGGAGGTAGAGGTAGAAGGTTCTTCCTCTCTAATCTCCTCCAGCCCTATACCCCTTCAAGTTATCTGCACTCTTCGAATTCTGGTCTCTTACACAGCCAGGAATGCCTTCCCTCCATCATTAGTAACCGTGGCTTCAGCTGTCTATATCCCAAGATCTGGAATTCCTGCCCCCAAACTTTTCCACCTCTCCCTCCTCCTTTCAAAGACTCCCTAAAACCCATCCCTTTCACTAAGCTTCTGGTCATCTTGCCTCAAATCCAGCTATCCGAAAACTGGCGGTATACGAAAGCAAACATTCCTTTTTAAGTGGCTCTCACTTTACTTTACCCACCTCACTGACATCTTTGGACTAACCATATGGCTGGGAAATTCCTTCCAGCGTTTCCCATTCCACTACCAACACTTCACTGAAGCGAAGCGGGAATCCTATTGACATAAACAGAGTTGCTGCCTCTGGCAAAGTAACACTGAGATCGGAAACAGCTCCAAATACATTTCTGGCTCACCTTGCAGCAATGTCTCTATTTCTTTCAAAGCTGCCCTCGGCGTGCTGCATGTCTGAACTAACCTGACCCGAAAACCAGCAAGATCCAAAACCCAGCACAGGCTGCTGGTTTCCAGAAAACATACCTGGAACACCGTAAGGCACTGTTGGGCGATCCAGGCTGGTGAGTGGGCCGCATGAGTGACCTCCCTCATCTCAGTGGGCCGCAAGATCGAAATCGGGATGGCCCATGAATGAGATTAAATATGTTTAACACACACTGAATATTTCATAATGAGTTATAGGAAATGCTTAATCATTTATATATTCATAGAACTGCCACCCAACTTCAAACAGTGAAGACAAAAGGAATATTCACACTTTGAATGCAGAGGGAGTGCACAGCTCTCAAGTCAGTGTTGTGTGTAATCAGCACGCACCTCACTTCACTTGTCCTTGCTTTACATGTGAATCACTTCAGTCACATGGCTTGGAACAAAAGTGATGTGTGCAGAAACCAGCAGAACGTGGCAACCCTGCGCGTGGGCAAAGGTCAACAAAATGTCTTGTGGGTTGCACTCAGGGTCCAAATGGGCCCCGGTTGCCCACCGCTGCCTTATAGAACATAGAACAGTACAGCACAGAACAGGCCCTTCGGCCCACGATGTTGTGCCGAGCTTTATCTGAAACCAAGATCAAGCTATCCCACTCCCTATCATCCTGGCGTGCTCCATGTGCCTATCCAATAACCGCTTAAATGTTCCTAAAGTGTCTGACTCCACTATCACTGCAGGCAGTCCATTCCACACCCCAGCCACTCTCTGCGTAAAGAACCTACCTCTGATATCCTTCCTATATCTCCCACCACGAACCCTATAGTTATGCCCCCTTGTAATAGCTCCATCCACCCGAGGAAATAGTCTTTGAACGTTCACTCTATCTATCCCCTTCATCATTTTATAAACCTCTATTAAGTCTCCCCTCAGCCTCCTCCGCTCCAGAGAGAACAGCCCTAGCTCCCTCAAACTTCCCCATAAGACCTACTTATGGGATTCATTGTCAAATTCTGTTTCATTACGCTGCAGTGAAACATCTTGCGATGTTTTATTACAATAAAAGGCGCTATACAAACACAAGTTGTTGTTGCTGTTTTCCAATGCTAAGTGCAGACTGTGGAAGCTGCAGTGTGAGACGACACATGGTCAACAGCCTTGGTTCACTGGGTAGCAACACTTGACTTCAGTGCATTGTGGATGCATAAATATGAGCACAAAATCAATGCTGACACTCCAGGGCAGTGCTGTACCCTCAGAGGTGTCATTTTTAGAGAGTCTATTAACAAGAACATGGTGACTGAACATCTTAAAAAACATTCAGCTGATCAGAGAGAGCCAGCATGGATTCAGAAAGAGTAGGTCATGCCTGATAAATTTAACCACATATTTGAAGAGGGGACTAAAGCAGTGGGCAAGGGAATATCTCGATGTTATTTATGTGGAGGTATTTAATAAAGTTCTTCATAAGAAACTGTTAGCTTAAGCTGAAGCTCATGGAATTGAAGGTAAATCAAAGTTAAAAGTTAAAGTTAATTTATTAGTCACAAGTAAGGCTCACATTAACACTGCAATGAAGTTATTGTGAAATTCCCCTAGCTGCCACACTCCAGTGTCTATTCGGTCAATGTACCTAACCAGCATGTCTTTCAGACTGTGGGAGGAAACCGGAGCATCCGGAGGAAACCCATGTAGACGTGGGGAGAACGTGCAGACTCCACACAGACAGTGACCCAAGCCGGGAATCAAACCCAGGTCCCTGGCACTGTGAAGCAGCAGTGCTAACCACTGTGCCTCCGTGCTGCCCATAAATTAACCTAGGTAGGAAATTGGGTGGCACGGTAGCACAGCGGTTAGCGCTGCTGTTTCACAGCTCCAAGGACCTGGGTTTGATTCCCAGCTTGGGTCACTGTCAGTGTGAAGTTTGCGACATTCTCCCTGTGTCTGCGTGGGTTTCCTCCGGGTGCTCCGGTTTCCTTCCACAATCCAAAGATGTGCGGGTTAGGTTGATTGGCCGTGCTAAATCGCCCCTTAGTGTCCTGGGATGCGTAGGTTAGACGGATTAGTGGGTAAATATGTAGGGATACGGGGATAGGGCCTGGGTGGGATTGTTGTAAGTGCAGACACGATGGGCCGAATGGCCTCTTTCTGCTCTGCAGGGTTGCTATGATTTCTAAATTAGTCGAGTGGTAGTAGACAGAGATAGGGGTAACGGGGCAGGTACTCCGATTAGCCTGCGTGACTAGTAGTGTCTTGCAAGGACCATGCGGGGCCTCAGCAATTCACTACATTCATTAACATAAAAAATGGAAAGTCATAAATGCAAGAGAGCTGATGTCACAAAGTTAGATGCCATTTTAAACAATATAGTTCGGAGTAAAAAATTACAGAGAGATATCGAAAGATTAAACGAATGGGTAAAACTGGGGAAATGGATTCCAATGCGGGCAAACGCAAGTTCATCAACTTTGGGCTCAAAAAAGGATAGAATAGAGTACTCCCTAAATTGTGAGCAGCTAGAAATAGCGAAGGTCCAAAGAGACTTGGAAGAATCTAGGTATGTAGCTTAATAAAATACCATGAACAGGCATACAAAATTATCAGAGGCTAATGGAAGGCTGATCTTTATATCTAAAGGAACAGAATACAACAAGGACAACATACTTATACAGTGCCTTTAACATAATTAAATTCCCCAAGTCACAGAGGTTAACAGCATGGAAACAGACCCTTCGGCCCAACTTGTCCATGCCGCCCTTTTTTTTTAGAACCCCGAACCTAGTCCCAATTGCCTGCGTTTGGTCCACATCCCTCCATACCCATCTTATCCATGTAACTGTCTAAATGCTTTTTAAAAGACAAAATTGTACCCGCCTCTACTACTACCTCTGGCAGCTTGTCCCAGACACACTCCACTCAGAGAGAAAAAATTGCCCCTCTGGACACTTTTGTATCTCTCCCCTCTCACCTTAACCCTATGCCCTCTAGTTTTAGACATTTCACAGGAGCAAGGCAACAGGAGGTTATTCCTCAACCATACAAAGCCCTAGAGTACTGTGAACAGTTCTGGGTCCTTGCATCTTAGAGGGAGTGCAGTAGGTTTACCAGGATGATAACTTGACTCCCAAGAGTTAAATATTATGGGGAGAGATTACACAGACCAGGGTTGCCTTTCCCTTAATTTAGAAGATTAAGGGGTGATTCGATTAAAGTTGAGACGTTAAAAGAGGCAGAGAGAGAGATGGGGGTAGAGAGAGAGATGGGGGGTAGAGAGAGAGAGATGGGGGGAGAGAGAGAGATGGGGGGGAGAGAGAGAGATGGGGGGAGAGAGAGAGATGGGGGGGAGAGAGAGAGATGGGGGGAGAGAGAGAGATGGGGGAGAGAGAGAGATGGGGGAGAGAGAGAGAGAGAGAGATGGGGGGAGAGAGAGAGATGGGGGGAGAGAGAGAGATGGGGGGAGAGAGAGAGATGGGGGGAGAGAGAGAGATGGGGGGAGAGAGAGAGAGATGGGGGGAGAGAGAGAGAGATGGGGGGAGAGAGAGAGATGGGGGGAGAGAGAGAGATGGGGGGAGAGAGAGAGATGGGGGGAGAGAGAGAGATGGGGGGAGAGAGAGAGATGGGGGGAGAGAGAGAGATGGGGGAGAGAGAGAGATGGGGGAGAGAGAGAGATGGGGGGAGAGAGAGAGATGGGGGGAGAGAGAGAGATGGGGGGAGAGAGAGAGATGGGGGGGGGAGAGAGAGATGGGGGGGGGGAGAGAGAGATGGGGGGGGGAGAGAGAGATGGGGGGGGAGAGAGAGATGGGGGGGGAGAGAGAGATGGGGGGGGAGAGAGAGATGGGGGGGGGGAGAGAGAGATGGGGGGGGGAGAGAGAGATGGGGGGGGGGGAGAGAGAGATGGGGGGGGGAGAGAGATGGGGGGGAGAGAGAGATGGGGGGGGAGAGAGAGATGGGGGGGGAGAGAGAGATGGGGGGGAGAGAGAGATGGGGGGGAGAGAGAGATGGGGGGGAGAGAGAGATGGGGGGGGAGAGAGAGAGGGGGGGAGAGAGAGATGGGGGGGGGGGGGGGGAGAGAGATGGGGGGGGGGGGGAGAGAGATGGGGGGGGAGAAGAGATGGGGGGGGAGAGAGAGATGGGGGGGAGAGAGAGATGGGGGGGAGAGAGAGATGGGGGGGGAGAGAGAGATGGGGGGGAGAGAGAGATGGGGGGGGAGAGAGAGATGGGGGGGAGAGAGAGATGGGGGGGGAGAGAGAGATGGGGGGGGAGAGAGAGATGGGGGGGGAGAGAGAGATGGGGGGGGGGAGAGAGAGATGGGGGGGGAGAGAGAGATGGGGGGGAGAGAGAGATGGGGGGGGAGAGAGATGGGGGGGGGAGAGAGAGATGGGGGGGAGAGAGAGATGGGGGGGAGAGAGAGATGGGGGGGAGAGAGAGATGGGGGGGGAGAGAGAGATGGGGGGGGAGAGAGAGATGGGGGGGGAGAGAGAGATGGGGGGGGAGAGAGAGATGGGGGGGGAGAGAGAGATGGGGGGGGAGAGAGAGATGGGGGGGGGGAGAGAGAGATGGGGGGGGAGAGAGAGATGGGGGGGAGAGAGAGATGGGGGGGGAGAGAGAGATGGGGGGGGAGAGAGAGATGGGAGGGAGAGAGAGATGGGAGGAGAGGAGGATGGGGAGGAGAGAGAGAGATGGGGAGGAGAGAGAGAGATGGGGGGGAGAGAGAGAGATGGGGGGGGGAGAGAGAGAGATGGGGGGGGAGAGAGAGAGATGGGGAGGAGAGAGAGAGATGGGGAGGAGAGAGAGAGATGGGGAGGAGAGAGAGAGATGGGGAGGAGAGAGAGAGATGGGGAGGAGAGAGAGAGATGGGGAGGAGAGAGAGAGATGGGGGGAGAGGGAGAGAGATGGGGGGAGAGAGAGAGATGGGGGAGAGGGAGAGATGGGGGGAGAGAAGAGAGAGAGAGAGAGATGGGGGAGAGAAGCTGTTTCTGCTGGTTGCGGAGTCCTGGGATTATGGAGTAATGTCTCAAGATTAGACGCAGAACCATTTCTACGCAGTGCTGCATCAATAGGCAACTGATGCTTGATAAGATGTGAATTTTACATCCGAGATTGATAGATTTTTGTCATCCATAGTTCTTGAAGGATAAGGACAAAGGTGGAGTGAGCTCACAACTACACCATGATCTTGCTGACTGTCAAAACAGGGCGGAGGGGCTAATGGCCTTGTTTGGTTCTCATGTTTTACAAGATGGGGCCCTGTCTGCCCCTCAGGTGAACAAAGAAGATTCCATGCTTCGAAGAAAAGCAGGGGAGTTCTCCCTGGTTTCCTGCACCTAAATTTATCCCTCGACAAACACCTCTAAATAAATTGATTATCACATCATTATCACATCGCTATGTGCAAACTGATTGCTGCGTTCCCCACTTTACAACAGTGACTGTACGAAAGAAAGTTCTTCTCCTTTCTCTCGCTTCTTTCATCCTAACTGTGATATACACACAAAGTTCATGTACACCTCTTTCCTAACAGAATTCCTGGCGCAAGATAGCACCAGAGCACCTCGATTTCATTTTATAATAAACAGACTTGTGAGCTAAGTTAAAGTTCATGGAATAAATGGACAGCAGCAGCAACATGGGATACGAAATAGGCCAAGTGGCAGTGGTTAATGGATGTGTTTTTTGAAATGGAGGAATGTTTCTACTGGATTGGTGTAGGGACCCTTGATCTTCCTGATGTATATACTAATGATCACAACCGTGGTGTACAGCGCACAATTTCAAAATGTGCAATCGAAATGCAACTTGGAAGCACTGTGAACTACCAGAAGGATGTAGAGGCTTTGGACAGGGTACAGAAAAGATTTACCAGGATAGTGCTTGGTATGGAGGGCATTAGCTATGAGAAGAGGTTGGAGAAACTTGGTTTGTTCTCACTGGAATGACGGAGGTTGAGGGGCGACCTGACAGAAGTCTACAAAATTATGAGGAACTTGGACAGAGTGGGTAGTCAGAAGCTTTTTCCCAGGGTGGAAGAGTCAATTACTAGGGAGCATAGGTTTAAGGTGTGAGGGGCAAGGGGCAAAGTTTAAAGGAGATGTACGAGGCAAGTTTGTTTTTACACAGAGGGTGGTGGGTGCCTGGAGCTCGCTGCCAAGGGAGGCAGTGGAAGCAGATACGAGAGTGACTTTTGAGGGGCGTCTTGACAAATACATGAATAGGATGGGAATAGAGGGATATGGTCCCCGGAAGGGTAGGGGGTTTTAGTTCAGACGGGCAGCATGGTCGGTGCAGGCTTGGAGGGCCGAAGGGCCTGTTCCTGTGCTGTAATCTTCTTTGAGGGTAGTGTAGAATTTCAAAAGGACTGAGGTTGGTGGAATGGGTGGGCAAGTGGCAGATGAAATTTAAGGCACAGAAGTGTGAAGTGATTTATTTTGGTAGGAAGATCACAGAGTGACAATATAAAATAAAGGAGACAATTTTGAAAGGGGTGCAGAGGGGCCTGGGTGCATGTGTGCACAAGTCATTGAAGGTGGCAGTACGGGTTGAGAGCATGATTGAAATCTTAGGCTTTATTAATAGAGGCACAGAGCATAAATCAACAAAGTCATGTTAAACTTGCACAGAAGAGCGGTTAATCCTCAGCTGGAGTCCAGTTCCAGGCACTGCATTTTAGGAAAAGTGTGAAGGCATTACAATGCGGAAAAGATTCACAAGAACGGTTCCAGGGATGAGAAGCCACAGAGTTACACAGATAGGTGGGAAAAGATGGGACTGTGGTGGGGCAAGAGAGGGCAGATTTAAGGTAAAAGAAGCAATGATGACCTGAGGAAAAGCATTTTCACACAGCGAGTGGTTAGGATCTGGAATGCGCTGCCTGAGCGTGTGGTGGAGGCAGATTCAGTCAAGGTACTCGAGGGAATTGAATTATCTGAAAAGGAAGAATGTGCAGGGTTTTGGTTGGTGGGGGTGGGGTGGGGGGGTGACAATTAAGTTAATTTCTCCTAAGGAGAGCCTGAAGAGAGACAACAGGCCGAATGGCCTCCTTCTGTGCTGTAATTTCTATAATTCTGAGACAATGGAAGCCAGGCACACTGCAATCTGAATATCGCGTACTCAAGGCACATGTTGTAAATTAAAACTCTGCCTTACCAAGCATGGCTTCCTCTGTGTCAGGCAATGCAGGATGGGATAGTAGGGTACCATCCAGAGCAGCTGCCAGAGTGCTCAGACATTTTCCGTAGATACCATTCACCTTGGATGTCGAAAAGGTGCTGAACTGGCTCTGGCAGAACAGGAGATACCTTTGCCACAGAGCGGTGTCATTTGGGTGAAGGAAAACCACTTTTTTCCATTCGTTGAGCAGATTGGCTGGTTCCCAAGATTCCTTGGCAAGTTCCAGCCGGGCAACCTTCAGCTCAGCGCTGTTGGGATTGCTTTCAATGGCTCGTTCCAAAATAGCCATCTTCTTTTCCAAGACAAGCCGTCGTGACATCTTCCTTTTTTCAGATTCTTCTGCGGTGTCCATGTATGGATTTGGGCCTTTCATTAATTCATCCTGAAGGAAAGATGACCCGTTAAAGACAACTGTCAATGGGGGAGCACGTGGCTCCTTCCGGTTTCACCAAGGAATGTGATGAAAGCAGGTTTCCGTAATTTAATCAATTAGTTCTTAGCTTGTATCACACAATTGTTACGGTGCAGGAGGCCATTTGGTCCATTGATTCTGTACTGAATCGCCAAAAGAGCATCATGACTTCGTGCCATTTCCCTGCCTCTTCTCCGTACCCCTGTACATTGTTTCTATTCAAATAATCATCCAATGCCCTCTTGAAAGCCTCGATTGAACCTGCCTCCATCACACTCCCAGGCAGCGCATTCCAGACCCAAACCACTTGCAGTGAAAAAGCTTTTTCTCACATCACATTTGCTTCTTTTGTAAATCACTTTAAATCTGTGCCCTCGCTGATCCCAGATCCTAACCACTCACTGTGTGAAAATGGTTTTCCCTCAGGTCATCATTGCTTCTTTTACCTGAGCCTTTTATGAGCGGTAACAGTTTCGCCCAGCTACTCTGTCCAGCCTCTTAGTGATTTTGACCATAGAAACCCTACAGTGCAGAAGGAGGCCATTCGGCCCATCGAGTCTGCACCGACCACAATCCCACCCAGGCCCTACTCCCACATATTTTACCCGCTAATCCCTCTAACCTACGCATCTCAGGACTCTAAGGGGCAATTTTTAACCTGGCCAATCAACCTAACCCGCACATCTTTGGACTGTGGGAGGAAACCGGAGCACCCGGAGGAAACCCATGCAGACACGAGGAGAATGTGCAAACTCCACACAGACAGTGACCCGAGCCGGGAATCGAACCCGGGACCCTGGAGCTGTGAAGCAGCAGTGCTAACCACTGTGCTACCGTGCCGCCCATCTGTATCAAATCTCCTCTTAGCTTTCTTCTCTCCAAGGAGAACCTTTCCAATCTATCCTCATAACTGAAATAGGGCAGCACGGTGGTTAGCACTGCTGTCTCACAGCGCCAGGGACCCGGGTTCGATTCTCAGCTTGGGTCACTGTCTGTGTGGAGTTTGCACGTTCTCCCTGTGTCTGCGTGGGTTTCCTCCGGGGGCTCCGGTTTCCTCCCACAGTCCAAAGATGTGCGGGTTAGGTGGATTGGCAATGCTATGTTGTCCTTAGTTTCAGGAGTGCTAGCTAGGATAAACGCAGAGGGTTATGGGGATAGGACCTGGGTGGGATTGTTGTCGGTGCAGACTCGATGGGCCGAATGGCCTCCTTCTGCACTGTAGGATTCTATGATTTCTATGATTCTCATCCCTGGAAGCATTCTTGTAAATCTCTTCTGCACTCTCTCCAATGTGTTCACATCCTTTCTATAATGTGGTGCCCAGAACTGTACACAATACTCCAGCTGAGGTCTAACTAGTGTCTTGTATAAATTCAGTATAACCTCCTTGTTCTTGTATTTTATGGCCCATTGAATAAAGCCCAAAATATTATATGCTTTCAGTTCTGAAATGGAAACTAAAACATAACATGGACAAGTGTCATATTCATCAGAAAGATTACATATATATTTTCCTTTTATTACACAACAATATGATTGATGACAGAAGGAGTATTTGCATTCAATTAACTCTTCCGCCCACAGAGTCACGACGTCTTAACGATGAGGCAGAGGTGGAAAGAAAAGGAAGCAAACACTGTACTCCGGATCCCATTTCTCACGGGACGCCCTGCCCGGTGTGACCAGAGATCTGTGGACCGAGAATCAGTCTTCAGCAACGTGACGAGTCACGACAGAAATCTGCAACCTCGAATCGATGTCACCCTTGGATCGAGGGACAGCTGTGATGACAATGAAACTACTACAAACTATACTCTTCTCATGAGCTCAGACCTCACCAATTCTTTCAATGGTTCGGGGCAGCGGGTGGCTCAGTAACTGAGCCATGGGTTTGTTTATCACCTTTCGTTAATGCTCTTCATGGCGTGAATTCAGCGAGCAAAGAAACAAAACCAACGCTGGCATCTAGCTGATAATGTGGAAAACCGTCCAGGTAGGTCCTGCCCACAAAAACCAGGACAAATCTAACTTGGCCAACTACTGTGGCATCAGTCTACTCTCAGATTAATGAAAAGGCTTCACTGACAGTGACCTACATCAAGTGACACTCAATAACCTACTCAGTTTGGATTGCGTCCGGGTCATTCTGTTCCATACCTGGCAGCACAGTGGCACAGTGGTTAGCGCTGCTGCCTCACAGCGCCAGTGACCCGGGTTCAATTCCCAGCTTGGGTCACTGTCTGTGTGGAGTCTGCATGTTCTCCCCGTCTCTGCATGGGTTTCCTCCGGGTGCTCCGGTTTCCTCCCACAGTTCAAAAGACGTGCAGGTTAGGTGCATTGGCCATGCTAAATTCTCCCTCAGTGTATCCGAACAGGTGCTAACGTGTGGCGACTCGGGGATTTTCACAGTAACTTCATTGCAGTGTTAATCAAGCCTACTTGTGACACTAATAAATAAACTTTAAATCTAAAAAATCTTCATTACAGCCTTGGTCCAAAACATGGAGAAATCAGCTGAATTAGAGACGTGGTGTGAGGGCGACTGCCCATGACAAGAGAGAGCATTTGACCAAGTGCAGAATCAAGCAGTCTGGCAAAACTGGAGTTAATGGGGATTAGGGGTAAAACACTCCACTGTTTTGGAGTCATACCGATCACAAAGGAAGATGGAGGGGTTGTTGTATTCCAATTACCTCAGCCCCAGGACATGGCTGCATCAGCTCCTCAGGCAGCATCCTCGGCCCAATCACTTCCATCATTCATCAATGACCTTTTCTCAATCCGGTCAGGAGTGGGGATACTCACTGATGATTGCACAGTATTCAGTAATATTGTCAACCCCTCAGATACTGAAGCAGTCCATGGCAACAAGACCTTCAGGCTTGGGCCGATCGTGCGAAAAAGTTTCTTCTCACATCACATTTGCTTCTTTTGCAAATCCCTTTAAATTTGTGCCCTCTTGTTCTTGATCCTTTTACGAGTGGGAACAGTTTCTCTCTATCTACTCTGTCTAACCCCCTCATGAATTAGAAACATAGCATCCCTACAATACCATTCGGCCCATCAAGCCTGCACTGACAACAATCCCACCCAGACTGTATCCCTGTGACACAACGTAAATACCTTGCTAACCCTCCTGACACGAAGGGACAATTTAGCATGGCCAATCAACCCAACTCACACATCTTTGGAGTATGGGAGGAAACCCACGGCGACACGGGGAGAATGTGCAAACTCCACACAGACGGTGACTTGAGGCCAGAATTGAACCCGGGTCCCTGGCACTGTGAGGCAGCAGTGCTAACCACTGTGCCACCATGCCACCCAATTAATTTGAAGGAATCCTTGAGAGAGAGATGGGGTCAGAGATGACTTGAGTGCAGCCCAGTTCACAGTGCGATGTCGCTGGTGAGCAGGCCCATGCTCAGGTGACGCTGTTGGGCCAAGATGAACACCGTTTTTATGAATGAATATATGGAGGATGTATACTGCTCCCAGGCACAGTTTGAGAGTGCTCACCATGAAGAACTGTGAGATATCCAACAAAGAATGAATGATGCGGCGATGAGGATCCTTTCAGTCGAGAGGGACGTTTCCTCAGTGAAGGCTCACCTTCGATTCTGGGAAATCCTGATGCATAGTGTGTCAAACATCCTGGTTAAGTTGGGATACATGGCCGGATGAGGACTGGGTGTGAGGTAGTCCCACCAGGATGAGGAAAAGCTGCGGTGAGATTCCCGGCTGATTGAGAACTGGCTGCCATGCTTTTCCAAACTCGATCTGAGGCTGGGTGTCTCAAATCCTGGATGTTCCTCGACAATCTGGTCATGGCTTCGGCCTTGACCTGAACAGGTGCCGGAGTGTGGGGACTGGGGGAATTTCACAGTAACTTCATTGCAGTGTTAATGTAAGCTTTACTTGTGACTAATAAATAAACAAACTCCATGAATGCTTCATCTGTGAACTTTGCTCCCTTGTGATTTTACTCCTGATTGTGTCGTGTTGTCTTTTACCCTAATATGGGCATGCATTGAGCACAGAGGCTTGAGATTTCTCTCTCTCTCTCTTTTCCCTTGCCGGTTATCTGGTTTACTTGTAAATTTGGGGTTACTATCTTATATATCCTTGCTGGTAGTTCTTCTGCTGGTGATGGGAGGTGGAGGCGGGGGAGATCTTGGTTCTCTGGCTGGGAGCCCTCTTCTTTCTTGATGTGGAGATGCGGGCGTTGGACTGGGGTGAGCACAGTAAGAAGTCTCACAACACCTGGTTAAAGTCCAAGGTGAGACCACCTGATGAAGGAGCAGCATTCTGAAAGCTCGTGATACCAAATAAACCCGTTGGACTTTAACCTGGTGTTGTGAGACTTCTTACTGTTCCTTTTTGTCAGGGAGCGCTCAGAGTGGGTATGTCTTAAAGGTCGTGCAATACATATTCAATTTCTTTTAATGTGCTGTAACCCTTGCATTTGCATACGAGTACATTCTTTTGCAGTATCCTGTGCTCCAGTTATAGAAAAGATGAGTAGTGCGACAGCAGGGTGGTGGGTGGACAGATAGATGGAGGGGTGGTAGGTAAGGTCTCAGGTCCTCATTTTAGATGACCAAAGCCTCCCATTAGAACTACTGGTGTTGTGTTTTTTGACCTATTGCGGGTCTAAGAAATCCTGTGCTTATCCTGTGGCGGTGCAGACAGACTCAATACCTTGGAGTGGACTAGAGTTCTTTTCCTTGCCGTTGGTGCTTCTGGTTGGCGGGAGTGTGAGGGAGATGTGCAAGGGGAGGCACTGACTGCAGTGATGAGGATGATGATGTCTTATTCTTTGAATCATGTGTATTGATCTTTGCTGGTCTTATCCACGTGCTTCAAGATACATTGCAGCTATTCACCAAGGCTCCCCCTTTGACAATATCTTCCAAACCCGCAACCTCTACGTCAGAAAGACATGGGCAACAGATGCAATGGGACTCCATCCTGATGTGTGGCTATAATCACTGCTCCTTCACTTTTGCTGGGTCAAAATCCTGAAATTTCCTTCTTAACAGCACTGTGGGTGTTAATAGCACCTACAGACTGCAGCGGTTCAGAAAGGTGGTTAACCACCACCTACCATCTCAGAGGCAATTACACATGGGCAATAAACACTGACCTTACCATCAACACCTACAACCCTGAAGTGATTAAAAGAAAAATAACCAAGGAAATGGACAGCATTCGATCAAAGTCTTCCCTCTGCAGCAAGGTTATAAATGTATAAAAATATACTAGCAGACAAAGTCCACGTGATTGTCTGATACCGACATCATTCAGAACCCCAAATACAGAACGCTGCAGGTTTCTATCCGTGACCTTCTATCTCAGCTCTCTGGGTCAGTGAAGCAAGTCTAAACAGCCCAGTTTGCCTCCATTTCCTCTCCCAGCTAAATTCACAAGCAGAGAATCTACAGATGAAAGAGTGTGTAACTTCTCCATGGTCTACCAAGCCTAAGTACCAAGTCACGGCCAAGAAATTTAAAAAAAACTCTGTTTCAGCGTGGGAACAGCAGCTATAATCCCAAAGAGAGCAGCAGCATCCAGTGACCAAGAAAGCCCCATTCCTTTCCTTTAAAGTTTATTTATTAGTGTCACAAGTAGGCTTACATTAACACTGCAATGAAGTTACTGCGAAAATCCCCTAGTCGCCACACTCCGGCGCCTGTTCGGGTGCACTGAGGGAGAATTTTACCATGGCCAATGCACCCTAACCAGCACGTCTTTCAGACTGTGGGAGGAAACCGGAGCACCAAGAGGAAACCCATGCAGACACGGGGGGAACATGCAGACTCCGCACAGACAGTGACCCGAGGCCGGAATTGAACCTGGCGCTGTGAGGCAGCAGTGCTAACCACTGTCACTGTGTTGCCCTTGTGAACAAACATAATTAACAAATGATGGGGCAATGAGCTAAATTCAAAAACTGGGAAGCAACGAGACCAAATACAGCAGCCTGTGTTCTTACCAGCCGAGGTTAAAAGCCTTCCCCATTACCTCATTTCGTGGAGACAGAATCTCATCGTTTGGCCAAAGGTCACATGCCTTGACAAAGACATCAATAAATTGGTCACACCATCTCCTGCCAGCTAACGGCCATATTGCCCAGGCAAGCGGATACACCGCCCCGCTGCCGGCTAACAGCCATATTGCCCAGGCAAGCGGATACACCACCCTGCTGCCGGCTAACGGCCATATTGCCCAGGCAAGCAGATACACCGCCCTGCTGCCGGCTAACGGCCATATTGCCCAGGCAAGCGGATACACCACCCTGCTGCCAGCTAACGGCCATATTGCTCCAGCAAGTGGATACACCGTCCCCTGCCAGCTAACGGCCATATTGCCCAGGCAAGCAGATACGCAGCCCCCTGCTGGCTAATGGCCATATTGCCCCAGCGAGTGGATACACTGCCCCGCTGCCAGCTAACAGCCACATCGCCCCGGCGAGTGGTTACACTGCTCAGGTGAGTAGCCACATTGCCCCAGCGAGCGGCCCTGCTGGCATTGAACAGCCCCGCTATGCGGTCCTGGACTTCATTCTATTCAAACTCATTTGTTCCCAGGACCTCAAAACTATGAAATTCTTTCCCTCCCGCACTCTTCCACCACTGTCAGAAAAACAATGGCTTCCCCAACAACGCAATTGATCTCATTCTCTACTTAATAGTTTCCTCCATGAGGGTGTTCTGCACCTTGGCTACGCACCGACATCTCTCAGCAACAGAGGAGTTTGGAGTGACGTAATAGGCACAGCCCACCCTCAAACACAAAGTGAATTCAACAAGCTGAGAATGTCTCAAACACCCACCTGAAAATGAACAAACTCCATCCAGGTTCTGACATTGCCAGGGTCCTCTCTCAACGTTCTATTGAACTTCTCCACTCTGGCCATGGTAGTGGAGTTGATCTTCTCACTGCTGTCCAGGGGTACTCGTGCCTGCTCTGCCTGCACCTCTTGGCCTTTTCCCTGTAGCCACAGAGTGGTGGATGCATCATAAATCCCAAGTGGATTGAAGGAGCTGATGGTACCGGAGGATTTACTGTCATTCTCGACCCAGTCTGGAACTCGTATGAAGGAGTTTGGACCAGGCACAGGAGTGTCCTCTCCGCAGCGAACAGAAACAGTGTCAGTGCTCAGGAGCTGAAGGCTGGACTTGCTGTAATATCGCTGATCTCTTTTCTTTGCCTTTTTCTTTGGTCGGGATGAATCTTCCCAAATAATGTGCTGCTTTTTGGTGTCGAGGCCCAGACAGATATCCATGCTCCTCTTATATCTGAAATATATATATCACCACATTGAACCACCAATCAATAAATACACACAAAGCTAATGCAACCTGGTGTAAAGAACATTCTGAATACCCCTTAACACCCTCGCTCAATGTTAATGCTACTGAATTGGTTGGATGAGAAGAATGATGTTAATCTCAATGTGCTAGACGCAAAAACTATGCAGAATTTATAATATTTAGTGCCTCAGGTATTGTAGGGGATCCTATCTGCAGTGTGGTTTTATTTGATGGCAAGGTCAGCATTTATTGTCCATTCTTAGCAGCCTTGGAGAAGTGCGCCCATTCCAGTATTGATGGCAGTGAATAGAATTGTCATTTATATATTACAAGTTCTGTAGTCCCTCCGTTCAAGCAGAGGCAAGCTCAGTGGATACAATCTTCAGGGAACTTTAATAGCCACCCCCCCTTCCCCCCCCCCCCCCCCCCCCCCCCACCCCCCTCTCTCTCTCCGGAAGTTACTGATTCCTGATTTTCCATGTGGAATCATCCGACTCTCAACCTTGATATCCTATTTAACCACATATTCAGGGTGGCATTGTGGTCAGCACTGCTGCCTCACAGCAGCAGGGACCCAGGTTCAATTCCCAGCTTGGGTCACTGTCTGTGTGGAGTCTGCACCTTCTCCCCACGTCTGCGTGGGTTTCCTCCGGGTGCTCCGCTTTCCTCCCACAATCTAAGGCTGAGCAGGTTGAGTGGATTGGTCCTGGTAAATTCGTAGGGTTATGGGGATAGGGTGGGGGAGTGGGCCTGGATAAGATTCTGGTGCAGACTCAATGGCTGAATAGCCTCCTTCCGCACTGTCGGGATTCTATGAGATATCCATTCCATCTGTCTATTTTCATCATAGATACTTTTCGTATATCCCAGGTCACCCTCTGACCTAGACTATTTCTATCCAGCCTCTCTTCTTCGAGATACGCGAACTCACCCAGAACTCTGTCACTCTAACCAGCACCAGTGTCATTCACCCTTACCCTGTGCTTACTGACTCTCCTCCTCCTCATTCACCAATCCCTCCATGGCCTTGTTGCTCCCCATCTCTCTAACCTCTTCCAGCTCCACAACCCTCTGGGATCTCTGTCGTCCTCCTGCATACTCTGGATTTTAGAGCACTCTGTCATAGGAGGCCATTCCTTCCCCGGCCCAGCCCCAAGCTTTTGCAATTCCCCCCACGTCGCTTTGCTGCTGCCTCACTCTCCTCTCCAGAGAAACTCCTCTTTGATCAAGCTTTCGGTCACCAATCCTAGTCTCTTCTTGTGTGTATCAAATCTAGCTTCATTTGACTCCTGGGAAGTTCCTTGAGACATTTTACAACATTAAAAGCACTGTTTAAATGCAAGCTGCTGTCATTACAGCTCACAATGCCAGCAGTCCATCATCTATCCTTTACACTTCTATTCGTCTTTATCTACGAGCTTCATCAGTTAGCATGGTCAGGTTACTCAAGGGAAGAGTGGGGGAGAGGTTATCAGTGCCATAATCCACTCCTGTCCTCAACTGAGACACAGGAAGCCTGGGTGGCCTTCTCTCCCCAGCCCAGGTATACAGATGTCAATTGCACCATTAGCCTAGAACAATGACCTCAACACAGGTCAGGCATTGACCTTTGGACCTGGAATTAGAACCACATTCCATTCATTTCTCACAAACCTATTGGGCACTTGGATAACCTTAGGCAATGCCATGGGTGCTAGGCAACATCAGGTGAAAAGGTAGGATCAGCGTACAGGATGATCGTGGGGATCTTAATGCCATGGGAAACATCCAGCACTTGCTTGGGTTTATCAGGTAATGTGGATCCAAAATGCAGGCCTAGGAATTGAGAAAGTTAATTGTTCATGGAATCATTGAAGCTTACTGCACAAAAGATGGCCATTCAGCCCATCGTATAAACCCAGAAACATTTACGGCACAGAAAGAAATCATGCAGCCTATTGTGCCCAGGCTGAAGAGTTATCCGCCCTAATTCCACCTTCCTGCCTTGGCTCATAGCCCAACACCTCAAGTGCACACCCATGTGTTGTCTTAAATGTGACAGAGAGTTCCTGCCTCTTCCACCCTTTCAAACAGAGAGTTCCGGGTGTAAAAAGTGCTCAACTTCCCTCTAATTCAGCTACAAATTACATTAAATCTGTACCCTCTGGTTACTGACTGCACTGTTATAGCTAACAGGTCCCTCCCTATTCACCCTATCCAGGTTCCTCAATTTTATATCCCTTAATTACATTTCCTCAGCTCCAGCCTATCCAATCTTACCTCACAGTTAAAATTCTCCATTCCTGGTGACATCTTTGTAAACCTCCTCTGTTCCCTCTCTAATCTGATCACATCCTTCCTGTAATGTGGTGACCAGAAATGTAAGCTGTACTCTGCACAGTACTGCAGCTGCAATCCAACCTGGGAGCCCATCCCACCAGTCCATTGATATCTTCATGCAATCTACATTTTCCTTCCTAACAACCACATGGCCAACTTGCATATCATCTATAAGCTTCTCAATCATAGCCCCTACATTTTAAGGCTAAATCATTGGCATGTATACCAAGGAAAACAAGGGGCCTAGTAGTGAGCCCTGCTAAACCCCACCAGAAACATCCTTCCAGTCACAAAAACCATTACCCTTTGCTTCCTGCCAGTGAGCCAACTAGTCACGTTGCCTTTGATTCCGAAGTTTGAATTTTCTGACTACGTGAGACCTTGTCAAAATCCACGTATCCTACATCAAGCACTCTACCCTCATCAATAGGTGAACTAGGGGGCATAGCCTCAAAATAAGCGGGAGCAGATTGAGGACTGAGTTGAGGAGGAACTTCTTCACCCAAAGGGTTGCGAATCTGTGGAATTCCCTGCCCAGTGAAGCAGTTGAGGCTACCTCGTTGAATGTTCTTAGGACAAAGACAGACAGATTTTGGAACAGTAAAGAAATTAAGGGTTATGGTGAGCGGGCAGGTAAGTGGAGCTGAGTCCATGAAAAGATTAGCCATGATCTTATTGAATGGTGGAGTAGGCTCGAAGGGCCAGATGGCCTGCTCCTAGTTCTTATGTTCTAACCTCTATCTCTCTTGCTACCTCTTCAAAAAAATTCAATTAAGTTATTCAGACACAGCCCTCACTTAACAAATCCATGTTGACCGTCCTTGTCTGAATTGTGTATCTTTAAATGACAGCTTGTATCGTCTCAAATGTGTCCAGTAATTCGCCAACCATGAAGCCAAGATGACTGGCCTGCAGTTACTCATCTATCCCTTCTTCCCTTTTTACACAACATTAGCAGTCCTCCAGCACCACATCACAGAGAGAATTGGAAAATGATGGTCTGAGATTCAGCCAACTCTTCACTTCTGTTGAGCGCGAGATACAAACAAAGAACAAAGAACAGTACAGCACAGGAAACAGGCCCTTCGGCCCTCCAAGCCTGTGCCGCTCCTTGGTCCAACTAGACCAATCGTTTGTATCCCTCCATTCCCAGGCTGCTCATGTGACTATCCAGGTAAGTCTTAAACGATGTCAGTGTGCCTGCCTCCACCACCCTACTTGGCAGCGCATTCCAGGCTCCCACCACCCTCTGTGTAAAAAACGTCCCTCTGATATCTGAGTTATACTTCGCCCCTCTCACCTTGAGCCCGTGACCCCTCGTGATCGTCACCTCCGACCTGGGAAAAAGCTTCCCACTGTTCACCCTATCTATACCCTTCAGTGGGAAAAAGCTTCCCACTGTTCACCCTATCTATACCCTACATTTCATCCAAGTTGGTGCTTTAGCCACTTTCAAGGATGCTAGATCCTTAATATTTTGTCCTTGCTAAATTCATCCCATCCAATATTTCAGGCTCCTCCTCCTCCTCACCTTCAACAGCTGCTCCATCCCACTCTTTTGCAAAAGCACAAAGAATTCATCAAGAACCATGCCTATGTGGTTTGCCTCCACACACAAGGTACCCATTTTAGTCTCGAACTAATTCTACTCTTCCCTCAGTTATCTATCCTCTTGTTCTGGAGGTATTTCTATACCGTGTGCACTGGCTCTTTGAAAGAGCTGCTGAATTAGACCAGACTCCCCCTGCTCTTTTTCCCTAGCCCGCAAAACTTTGAAAATTTATTTGATTTATTATTGTCACATGTATTGGGATAGATCAAAAAGTAATGTTTCTTGCGCGCTAGACAGACAAAAATATACCATGAAAGTTGCTGCGGAATCTGCTTCCGCCATCATTTCAGGCAGTGAATTCCAGATCATAAACATGCTGCCACTTTTTTCTCACGCACCCCAATGGTTCTTTTGCCAATTATATTAAACCTGGGTCCTCTGGTTACTGCCAGTAGAAACAGTTTCGCTCTATCAAAACCCCTCAATCTTGAGCCCATCTATTAACAACTGCTTAATCTGCTCTGATTCAAGGAGAACAATTTCTGCTTGATTTCATTTATTGTCACATGCTTTGGTATACAGTGAAATGTATTATTTCTTGCGCGCTATACAAAGCATACCGTTCATAGAGAAGGAAAGGAGAGGGTGCAGAATGTAGTGTTACAGTCATAGCTAGGGTGTAGAGAAAGATCAACTTAATGCAAGGTAAGTCCATTCAAAAGTCTGACAGCAGCAGGGAAGAAGCTTCTCAACTCTCTCCACAAAACTGAATCATTAATACCATCAATCCTGGAATCTTTCGGATCAATCTCCTCTGTACTCTCTCCAAGCTACTGATTGGAATTTTAAAAGGCTGAGCATGGGGCAAGAAGATCATTTTTGCTGTTGGACTGACCCCAAAACACCAGGTCTATTCTCTGGCTGGTTCTCAGTCAAGGCAACAACAGCAACACTATAAATTTGTGAAGTATCCCCAGACCAGTATCAAAGCAATCATGTGAAGATACAATGCGTGGGAGAGCCTTCTTAATAGGAACACAAGATTAGACCATTCAGCCCCTCATTACTGTTCTGTCATTCATCATTTACCCTATATCAAAAATCCCTCTCGATCTTGAAAGCTCCAACAGGTTCCCTCTATCCCCAACCTTTCACGTGCCGCGTGTGTATAAAAACGCTTCCCAATTTCACTCTGAATGGTCCAGGTTTCATTTTCTAATGGTGCTTTGTCCTTGGATTCCCCTACCAGAAGAAATAGTTTCTTTGTATCTACCCCACCAAACCTTAATATTTTATACACCTCAATCAGACCACCTCACAATCTCTGCACTCATATCAATACAAGCCAAGTTTATGCAACTCGCTTTCATAATTTAACTCTCTTAAGCCCTCATTGTGGATAAATCCAAATTGCCAATAGGGCGGCACAGTGGGTTAGCACTGCTGCCTCACAGCGCCAGGAACCCGGGTTCAATTCCCAGCTTGCGTCACTGTCTGTGTCAGCGTGGGTTTCCTCCGGGTGCTCCGGTTTCCTCCCACAGTCTGAAAGACGTGCAGGTTAGGTGCATTGATCCGAACAGGCGCTGGAGTGTGGCGAATAGTGAATTTCGCAGTAACTTCACTGCAGTGTTGATGTAAGCCTTACTTGTGACTAATAAATAAATTTTAAATGTTAATCCTTGCGCAGGTGTATTGAGGCTGCGCGTATAACTGCTGTCTGAAAAATCTACAGCAGCACAAGGATGAGACTCTGACGCTTTATTTGTGAAGTTTAACCAGACAAACTCTCCTACCCTCTACAGAGATAATTGACGTGACAAGCCTCTGCTAAGCATCATCGATCTGGACACATCCCATTTGCTACTGTGTGAAAGTGGTCAGACTGCAAGGACTGCAATTTCACAATTAATGAGGCGTTTCATCTCATGGCTAATTAGGTTTGCCTCTTGGCATTGACACTGAGCATTGTTCAGGAGTCAGTGAAGTTGGGGGGGGGGGGGGATCATGGGCACTGAGGAAGACACTCCATTTGTGCACACTCTATATATGAAGTGACTCCTTGAGAAATTAATTGCGTTCGAGTGACTGGGTGTTCCAAGTCACAGAACTTTTCCACCTTCAAATAAATGAGTTGTGGAGCATCCATCAGCAAATCCTCCCATTTAAAAATACACGGTTTCTCTTGAGACATGGTTGGCACTAACAGGCTGCAGTTATTCCGCTGAGATGCCCTGTGGACTTAGTGAGCCATGTCAGAGCTCTTTAAAATTCGTCAAGAGTCACGGGTAGGATGTAACAGAGTAAAATTGAAGCTGAACAAAAATAATTTCTGCAATTACACGTTATAGTTAGGTAATTATAACAAAAACCTGGAAAACTAACAGAGTCAAGCTTTAACTATGGAGCAGACCATGGCAGACAGAAATAGTGAGCAACATTGTCAAATTCACGAACCGAATTGATATAAAAGCACATTCAATATAGGCAAACTTTCCAAGACTCTTCACAAGAACAACATCATAGAATCCTACAGTGCAGGAGGCGGCGATCTGGCCCCTCGAGTCTGCACCGACCACAATCCCACCCAGACCCGAACCACATAACCCCATGCACTTACCCTAGCTAGTCTCCCTGATACTAAGGGCAATTTAGCATGGCCAATCCACCTAACCCACACATCTTTGGACTGTGGAAGGAAACCCACGCAGACACGGGGAGAAGGTGCAAACTCCACACAGTGACCCAAGAGCCGGGAACGGAACCCAGGTCCCTGGCGCTGAGGCAGCAGTGCTGACCACTGTGCCACAGTGAGAATCACGGCTGTAGAGTTTTGTTATGGATTGGGGCAGAATGGTGGCACAGTAGTTGGCACTGCTGCCTCACAGGGCCAGGGAGCCGGGTTCAATTCTGGCCTTGGGTCACTGTGGAGTTTGCATTCTCCCCGTGTCTGCATGGGTTTCCTCCCACACGCCAAAGATGTGCGGGTTAGGTTGATTGGTCATTGTCCCTTAATGTCAGGGGATTAGCAGGGTGATATGTGGGGTTAAGTGGATAAGGCCTGGGTGGGATTGTTGTCGGTGCAGGCTCGATGGGCTGAATGGCCTCCTTCTGCACTGTATTGATTCTATAATCAAACAAAAGTTGGGATCAAGGCAAACAGTTGATGCAAGAGTGTTTAAAAGTTCAATCAAAGACAAGTCATAAAGATAATCTTAAAGAATGAAACTGTACTGTCTGATAGGATGGTAGATGCGGAGTCAATAACAGCTTCCAAAACAGAATTGGATAAAAACTTGAAGGAAACAAGTTGCAAGAAAATGGGTAAAGAGCAGGAAAATGGGATTAACTGGATTGCTTTTCAAAAGACCTGGCATAAACTTGATGGGCTGAATGGCCCACCTTCTGTGCTGTGCTATGATTAAGAGGAAACTAGATAGACACCTGGCAGAGAAATTGACTGAAAGATAGAGTGATGCGTGGCAATAGGTAACCTCTTGTGGACTGCCCAGATGGAATGCAATTTCCTCCAGTTCTGGACTGGGTGAAGTCCTGTGTTCCTCAGTAAAGTGCCCATTCCAGACAATATCACACCTAGTGGCGTCAGTCCACATAAAGAAGGAAAACATGACTGAATTTAATCCACAGCTCCTCTTGTTACCAGTACCTTGCCAGGTCTCCACGATAGAGTGATTTGTACTCCCAGTTGGCAGGGTCAGCCTTCCTATCAATGCAGAAAGTCTGCACAATCTGCGTATCGAGGTCATCCAGCCACATGAATTTACCCCGAGGAAGATCAGTACTGGCTTCAGACCTGCAAAAATAACAAAGTTAATTATCGCTCTGTGTTTTAAGCATGATCTGTGAAACGTGTGGTTGAAGACTGCAGCGAGGTGGGTGTGCATCTACTCTGGAATCTCCTTTCTCAACTTAAAATACAAAGATATTGAGTTTAGCCAATTTAATTTAGGAGATTGAAATTTGCACGTCCAATGGGGAGCCTGATTTTCCCAAACCTGCCGTTAGGTGCCCTCCTGCTCTGACTTTCCCCATCCAAGAAAGTGGCTTCCCAATTATTCTCCAAGACGTTCCCAAACTGTTCCCCTTCACACTCAGAAAAACTCCAGACAACAGCGCAAAGAAGCACCATTATTGCCCTGGGATCACTCACCTGCTTTCAACATTTCCTATGCAGCCCAGGGACTGGGGAGGAATTAGGACATTTGTAGTTATTACCGTCCCCATTCTATTACACTGCTCTGATGACACAGAGGGTTGGCAGTTTATATTCAGGGTTCTAGAAAACTAGTCCTACAGCTAACAACCAGCTGTGGTACAAGAACAGCACACAGTGATTTTACAGCTTCCTTCACCAACCGTGGAGACAACCTGACCAAAGTCAGAAGGCCTGCCATGTGAAGGACATATTGACAAATTTACACCCTGCCAAGGCACACGGCCACACAGCAACACGCTGGAGAATCTTCCCAGGCCAATTTGCCCAGCATCCAGGCACTAATCACTACAAACCAGTTAACTTGATGGGACATGTAGTTTGTATGCCTGACACAAGGCTCCCGAAGCTGCTGACCTACTCCGAGCTCGGTCATGGTAGGGGACTCCCAGGAGGATAGCAGAATTGCCTGAAGAGGTCAAACACACCCGGCGACTCATGGGAGACTCTGTCTTGTGACAATGGAGAAAGCTCATGCGGGAAGGCGTGACACATTGAGATGGAAAGTGCAGAGAGGAGTTGAGGTGTTGGAGGGAGTGCACAAACCATTAAACAACCCACCTACTCAACCTTCCATCACCACCTGCCCCACATGTTGCAGTGTCTGCAGATCGCGTATTGGATCTATCAACCATCTAAGAGACAGGGTGGAAGTAAGTCACCCTCAATTCCGAGGAACTGCTGAACAAGAACAGCATGCCTTCTAATTTGGGAACAAAAGAGGAACCGGAGTAGGCCATTCAACCCCTTGAGTTTATTCTCCTATTCAGTCAGATCACAACTGAACCGTATCTCAACTCCACGTGCCTGCCCTTGCTCCATACCCCTCAATACTTTCACCCAACAAAAATCTCTTTCAACTTCAAAAGTTCCAACTGACCCACTATCGACAGCCTGAGTCTTTCACACTGTGCAATCAATGTGCCTCCTGGCTTTGCTTCTCAACGGCCTAGTTCTAAATTTAAGATCATGTCCCCATTGCTCTCAGTCCTCCCCATCAAAGGAAAGATTTTCTTGCAATCTACCCAATTGAATTCTTATAACATTTTACCAGATATAAATTACTGCATTCAGCTGGGCAATGCACGTCAGCAAGGATAGAATAGCCCTGAAGAGATGCAGGTTCACCAGAATGATACCAGTGTTTTGAGGGTTACTTTGGGAGGACAGATTGCATAAATATAGGTTCTTTTCTCTTGAGTTTAGAAGGTTGGGGAAAGCAGGGGAGGGGGAATCTAATCAAGAAGTTTAAAATGTTCAAAGAGTTCAACAGAGCTCTCAGAGAAGCCATTCCGATGATGGGGAAAGTTAGAACAAGAGGGCAGAATCTCAAAGCTGGAGTTCAGCCATTCAGGAGGGAGGTCAGGAAGTATATTGTTCACACAAAGGATAGTGGAAATTGGTCATTCTCTCTCCCCAAAAGGCTGTGGATCAAGTTTGACACGGACAGGTTTTATACTAATGTTCAGCACCAGCCAAGAGAGTAGAACTCAAACCATGACCAACGCCCTTGCTCAAGCTCTATTGGCCCCTGTCTGTGTATGGACTTGACAAAGGACATTAACTTTAATCACCTCGTTGCACACGTATCTTTGGCTTTATCTGCGAGTAACTCAGGATCAGGCTCGCTGTTGGTCTGATTCTCTCTATTTTTCCTCTTATCTTTTTTGTGTTGCCGATGTTTCTTCTTTTTCTTCTTCTTTTTGGCTGGGACATCCTGCTCGCCGTGGTCCAACACACCCCCAGGTAATTCGGAACAAACACTGAAATGGCAGGACAAAGGTGTGGAAATTTAATCACATGTAAAAGCGTCGTCCAATTGCCAGCTGCATCCATTTTAATATCATCATTCACTCCTGACTTCTTCAGCCACACCCCCTCCCATCTCTGCTTCCCCCTCCCCCCCCCCCATCTCTGCTTCCCCCTCTCCCCCCCCCCCCCCCCCCCCTCCCTCCCTCTCCCCCCCCCCGCCTTTCCCTTCTATCCTGCCCATGATCTAAAGCAAATCCCACATCAGGAATTCAGCTAGTGGAGGAAGCAACCTCCTACTGCTTCACCACACAGTGCTTTAATGATTATCCTGAACTAACCAAATAAACGGCTCTATCAATGGCTTATTTCAGAAAGGCCATCTAGACTAGAAAGTGTGTCTGACATGGGTGGTTGCAGGGTTTTGGTGCCACTGGGTAATGGGACTGGTGGTCCCACTTCTGCCAAAATAAGTATGTCATTGGCTATAAAAAGCTTTCGAGGTTATGAAAGGTGCTACATAAATGCAAGATCTTTCTTTATGTGCTAAGTTGCAAAGCAGGAAGAAATCCTTTTTATTCAGTGCTATGTCCTTCCCCAGTGAAACATGAATGAAATAGCCAATCTCAAAAAAAGGCAAGTTATCCACGATAAAGCTTGTGAAGATGAAAAGTCAAGGTTTTATCTGTCATCCCACCTCAAAAACTATTGCTGGATGCAGAAGGCATTCTTGTGTGAGCAGACATGTATAAATAACAGAACTCAGGATACCAAATCTCTACGGCGACCACATATTCGTCAATCACAAAAGATGGGTTAAGATCCACCCACCAAATATTCATAAATACTGTGACCGGAGATATAGCTGGTACCACCCTGATTTGATTTATTATTGTCACCTGTATTAACATACAGTGAAAAGTATTGTTTCTTGCGTGCTATACAAAGCATACCATTCATAGAGAAGAAAAGGAGAGTGTGCAGAATGTAGTGTTACAGTCATAGCTAGGGTGTAGAGAAAGATCAACTTAATGCGAGGTAAGTCCATTCAAAAGTCTGACAGCAGCAGGGAAGAAGCTGTTCTTGAGTCGGTTGGTACGTGATCTCAGACTTTTATATCTTTTTCCCAATGGAAGAAGGTGGGAGAGAGAATGCCCGGGGTGTGTGGGGTCCTTAATTATGCTGGCTGCTTTTCCGAGGCAGCGGGAGGTGTAGACAGAGTCAATGGATGGGAGGCTGGTTTGCGTGATGGATTGGGCTACATTCACAATCTTTTGTAGTTCCTTGCGGTCTTGGGCAGAGCAGGAGCCATACCAAGCTGTGATACAACTAGAAAGAATGTTTTCTATGGTGCATCTGTAAAGGTTGGAGAGAGTAGTAGCTGACATGCCAAATTTCCTTAGTCTTCTGAGAAAGTAGAGGCGTCAGTGGGCTTTCTTAACTATGTCAGCGTGGGGGGACCAGGACAGGTTGTTGGTGATCTGGACACCTAAAAACTTGAAGCTTTTGACCATTTCTACTTTGTCCCCATTGATGTAGACAGGGGCATGTTCTCCACTACACTTCCTGAAGTCGATGACAATCTCCTTTGTTTTGTTGACATTGAAGGAGAAATTATTGTCGCACCAGTTCACCAGATACTCTGTCTCGTCATTATTTGAGATCCGACCCACTACAGTGGTGTCGTCAGCAAACTTGAAAACCAAATTGGAGGGGAATTTGTCATAGGTGTATAAGGAGTATAATAAGGGGCTGAGAACACAGCCTTGTGGGGCACCGATGTTGATGATCGTGGAGGTGCTGTTGTTGCCGACCTTACTGATTGTGGTCTGTGGATTAGGAAGCTCAGGGTCCAGTCGCAGAGGGAGGAGCCGAGGCCCAGGCCACAGAGTTTGGAGATGAGTTTTGTGGGAATAATGGTGTTGAAGGCTGAGCTGTAGTCAATAAATAGGAGTCTGACATAGGTGTCCTTGTTATCTCGGTGTTCCAGGGTTGAGTGCAGGGCCAGGGAGATGGCATCTGCTGTGGACCTCTTGGGGCAGTAGGCAAACTATAAGGGTCCAGGCAATCCGGAAGATTGGAACTGATTTGTGCCATGACTAACCTTTCAAAGTACTTCATAATGATGGATGTCAGAGTCACCGGCCTATAGTCATTAAGGCACATTGTTTGGCTTTTCTTTGGTACTGGGAGATGATCGTCTTCTTGAAGCAGATAGGGACCTCAGATTGTTGTAAAAAGAGATTGAAGAGGTCCGCACATACCCCTGACAGCTGATCCGCACAGGATCTGAGTGGTCGTCCGGGTACCCCATCCGGGCCAGTCACTTTCCGTGGGTTGACCTTCAAGAAGGCTGCTTTGACATCTGCAATGGTGACCTCAGATACAGGTTCATCCAAGGCTTCTCACACAGGCCTCTTGCTCAAAACAGGTATAGAATGCATTGAGCTCATCAGGGAGGGGTGCGTTGGAGCCAGCGACTTTACATGCCTTCTTCTCATGGCCTGGTAGAAAGGGCAAGTGGGCAAGGCATCCACTTTATCTGATTATTCAACTGTTAGGTAACGATAGACTTGTGTTTGTAAAATGTGGCAAATGCATTTGAAGCATTGCAAAGTGTCTCACATTGTAAGCTGCTTTTGAAATTTGCTTGGAGCAAAGAAACTCTTCTTCACTCAAAGAGCTTCTCAGAGTGACTCTCTCAAAATTCTCCAGCCCTGCTAGGAATGTGATAGCTCAGACCAAAAGATGGTGATCCTGGCACATGGAGAGTAGCAGTTATACCTGGATCCCTGGATGTGGCACCCAAATCTCTGCACCAAGGAACAAAGAAAATCACAGGAACAGGCCCTTCAGCCCTCCAGGCCTGCACCGACCATGCTGCCCGACTTAACTAAAAACCCCTACCCTTCCGGGGACCATATCCCTCTATTCCTGTCCTATTCATGTACTTGTCAAGATGCCCCTTAAAAGTCACTACCGTATCCGCTTCCACTACCTCCCCCGGCAACGAGTTCCAGGCACCCACTACTCTCTGTAAAAAATCTGCCTCGTACATCTCCTTTAATCCTTCCCCCTCGCACCTTAAAGCTGTGCCCCCTAGTAATTGACTCTTCCACCTTGGGAAAAAGCTTCTGACTATCCACTCTGTCCATGCCCCTCATAATCTTGTAGACTTCTATCAGGTCTTCCCTCAACCTCTGCCGCTCCTGTGAGAACAAACCAGGTTTCTCCAACCTCTCCTCATAGCTAATGCCCTCCATACCAGGCAAAATCCTGGTAAATCTTTTCTGTACCCTCTCCAAAGCCTCCACATCCTTCTGGTAATGTGGCGACCAGAATTGAACACTATATTCCAAGTGAGGTCTAACTAAGGTTCTATAAAGCTGCAACATGACTTGCCAATTTTTAAACTCAATACCCCGGCCAATGAAGGTAAGCATGTCATATGCCTTCTTGGCTACCTTCTCCACCTGCATTGCCACTTTTAGTGACATGTGTACCTGTACACCCAGATCCCTTTGCCTAGCAATACTCTTAAGGATTCTGCCATTTGCTGTATATTTCCTATCTGTATTAGACCTTCCAAAATGCATTACCTCACATTTGTCCACTGGGCAACTTCCCTTGTTTCATGTCTATCTGTGTCTGTTGTGGATTAAGAGAAAATGACGGCTACAATTATTCCCCTACTCTGTATGACTAACGGGATGGTGAAAAGCCATGTACATAGAACTTACAGCACAGAAACAGGCCATTCAGCCCATGCCAGTGTTTGTGCTTTACACAAGCCTCCTCCCATTGTATTTACTGCAGCAACCCCTGTAGCCATAACCTTTTTTTGAGTTTATCTAGATTCGCCTTAAATACATCTCTGCTGTTCACCATAACCACTCAACGTGGTTGCTAGTTCCACATTCTAACCACTCTACAAAAGGGGAAAAAATTATTCTAGTACCTTAAAGTAGACAAAGCAAATGTCGTGTTCTACAATGGGGTTTTAAAGACATTCTGCTACAACAGTTGAGATGGTATATCGATTTAAGTGGTTTTACAGAAAAGCCAAAGCTGCAGTGATTGAATCAATGTTGTCCTAATTTAAGCCATCCCTCAGTGACAGCCACTCAAAGCATCAACATGAAAATACATTCGGGGATTGCTAAAATATTTTAAAGCCACATTTCTAAACAATGCTTTTGCTGAGATTTTACAGACTACAGTGACCCTCAGATAAAGTAAAGTCCATCCATCTGCTGCTTTGAGAAAGAAGAGATTTCAGGAGGCAATCTTACAGAGATATATAAGATCTACTTCTGGCCTACTCCTGCCTATGGTTCCTATTATAGATCTTGGGGCTAAAGGGATATGGGGAGGGGAGGGGGGGGGGGGGGAATCAGGATATTGAATTTGATCAGCCATGATCAAGATGAATGGCGGAGCAGGGCAGAATGGCCTCCTCCTGCTTCTAGTTCCTATATTTCTATCTATTTAAAAGGGGGATTGATTGTAAAACTGAAACAAAACTTGGAGATTCTGAGTGTGTCTGTGTGCTGGAGTTTGCTCATATCATAGGAGCTGTGGGAGGCTATAAAAACTCTCTAGTGCAATAGAAATAACCAACCTATTGGCTGGTGTGAAGATGGCAATGGCCATGGAAGGAGTGCTCACATCGCTGCCAGTCAGATTGCAGGAATCAACCTGTAAATCCTCAACACTGCTCCCCAAGAAAGAGTGCGAAGATTTGGAAACAACAATAACAACTGGGATGGGCTATCAGGAAGTGTGCTTGAAGCCAGAACTAAATGATGCAGCTGAACGATAAGGTTCATGTTCCAGGTGACTAAATAAACCAAAGGTAGCTGGAGAATGAAACATACATTTTTGATTTTTAAAATGCTAAATAGCCACGGCACCAAACGGCCCCACTGAGTCCTGAGCGTGCAGAGATTATTGGCTTCCTCCCACATCTACTTTAGGAACCACACATTTTAAGCACCGTTATCAAACACCTCGAAGCGATGGGATGGGTGTGCTCGAATATTCCCTGCTATTCCCACAATGGTCAAAAGCAGAAGCTCTTCCCCTCAGAATGAAAGGAGAAAAAAAAAATACAGCAGTCCGTTAGCAACCAGCCGACAACCGGCCCAGCTGTGCAGATAGCAAACAGAAATGAGAAACCAAGATGGGAATTAATTCCTGGGAGGGCTATTTCTTAAATCAAACTTTTCATTCGCGCACACAGAGCAGGGCGGCACAGTGGTTAGCACTGCTGCCTCACAGCCCCAGGGACCCGGGTTCAATTCCCGGCTCGGGTCCTTGTCTGTGTGGAGTTTGTACATTCTCCCCGTGTCTGTGTGGGTTTCCTCCGGGTGCTCCGGTTTCCTCCCACAGTCCAAAGATGTGCGGGTTAGGTGGATTGGCCATGCTAAATTGCCCCTTAGTGTCAGGGGGACTAGCTAGGGTAAATGCATGGGGTTATGGGGGTAGGGCCTGGGTGGGATTGTGATCGGTGCAGACTTAATGGGCTGAATGACCTCCTTCTACACTGTAGGATTCTATGATTCTATGACAAGATAAGCAAACACTACAGAATTAACTGACAGTCGAAAAATGCACAAGAACTATATCTCTAGCTCTCCGGCTATTAAAATAGCTGGCATCCATTCCAAAGAAATTTGAGGGTGGATCAGGGAGTGTTGCAATGCACACTCGATCCTGCTTCCCAGTCAACTAGAAACTCTTTCTCAGAAGGTTGTCCTGCTAAATGAAATGTCAATCTCAATTCCTCCTTTAATGGGATCGGATGGAGGGAGGATCACTGAAATCAGAAATCCCCACAGAAATCTGCGCATTTAAGGGGATAAACTCTTGTTTGCAGGAATGCCAAAGTGAGATTGATTGGAAGTAGAGCCTGCACTTAACCAGAGCCTGAGCGTAGAGAGGAGATGGGCTGAAACAATCCTGCAGAGTTCACCTTGCTAATAGTGCAGCAAGTGGCGAGGCAGGAATTCCTGAAATCCGGCACGATGGGAGCAGAACTGACTGCAATGTTCCTTTCCCTTCCCCAAAGCATTGCAAATCAGTTTGAATGCAGAGTTCCTCAAAGAAAAGTGAGAGCAACAAGGAGGCAGTTTAAACGCAACACCGGGAGTCGGTTTCCTCGCACAGTCCTACTTTCTAACGAACAGAAAAGTTGCAGTGTGCAAATTGAGAGGTTCATTCCTTCTTTAAAGCAGCTTGCAAGGTCAGATAATGACATTAGTCCATTTCTATTGGTCTTATCTCAGCCTTCAGATCCCAAAACCCAACGGGTGGGAATGACAGTTTTATTTAAAGACTCCACTACGCTACCTTTTTGTAAAGAAAAGTCAAAACACTTCCAATTTTATCACCTCCCTTGTTAAAGTTCCACTTAGCATTTGCTAATGCGCAAGCCTTCCGGGCACTTGCCAAAATAGCCATCTCTCACGTGTCAGTCTGGATTAAAAAGTTTATTTTATTAGTGTCACAAGTCGGTTTACAATAACACTGCAATGAAGCTACTGTGAAAATCCCCTAGTCATCCCGCACCTGTTTGGGTACACTGAGGGAGAATTCAGCACGGCCAATGCACCTTTCAGACTGTGGGAGGAAACCGAAGCACCCGGAGGAAACCCATGCAGGCACGGGGAGAATGTGCGAACTCCTCACAGACAGGGACCCAAGGCAGGAATGGAATCTGAGTTCCCGGCAACATGAGGCGGCAGTGCTAACCACTGTACCACCATGCCGGTAAGCATCCAGATTTATTTGACAGTGGAAGACCTCACATCTCCAGTCAAAAATTTGTATTTACACAGTGCCTTTAACATGACAAAACATCCCATGTGATACCAAAGGAGCATTACCAGGTTCCGAGCCACATGGAGGAGGTAAGGAGCGTCCAGGAGGAGGAGAAAGGGGGACTGAGGCTGTGTGAGAGAATTCCAGAGTTTAGGGTCTAGATAGACAAGACACAGCCTCCAAAGACGGGGTGAAGGAAGTCACGGAATGCAGAGTTGGAGAAGTGCAGAAATCTCAGAGAGCTGCCTTTCTCTTCACCCGCACCTACACACATCACCAGACAGTGATCAGGGAGAGAGTGGTTTCAACCCGGCCTTCCCAAAATCACCGGTGCTGAGGGCAATTGTAGAAGCTGAACTAATGTTAAACCTGGACACCTTTTAGTTTATTTGGCTGAGAACTGTGCAGATCAATATCTTTAATACAAAACCATTACAAGTGATCTACCTCTCTTATATAAAATTATATTCAGACTTATACTGGAGCTTTTTAGATATTGCAAGGAAAAGCAAACTGATTTCTATAGAGAAATCTGAACTTTGTTCAGCTGATTAAAAGCAGGACTGCTCCTCTATGATATCCTTACATAAAACATAGCACAGTTCAAAAAGCTTTAAGCTATCCTGAAAGCCACCTCGCACAGCAGTGGTTGGTACAAACTGCAGTACACACCCAGTTAATAAATCAACCTTTGGAACGCTGAAGAATATGGAAAGAGGAGGCATAGAAAAAGATAAAGTTAGAGATTAAACTAAAAGATAGCTGAGCCGAGGAAAAGGTAGTTAGACATCTAAGACAGGGCAGAGGAGAGAGAGAGAGGGCAAAAGGGAGAGAGAGAGAGAGAGAGGGCAAAAGGGAGAGAGAGAGAGAGGGCAAAGGAGAGAGGGAGAGACAGACAGACAGAGAGAGAGAGAATGGACACACACACACACACACTCGCTGAGAGGCACTGAGGGAGAAGGGGTGGGACTCTGTACCTTGCCTGGGGTGACCCCTGGGTCGAGTCTGCTGCAGTCCCCACAATGCGATGGTGCAGCTGCAGGGCATCTTCAGTGCGGAAGCTTTGATTACTGAGCCAGTCCAATCCTGCAGGCAGCAGAAATCAATATTATTTGGCAGCCGTGCTTTTTAAAGTATGGACTCATCAGATAAACTGACAGTGAATCACAGCAAATGCCATGAAAGTCATTCATAATAGTCAAGGACAACTTAGTGTAAGTCAATGAAAACTTCACTGATCGCAGTAGCCTGCGCTGCTGCACTGCTGACTGGGCTTAACCCTTGCAGTAAAATAAATAATGCATTCAATGGGTCTGTCTACAAATTCCTTGATGTGGAGATGCCGGCGTTGGACTGGGGTAAACTCTTACTACAAATTCCTTGGCCAGAAGGAATTCCACTAAGATGCATATTACTTTGAAAATATCAAATACAAATGGTTTTGTAACAAGTTTCTACTCTGAATGCTGACTGGTTTTAGCTTCACATTTGTCTGTCCTTCAGTTTTATAACAAATTTTCTTATCATTCATCTTCTTGCTGATGTGAGGGGAAGTATGTGCTGGGGAATGAAATATCTTTGCATTGCAGGTTGAAGGGGGTGAGGTATCAGATGTCGAAATGCGGATTAAAGCTCCTGCCACCCTGTCCCTTTATTCTCACCCTTCCTGTGCGAGTGAGACCCAGTGCCGCCTCAGGGACTGCCAAACAACAGCAGACTAGGGCAGATTACTTGCGCTATGGCCCTATGCCCAAAAGCAACCAGCTGAGACGACCCAAATTCATTACCGTGGCGTGTCTCAGAGCAGCCTTGCATTCACTGATATTTACTGCAAAGATTTGCCTTGGCACTAGAATCAGGCGGGGGACGGAGACAGAAATACCAGCTCCGGACAGAATCAGTCTGTACAAAGGCCCATCCAATGCTCCAGAATCAGTGCCAGCAATGGTCATCGAGTTGGGCAATGGAGGTGAAAATGTGTGATTGGTTCTAGAATTGATTAGATAAAAGTCACACAGGAGAATGAGTTTTTTTAAGCTTCAGTCGGCACAAAGGTCTCTCAGCCCTTTTGTGATCTTGTGAAGTCTAGTTTCAAAGTTTGAAAACCTATTCAGTCTTTCTTATTCCTCTCTTTTTCCTGTTGCTCCTTTTCACCACAATTTACAACTGCTGCCACTCCTCGCCAACCAAGGAATTCCTCCAGTCTTTAAGATTGGCAGTGCACTGAGTCACGATGCAGTGTTGACCTTTTCCCACTGAGAATAAAACCATGTGCTAGTTTTTCTGCCCAGTTTCAAACCGGAGATCGTACGCGCGTTAGGTGGAGTTGGAGTTTAGAAGGATGAGGGGGGAATAGAGTGGACGTGGAGAGGATGTTTCCACTAGTAGGAAAAATTAGAACCAGAGGGCGCAACCTCAGACTAAAGGGACGATCCTTTAAAACAGAGATGAGGAGGAATTTCTTCAGCCAGAGTGCTGAATCTGTGGAACTCTTTGCTGCAGAAGGCTGTGGAGGCCAGGTCATTGAGTGTCTGTAAGACAGAGATAGCTAGGTTCTTGATTAATGAGATCAAGGGTTATGGGGAAAAGGCAGGAGAGTTTATTGCCCATCCCTAATCATCACGGAGAGACGGCTGGCTCAGTACAACTCAGTGATTTGCTAGGTCATTTCAGAGAGCAATTCAGAGTCAATCACATTGCTGTGGGTCTGGAGTTACATATCCGTCAGTCTGGGTAAAGGTGACAGTGGTCCTTCTCGAAAGGGCATTAGCGAACCAGATAGCATTGATGACGATCCAGTAGTTTCATGGTGACCATTACTGATCCCAGCTCTTTATTCCAGATTTTATTTCAATCCACAAACAGCTGTATTGGGATTTGAACTCATGTCTTGGATTAATAGTCCAGGCCCCTGGATTACTAGTCCCGTGACACAACCTTGATGCTACTGTATTCGATTGCACCAAGGGATGTAATAGTACTAAGCTATACAGACCAACAAGGCTCTAGAACAATGCTTACCGACATTGCTGATTTTAGTCCAGTGGAGATCAGCTTCCTCATCTTGGGGCGCGGCGTGTTCGGAGATTGCACCAAGAGTACCTGCTCCTGGTCAGTCACCAATCATTCCACCCAACTTTCCCCAAATAACCGGTGAAAATCGCAGAAACAGGTTCAATAACAGTGGCCTGCAACTACACTTCAGTAACTCAAGGACATGGTCTAGATTCACATGACAAACATTCAGATGGCATAGCCAAGACTGCCAAGCCAGTGGCATTGCATGCCAACATGTCGCTGGCATGGGAGAGACCACAAAAAAGGTACCGTCATTCAAATGAAACATTAAGCAGAGATGTAAACAATTCTGTGGTAGCATTTTGATGAAAAGTCTTGGCGTCCTGACCAATATTTATCCTCAACCTACATCGATAAACACAGATAATCTGGTCATTAGCATGCTGTAGTTGGAGAAAGCTTGTTCTGCCCAAATCAACTGCTGCATCTTCTCCATGGACAACTGTGTGTCAAAAGAATGTCACTGACTGTGAAACACTTTACAGACATCTCGTGGTCATGAAAGGTGCTACACGAATGCAAGTCTTCTCTTTCTTTCCTCCTTTAAGATGCTCTTCAAAACCTTTTGGTTGCCTGTCCTAAGGATTTTATGATTGTCACATGTATTAGTATACAGTGAAAAGTATTGTTTCTTGCATGCTATACAGACAAAGCATACCGTTCATAGAGAAGGAAAAAAGAGTGCAGAAATTAGTGTTATAGTCACAGCTAAGGTGCAGAGAGAGATCAACTTAACATGAGGTAGGTCCATTCAAAGGTCTGATGGCAGCAGGGAAGAAGCTGTTTTTGTGTCGGGCGGTACATGACCTCAGACTTTTTAATCTTTTTCCCGACGGAAGAAGGGTCCGGGGTGCATGGGGTCCTTGATTATGCTGGCTGCTTTTCTGACACAGCGAGAAGTGTAGACAGAGTCAATGGGTGGGAAGCTGGTTTAGACCATAAGACCAAACGACATTAGCAGAATTAGGCCACTCGGCCCATCGAGTCTGCTCGGCCATTCAATCATGGCTGATACTTTTCTCATCCCCATTCTCCTGACTTTTCCCCATAACCCCTGATTATCAATCAAGAACCAATCTATCTCTGTCTTAAAGACACTCAATGACCCAGCCTCCACAGCCTTCTGCGGCAGAGAGTTCCACAGATTCACCATTCTCTGGCTGAAGAAATTCCTCATCGTCCCTTCAGTCTGAGCTTGTGCCTCTGGTTCTAGTTTTTCCTACTAGTGGAAACATCCTCTCCTTGTCCACACTATCCAGGCCTCGCAGCATCCTGCAAGTTTCAATAAGATCCCTCCCCATCCTTCGAGTACAGACCCAGAGTCCTCAACCTTTCCTCATACGACAAGCTCTTCATTCCAGGGATCATTCTTGTGAACCTCCTCTGGACCCTTTCCAAGGCCAGCACATCCTTCTTTAGATACGGGGCCCAAAACTTCACAATACTCCAAATGCGGTCGTGACTGAAACCCAGTCCATTGCGTGATGGATTGGGCTACATTCACGACCTTTTGTAGTTTCTTGCGGTCTTGGGCAGAGCAGGAGCCATACCAAGCTGTGATACAACCAGAAAGAATGCTTTCTATGGTGCATCTGTAACAGTTGGAGAGTCGGAACGGACATGTCAAATTCCCTTAGCCTCCTGAGAAAATAGAGGCGTTGTTGGTGATCTGAACACCTAAAAACCTGAAGCTGTCAACCATTTCCGCTTCATCCCCGTTGATGTAGACAGGGGCATGTTCTCCACTACACTTCCTGAAGCCGATGACAACCGCCTTCGTTTTGTTGACTTTGAGGGAGAGATTACTGTTGTTGTCCCAGTTCACCAGATTCTCTATCTCTTTCCTGTACTCTGCTTCATCACTGTTTGAAATCTGACCCACTATGATGGTCGTCAGCAAACTTGAAAATCAAGTTGGAGGGGAATTTGGCCACACAGTCATAGGTGTATAAGGAGTATAGTAGGGGGCTGAGGACACAGCCTTGTGGTACTGGTGTTGAAGATGATTGTGGAGGAGATGTTGTTGCCTATCCATACTGGGTCTGTGGGTTAGGAAGTCTAGGATCTAGTCGCAGAGAGAGGAGCCAAGCCCCAGGCCACGGAATTTGGTGATGAGCTTTGTAGGAATAATGGCTTCTCATGTGATCCGTTAGGAGTCCTGTGAAGAAATCTGCAATGTTTTATTGTATCAATATCAGAATGCAAGGTCAATAACAAGGGAGAGAGATGCAAGGTGACTGATGAAAGACCCAGAGGCAACATGAGAAAAAGTTATTTTTTTTACTAAACAAGGGGAATGCACTTCCCAATAGGGTGATGGAAACTGATTGGCTCGTAGCTTTCCATGGAACCATAGAATCCCTACAGTGCAGGAGGCCATTCAGCCCATTGAGTCTGCACCAACTCTCCGAAAGATCATCTTACCCAGGCCTACACCCCCACCCTATCTCTGTAACCTCACACATTTAGCCTGGCTAATCCACATAAGCTGCCCATCTTTGGACTGGGGGAGGAAACCCACGCAGACACAGGAAGAACATACAAACTCCACACAGTCACCCAAAATCAAACCCAGGTCCCTGGCACTATGAGACAGCAGTGCTAACCACTGTGCCACCATGCTGCCCTTTCAAAGGGAATTGGGTAACTATTTGGAGGAGGAAAAAATGCAGAGATATGGGAGACAGGGAATGGGAATAACTTGACTGCTCTTGGGAAGATGGGTTGAATAGCTTCCTTCTGCGTTATCCTATGATTCTATATCTGAGAGGCTTTCCCCAGCCACAGGATGTCCATAGCAGGAAATATCCTGACTCCCATTCTCCTGATTCACTTACTGCCTATGGCTGAAGAAATCCTCCCAGAGACACAGTGTGGAGTTAGACCTTACAGAGAAACCTCTGTGTCTAGAAAAATGTTGTGAACACCACCAGAAATTCATCACGACCTGCTCAAAGTATCTAACCAAGTAAATCTTGAGCCTCTGTGGATTGTGCTTCAAAGATCTGGATGTCTAACAAACTTCATAAGATGATATGACTGCAACTATCTTGAGTGGGAGATCTGAAACAGATGCCTTCAAAATCCAGACAGCTGTTAAGCAAGACTGTTTGATAGATCCAATACTATTAACAACCCGAGTGTGACTATTCACCTCAAAGATCAACTGCCCTCTGCTGCCAGTATTAAATACCATCTAGGAGGACAAACTCTTTAACCTCAGTTGCCTCAATGCCAAAATTAAACTGACCACCATAGAAATACATGATCTAATTTTGTGAATGACTGCAGTGACATTGCCTACTCTGCACCAGATTTGCAAACCACTCTCAATCTCTTCAATTGTGCATTCAAGAAACTCAGCCAGTCCTTGAACAAAAAAATACTTACATATCACCCCAGACCTGGTCAGCCGGATATTCCACCTCCCATAATATGTTGACTCTGGAATTTGTTCAGCATTTCCCAAATCTTGGCAACCACTTCTCTCAAAAGGCCACGGTATGGTGGCACAGTGGTTAGCACTGCTGCTTCACAATGCCGGGGACCCGGGTTCGATTCCCGGCTTGGGTCACTGTCCGTGTGGAATTTGCACGTTCTCCCTGCGTCTGCATGGATTTCCTCCGGGTGCTCCGGTTTCCTCCCACATTCTGAAAGACTGGTTAGGTGCATTGACCGAACAGACGCCGGACTGTGGCGACTAGGGGAATTTCACAGTAACTTCATTGCAGTGTTAATGTGAGCCTTACTGGTGACTAATAAATAAACTGTATTTTTCATTGATGAGGACTGGGTCTGTTCCGCCAGCTCAGCCTTCTACAAACTACAGCAGCAACTGTTTGACAGCAGAGATCTCTGCAAGTCAACAAAAGTCCTCATGTACAGAGCAATTGTCGTCACCACACTGCTGTACTGCAGTGAGACCTGCACCATGTATTAGCAACACATGAGAGCACTAGAAAAATTTAATCAGCAATGTCTCTACTGCATCCTCTGGATTCAATGGAAGGACCATCGAATAAAGTGTTCTTCTTGAAGCCACTTCCACAACCACCGAGGCAAAACTGCAAAATCCACGACAATGGTTTTGATTATCCAGGCACGGTCCAATCTCCTCTGCCAGCTTCTGTTTTCCCAACTCTCAAATGGCATAGGGAAGAAAATGAAAACACTTCAAAGACACTCTGTATCATGGACATTAATAACTAGGAGGAGCTTTTACTGATTGTTCAGGATGGCAGCAATGTGTCCATCAAGCTGCATAACACTTTGAGTTATGACGTTTTAATGATGAGGCAGTGCAGCGGCAGAGAAGAAAAGGAAGCCAATTCTGCATTCCGGATCCCACTACTCCATGGTATGGCATGTGGACTAATTGGTTAGCTCTGTCACAGAGATGGAATAGGCACAATGGGCCAAAAGGCTTTTTTTTGTGTTGTGCAAGCAGGACAACAGGACTTTATGGTTTTAAAAAAAAGACTTGCATTTATATGGTACCTGTGACAAACTCAGGATGTCTCAAAATGTTTTACAGCCAACAAGGTGTGTTTGTAATGGAATCACTGTAAACAAAACACACACACACAAGCTTCCACAAACAGCAATGCAACCATGACCAGATCATCTGTCTTTTTATGATGTTGATTGAGAGATAAACAATGGCCAAGACACTGGGGCAGCAAGAAGCCCTATCCTTTAAACTCCTCATCAGAAAGAAGGCACCTCTGACAGTGCAGCACACCCTCAGCCTGGATTGTGTGCTCCTGGGACTTGAAACCTTTAACTTTCCGACTCAGAGGGTTTCCCCACCACAGTGGGCCGGTCCGGGCCCATTCCCTCCACGGCGGGCCGGTCCGGGCCCACTCCCTCCACAGCGGGCCAGGCCGGGCCCACTCCCTCCACAGTGGGCCGGGCCGGGCCCACTCCCTCCACAGTGGGCCGGGCCGGGCCCACTCCCTCCACAGTGGGCCGGGCCGGGCCCACTCCCTCCACGGCGGGCCGGTCCGGGCCCACTCCCTCCACGGCGGGCCGGTCCGGGCCCACTCCCTCCACAGTGGGCCGGGCCGGGCCCACTCCCTCCACAGTGGGCCGGGCCCATTCCTTCCACAGTGGGCCGGGCCGGGCCCATTCCCTCCGCAGTGGGCCGGGCCGGGCCCATTCCTTCCACAGTGGGCCGGGCCGGGCCCATTCCCTCCACAGTGGGCCGGTCCGGGCCCACTCCCTCCACAGTGGGCCGGACCGGGCCCATTCCTTCCACAGTGGGCCGGGCCCATTCCCTCCACAGTGGGCCGGGCCGGGCCCATTCCTTCCACAGTGGGCCGGGCCGGGCCGGGCCGGGCCCATTCCCTCCACAGTGGGCTGGGCCGGGCCCACTCCCTCCACAGTGGGCCGGGCTGGGCCGGGCCCACTCCCTCCACAGTGGGCTGGGCCCACTCCCTCCACAGTGGGCTGGGCCGGGCCCACTCCCTCCACAGTGGGCCGGGCTGGGCCGGGCCCACTCCCTCCACAGTGGGCCGGGCCCACTCCCTCCACAGTGGGCTGGGCCCACTCCCTCCACAGTGGGCTGGGCCGGGCCCACTCCCTCCACAGTGGGCCGGGCTGGGCTGGGCCGGGCCCACTCCCTCCACAGTGGGCTGGGCCGGGCCCACTCCCTCCACAGTGGGCTGGGCTGGGCTGGGCCCACTCCCTCCACAGTGGGCCGGGCTGGGCCGGGCCCACTCCCTCCACAGTGGGCTGGGCCGGGCCCACTCCCTCCACAGTGGGCCGGGCCGGGCTGGGCTGGGCCCACTCCCTCCACAGTGGGCTGGGCCGGGCCCACTCCCTCCACAGTGGGCCGGGCCGGGCCCATTCCCTCCGCAGTGGGCCGGGCCCGGCCCACTCCCTCCACAGTGGGCCGGGCCAGGCCCATTCCTTCCACAGTGGGCCGGGCCCATTCCTTCCACAGTGGGCCGGGCCCATTCCCTCCACAGTGGGCTGGGCTGGGCTGGGCTGGGCTGGGCCGGGCCCACTCCCTCCACAGTGGGCCGGGCTGGGCTGGGCCGGGCCCACTCCCTCCACAGTGGGCCGGGCCGGGCTGGGCTGGGCTGGGCCCACTCCCTCCACAGTGGGCTGGGCCGGGCCCACTCCCTCCACAGTGGGCTGGGCTGGGCTGGGCTGGGCTGGGCCCACTCCCTCCACAGTGGGCCGGGCTGGGCTGGGCCGGGCCCACTCCCTCCACAGTGGGCTGGGCCGGGCCCACTCCCTCCACAGTGGGCTGGGCTGGGCTGGGCCCACTCCCTCCACAGTGGGCTGGGCTGGGCCCACTCCCTCCACAGTGGGCTGGGCTGGGCCCACTCCCTCCACAGTGGGCCGGGCTGGGCTGGGCCGGGCCCACTCCCTCCACAGTGGGCCGGGCTGGGCTGGGCTGGGCCCACTCCCTCCACAGTGGGCTGGGCCGGGCCCACTCCCTCCACAGTGGGCTGGGCTGGGCTGGGCCCACTCCCTCCACAGTGGGCCGGGCTGGGCTGGGCCGGGCCCACTCCCTCCACAGTGGGCCGGGCCGGGCTGGGCTGGGCTGGGCCCACTCCCTCCACAGTGGGCTGGGCCGGGCCCACTCCCTCCACAGTGGGCTGGGCCGGGCCCACTCCCTCCACAGTGGGCTGGGCCGGGCCCACTCCCTCCACAGTGGGCTGGGCCGGGCCCACTCCCTCCACAGTGGGCTGGGCCGGGCCCACTCCCTCCACAGTGGGCTGGGCTGGGCTGGGCCCACTCCTTCCACAGTGGGCTGGGCCCACTCCCTCCACAGTGGGCTGGGCTGGGCTGGGCCGGGCCCACTCCCTCCACAGTGGGCTGGGCCGGGCCCACTCCCTCCACAGTGGGCTGGGCTGGGCCCACTCCCTCCACAGTGGGCTGGGCTGGGCCCACTCCCTCCACAGTGGGCCGGGCCGGGCTGGGCTGGGCTGGGCCCACTCCCTCCACTTGACCCTGAACAGGCTCGGGGAGGGAAAATGCCATCAAATTTCAGGCTGCTCGGCAGGAGAGGAAACGCTTTTATTTAAAAGGCACGGATCCTGGTCAGACATCCATAACTATCCAAGCGTTTACCTTCAGAGCTGCTTCCACCAAGCGCTTTCCTGTCACCGAAGGCCGGGAACAGGGAGCCTGAAACCGGCTCCATCCCGCCTAGGCCCAACGGACTCCAATCGCGGGCGCCCCGTCCCCGGGAGATGACGTCACACCCACCCCACTGCAGCATGGGAGTTGTAGTCTTTAAAGGGATAAAACCTCATTGGAACCCATGCTAAATTGGGGGTTCAGGGACTACACTCCTTAATGCACTCCCTCAGCAATATGCTGTTAATGCACTGTAATTGAATAGAATCATAGAAACCCTACAGTATAGAAGGAGGCCATTCAATCCTTTGAGCCAGCAGCAAACTACCCAGCCTTCAGGAGAACAGTGATCACAACACCGCACAACCCTGCCACAGCAACCTCTGCAAGACGTGCCGGATCATCGACACGGATGCCATCATCTCACGTGAGAACACCGTCCACCAGGTACACGGTACATATTCTTGCAACTCGGCCAACGTTGTCTACCTGATACGCTGCAAGAAAGGATGTCCCGAGGCATGGTACATTGGGGAGACCATGCAGACGCTACGACAACAAATGAATGAACACCGCTCGACAATCACCAGGCAGGAGTGTTCTCTTCCTGTTGGAGAACACTTCAGCAGTCACAGACATTCAGCCTCTGACCTTCGGGTAAGCGTTCTCCAAGGCGGCCTTCACGACCGACACACAACAGCGCAGAGTCGCTGAGCAGACATAGATAGCCAAGTTCCGCACACATAATGACGGCCTCAACTGGGATCTTGGGTTCATGTCACACTATCTGTAACCCCCACGACTTGCCTGGGCTTGCAAAATCTCACTAACTGTCCTGTCTGGAGACAATACACATCTCTTTAACCTGTGCTTAACCTTCTCTCCACTCACATTGTCTGTATCTTTAAGACTTGATTACCTGTAAAGACTCGCATTCCAGCCATTATCTTGTAAATTGAGTTTGTGTCTATATATGGGCGGCACGGTAGCACAGTGGTTAGCACTGCTGCTTCACAGCTCCAGGCACCTGGGTTTGATTCCCGGCTTGGGTCACTGTCTGTGTGGAGTTTGCACATTCTCCTCGTGTCTGCGTGGGTTTCCTCCGGGTGCTCCGGTTTCCTCCCACAGTCCAAAGATGTGCGGGTTAGGTTGATTGGCCATGCTAAAAAAAATTGCCCTTAGTGTCCTGAGATGCGTAGGTTGGAGGGATTAGTGGGTAGATATGGGGGTAGGGCCTGGGTGGGATTGTGGTCGGTGCAGACTCGATGGGCCGAATGGCCTCTTTCTGTACTGTAGGGTTTCTATGATATGCCCTGTTTGTGAACACAACTCCCACTCACCTGATGAAGGGGCAGCGCTCCGAAAGCTTGTGGCTTGTGCTATCAAATAAACTTGTTAGACTTTAACCTGGTGTTGTGAGACTTCTTACTGTACTGTGAGGCAGCAGTGCTAATCACAGTGCCACCTTATTGGAATATGAGTCAGAGAGTCAGAGAGATATACAGCACGGAAACAGACCTAGCTCATCCATGCCGACCAGATTTCCTAAACTGAAGTAGTCCCATTTGCTTGCGTTTGGCCCATATCCCTCTAACCCTTTCCTATCCATGTATCTGTCCAAATGCCTTTTAAATGTTGTAATTGTACCCACCTCTACCACCTCCTCTGCCAATGTCTTGTAATCACAGTAAGAAGTCTCACAACACCAGGTTAAAGTCCAACAGATTTATTTGGTAGCACAAGCCACAAGCTTTCGGAGCACTGCAATGTCTTGTAATAACATATTTTAAAGTAATTGCTTTTAAAAAGAAGATTGAGATGATGCTTAATGCAACCCATGCTTAATGCATTCAATGCTCATGTGAGCAGAATGTTAAAAATATTAACCAACTATTTCAGACAAAATGTTATCCCAATGGGGGAGAGAGAAAATTAAAAGCTTTGCATTTCATATAGCACCTTTCAGCACCAACCAATTAAGTACTTTTGGATCATAAGCAGAAAATGTTGGAAAACCTCGGCAGATCTTAAAAGTTTAAAGCTTTTTTATTAGTGTTACAAGAGGGCTTACATTAACACTGCAATGAAGTTACTGCGACAATCCCTTGGTCGCCACATTCCGGCACCTGTCCGGGTACACTGAGGGAGAATTTATCATGGCCAGTGCACCTAACCAGTACGCCTTTCACACTTTGGGAGGAAACCGAAGCACCCGGAGGAAACCCATGCAAACATGGGGAGAACGTGCAGACTCCACACAGACTGTGACCCAAGCCAGGAATCGAACCTGGGTCCCTGATGCTATGAGGCAGCAATGCTAATCACTGTGTCACCATGCAGTCTAGCAGCATCTGTGGGGAGAGAAAATAGAGTTAACGTACTTTTGCAGTGTAGTCACTGGTGTACTGTAGGAAATGTGGTGTAATTTAATATAAAGTAGGTCCATTCAAAAGTCTTTCTCTACACCCTAGCTATGACTGTAACACTATATTCTGCACCCTCTCCTTTCCTTCTCCCCTATGTACTCTATGAACGGCGTGCTTTGGTGTCATCAGCAAATTTGAAGATGGAGTTGCAGCGGAATTTGACCACACAGTCATAGGTGTATTGGGAGTATAGTAAGGGGCTGAGGACACAGCCTTGTGGGGCACCGAAGTTGCGGATAATCATGGAGGAGGTGTCATTGCCAATGGCCTCTGTTCATTCTTGGTGAGAATAAGACTTATTTTATTAAGTAGCTAAGGCTGTAGTGGAGGCAATCAAAATTTAGAAAATGCATGAAATACTCATCAGTAACAGTAACATCTGTGAGAGAAACAGAGTTACCATTTCAGGTAAAGACCTCTGATCACATTCTGGTTTTAGTTCACATTTTCAATATGTGTGATATTTTGTGGCTGTATCCGTGTAGATCAAATAAATATCAAAAACATGTAAAGAAAAAGATTTGAAGATAATTGTGGATGTAATAGTGTGGCGCCCCTCTTTGACATCAAGACATTTCAGGCTTCGTTAGGAACACAAGTTAAGAGAAATCAGGTACAGGGGTTTGCAGCCTTAGGCTGCGCCAGTCTTTTCATGCTTACTACATGGCTCCCCGGTGCATTCCACCCAAGAGAGGACTCCACCCTCTGGGGTGATCACTCACTCTTGGTTCCCTTTGGTCCCTCAAGCCAGGTGACCCTCTTCTGCTGTGCTGTCTGAAAGACAGTAAGGAGTCTAACAACACCAGGTTAAAGTCCAACTTTAACCTGTTTTGGACTTTAACCTGGTGTTGTTAGACTCCTTACTGTGTTTACCCCAGTCCAACGCCGGCATCTCCACTATCTGAAAGAGACAGACATCACGATTACTGCAGTGGAAACATTTCCAGTGGGAATGAGGAGATTTATTTTTGTGCAGCAAGTTGCTACAATCTGAAATGCACTGCCTGAAAGGATGATGAAAGTAGATTTAATAACAACTTTTAAAAGGAAATGTGTTAAATATTTGAAGAGGAAAATGTTGCAGGGTTCTGGGAAAAGGGCAGAGGGAGTGCATCTAATTGGACAGCTCTTTGAAAGAGCCAACATTAGGATGATGGGCCAAGTGGCCTCCTTCTGTGCTATGCAATACTACTGGTTAGGATTTCAGCTTCTTAGATCCTCCAGAACTGCACTGTTAACACAGGAAATCACACGTCCAACTGTGCCTGTGCAGTAACACAAACTCTTAACAGTAAATCCCCTGGTCATAATTGTGGCTGATTAACCATTCTGTAAGTGCTCACAGATTACCTTTTCTTTTTCATGTTCATCGCATTTCCTTGACAGATTGTAGAGAATTACAGAATTTTTATATAAAGACAGGGGTATGAAAAGTGCTCCGTAAATAATCCACACTCTAAACATGGGATCAGAGTCAAAATTGATCAAACAAGTGAGAAATCAGGTATGCTTTCTGTAATGCCTTTCCATCTGATTTTTACAACACAAATTAGTCTCCTTTCCTCACTGTCATAGATGATTCTTTTCAGGTCTTTTTCTGATTGGCAGTCAGTGAATAATGGGGTTCTGCAGGGATTTGTGCTAGGACCCCAACTGTTCACATTTTATATTAATGATTTGGAAGAGGGAACTGAATGTATTAGCTCCAAATTTGCAGATGATACAAAGTAGGGTGGGAGGGTGAGCTGTGAGGAGGATGCAGAGATGCTTCAGTGTGATTTGCACAGACTGAGTGTGTGGGCAACTGCATGGCAGATGCAGTATCATGTGGATAAATGTGAGGTTATCCACTTTGGTTGCAATAAGAGGAAGAGAGATTATTACTTGAATGGGTGTAAATTGAGAGAGGTGGATACTCAACGAGATCTTGGAGTCCTTGTGCATCAGTCACTGAAGGTAAGCGCCAGGTACAGCAGGTGATAAAGAAGGCAAATGCTATGTTGGCCTTCATAGTGAGAGGAGTTGAGGACAAGGATAGGCATGTTTTGCTGCAGTTGTATAGGGCGTTGGTGAGGCTACACCTGGAGTATTGTCTGCAGCTTTGGTGTCCTTATCTGAGAAAGGATGTCCTTGCTATAGAGGGAGTACAACAAAGGTTTACCAGGCTGATTCCTGGTCTGTCATATGAGGAGAGACTAAGTCATTTAGGATTATATTCACGGGAGTTTAGAAAAGTGAGAGGAGATCTCATAGAAACTTATAAAATTCTAACAGGGTTAGACAGGGTAGATTCAGAAAGAATGTTCCCAATGCTGGGGGAGTCCAGAACTAGGGGTCATAGTTTGAGGATAAGGGTAAACCTTTTAGAACTGAGGTGAGGAGAAATGTCTTTACCCAAAGGGTGGTGAATGTGCGGAATTCATCACCACAGAATGTAGTTGAGGCCAAAACATTGTCTGATTTCAAGAAGAAATTAGAGATAGCTCTTGGGGCTAAAGGGATATGGGGGGAAGGGGGATCCCGATATTGAATTCGATGATCAGCCATGATCAAGATGGATGGCGGAGCAAGCTCGAAGGGCCGAATGGCCTACTCACGCTTCTAGTTTCTATGATTCTCAGAAACTCTTCAGAAAAATTGAATTTCGCTTTGATTTTCAAAACTCAGAACTTCCCAAAATGTTTTACAGCAAATTAAGTACTTCTGAAGCATAGTCATCGTTGTAAAGTAGGAACCTTTTAGAAAAGGTTTTCCAATATTCCCTCCTGAAAGTGTATCGTCAACCTGGTTCTACACTTGCCAGCACCACACTGTCGCCTCACTTGAAGTGGACGTTCTTCATGTGAGAGCAGAAACAGTTAGCCTTGGCAGGGCGACTTCTCAAGCCGTCCCTCGGGACCCAGGAGAACTCGCTTCTACTTTGGTTCAATGGGTTCTGAGATGGCTGATAAGTCCAGTGTGGAATCTAAGGACTTTGCCACCTGCGAAGGCTCGGGCAGATGAGGTGATTGGAGGTTTGTGTACTATCTCTGACTGGTCAATTTTACCTCTGTGTGCTGCTCCAGACAAAGTCTCTCATGTGTTTGGTATCTTATGGGAGAGGGTGGGGCCTAAGAGGAGGGGTGTGGCCTAGATGGGAGCATGGCCAATGGGGAGGTAGGCAGGAGGAAGCTGCGCACTCTGCAACCGGCAAACGACCATGGGGGGGGAGGGGGAGTGGGATCGGCCAGGCCAGGGGGAAGATAGTCAGCCACGGAGGCCAGCGATCACAGGAGGGGAGCAATCGGCCATGGAGGCGGGCAATTGGCTGCGGAGGCCAGCTATCGTGGGAGGGGAGGCGCCCAATATCCGGAGGGGGGAGGTGACTGACACATCTCTCTGTGCTATTACACAGAATAGAGATCTGCGCATGCATGCCCGATTGCGCCTTATATTGTGAGCTGCCAGCTTTCTGGTGAGCTCAGGCCCCGCCCCTCCTCCGACGGGTGGGAAACAGATTTAGCATTATTTTTCACACAGAATGGCCTCACCGAAAAAATGGAACTGAAACTCTCCCATTTTCACGCTCATTCGGAACTTAGAATTTTTGGGGTAAAATCACTCCCCCCCACATATTTACCCTGTTAGTCTCTCTGATATTGAGGGGCAATTTTGCTGGCCAATCAACCTAACCTGCACACCTTTGGAGTTATTAATCCTCAAGAGACCACACAGTGCTGCAAATAGGTCACACACAGTAAAGAAAAATGTGATGAACCATTCGTCCTGAGGTCACTAAATAAATGGAAGTTCTTTCTTTCTTTAGCTCCCCACATGACCACACATGTGTTCTTCCTAACAGGAACCCTGGGTAATTGATTTTGGATCAGAGGTAGTGTAAATTGAACTGTTTCTGACCTGCTCTGTAGGTAATTTGCTGAGAATCATTGGAGTAGGTGAAGGATGGTGACAGATTTCTGAGGGCAGCCAATATTGAGGAAGATATTCCATAAACCTTATCGGATGGCAGAGTCAAAGGCTTCTGTTAGGTTGAAAAAGGCCATGCACAGGAGTTAGTGCTGTTCCTTACATTTTCCTTGAATTTGCCACGTAGTAAAGATCACTGAGGAAAAGAATATTTGAGGAACTGAACCTCAAACCCAAGGTTTACCGGGCAGCAGTGATTCCTGTGCTCCTTGTGCTTTGGAGACTTGGATGACCTATTGCAGGCACCTCAAAGCACTGGAGTAATATCACCATCGATGCCTTCACAAGGCCCTCAAATCTGGTGACAAAGAAAGGTGGTCTGCAACCACATCCTCACCCAAGCCAACTTGCCCAGTTTTGAGACACCAATCACTCAAAGCCAGCTCCATCGGGCAGGAATGTCGTACCTATGCCTGACACCAGACTCTTGAAGCAACTGCTCTATCGGAACTCAGTCTCAGCTGAGGACAGCGGAAATGCTTTAGGGATGTCCTCAAAGCAGCCCTTGAAAAGGTCAACAAACCCCACTGACTCATGGGATTCCCTGTCTTGTGAATGACCAAAATGGAGGTTTGTGAGGATGGCACTGAACACATTGAGAGATTTTATTGGGGACATGCAGCGGTGAAGTCGAGGCATCGGAGGGGGGGCACAAACCTCCAAACAGCCCACCTACACAATCCTTCCAGCACAACCTGCCCCATACGTGGCAAAGTCTTCAGATTATGCATTAGACTTATCAGCCATCTCAGAACCCATCGAACCAGAGAGGAAGCAAGCCATCCTCAAACTCAAGGGACTGTTTAAGAAGAAAGCGTCAAGTTTGGTTTGAGAGTTGTTCCTGTGAAGCATTTTGTTGGAATGATAAAGTCGTTATATAAATGCAAGTGGTTGTTGTGTCATTGGCGAAGGAAATCCAATCATGATTTGATTACAACCATTATATTTTGATTGAATGATTTGTTATCACAATGCTTTCATCTTGAGTGGACCCTTTACAGTGATACTTCTGTCGACTAGGGGCGATCTTATAGAGGTCTATAAAATAATGAGGGACATACATCAGCTAGATAGTCAATATCTTTTCCCAAAGGTAAGGGAGTCTAAAACTAGAAGGCATAGGTTTAAGATGAGGGGGAGACCAGAGTGGTAGACTGTGTATGGAACCAAACGACATGGGGGAGATACTAAATGTTTTTTTTGCATCCGTATTTACTGAGGAAACGGGCATGGAGTCTACGGAAATAGGGCAAACTGGTAGGGAGGTCATGAAACCTTTACAGATTAAAGGGGAGGAGGTGCTTGCTGTCTTGAGGCAAATCAGAGTGGATAAATCCCCAGGACCGGACAGGGTATTCCCACGGACCTTGAGGGAAGCTAGTGTTGAACTTGCAGGGGCCCTGGCAGACATATTTAAAATGTCAGTATTCACGGGGGAGGTGCCGGATGATTGGAGGGTGGCTCATGCTGTTCCGTTGTTTAAAAAAGGTTCCAAAAGAAATCCAGGAAATTATAGGCCAGTAAGTTTGACGTCGGTGGTGGGCAAGATATTGGAAGGTGTGCTAAGGGATAGGATCTACAAATATTTGGATAGACAGGGACTTATTAGGGTGAGTCAACATGGCTTTGTGCGTGGTAGGTCATGTTTGACCAATCTATTAGAGTTTTTCGAGGAGGTTACCAGGAAAGTGGATGAAGCGAAGGCGGTGGATGTGTCTACCTGGATTTCAGCAAGGCCTTTGACAAGGTCCCTCATGGGAGGTTAGTTAGGAAGGTTCAGTCGCTGGGTATACATAGGGAGGTAGTAAATTGGATTAGACACTGGCCCAATGGAAGAAGCCAGAGAGTGGTTGTGGAGGATTGCTTCTCTGAGTGGAGGCCTGTGACTAGTGGTGTGCCGCAGGGATCGGTGTTGGGTCCATTGTTGTTTGTCATCTATATCAATGATCTGAATGATAATGTGGTTAATTGGATCAGCAAATTTGCTGATGATACAAAGATTGGAGGTGTAGTGGACAGTGAGGAAGGTTTTCAAAGCTTGCAGAGGGATTTGGACCAACTAGAAAAATGGGCAATGGAATTTAACGCAGACAAGTGTGAGATATTGCACTTTGGAAGGACAAACCAAAGTAGAACGTACAGGGTAAATGGTAGGACTCTGAAGAGTGCAGTTGAACAGAGGGATCTTGGAATACAGGTACAGAATTCCCTAAAAGTGACGTCACAGGTGGATAGGGTCGTAAAGAGTGCCTTTGGTACATTGGCCTTTATAAATCAGAGTATCAAGTATAAAAGTTGGAGTGTTATGGTAAGGTTATATAAGGCATTGGTGAGGCCAAATTTAGAGTATTGTGTACAGTTTTGGTCACCTAGTTACAGGAAGGATGTAAATAAGGTTGAAAGAGTGCAGAGAAGGTTCACAAGGATGTTGCCGGGACTTGAGAAGCTGAGTTACAGAGAGAGATTGAATAGGTTGGGACTTTATTCCCTGGAGCGTAGAAGAATGAGGGGAGATTTGATAGAGGTGTATAAGATTTTGATGGGTATAGATAGAGTGAATGCAAGCAGGCTTTTTCCACTGAGGCTAGGGGAGAAAGAAAACAGAGGGCATGGGTTAAGGGTGAAAGGAGAAAAGATTAAAGGGAATATTAGGGGGGGCTTCTTCACACAGAGAGTGGTGGGAGTGTGGAATGAGCTGCCAGATAAAGTGGTAAATGCGGGGTCACTTTTAACATTTAAGAAAAACTTGGACGGGTTCATGGATGAGAGGGGTGTGGAGGGATATGGTCCAAGTGCAGGTCAGTGGGACTGGGCAAAAAATGGTTCGGCACAGACAAGAAGGGCCAAAAGGCCTGTTTCTGAGCTGTAATTTTCTATGGTTCTATGGTTTTCTATGGGAGAGATACAAAAGGGTCCAGAGGGGCAATTTTTTCACACAGAAGGTGGTGAGTGTCTGGAACAAGCTGCCAGAGGTAGTCGTGGAGGCCTGTACAATTTTGTCTTTTAAAAAGCGTTTAGACAGTTACATGTGTAAGATGGGTATAGGGGGATATGGGCCAAATGTGGGCAACTGGGACTAGCATAGGGGTTTTAAAAAAAGGGGCAGCATGGACAAGTTGGGCCGAAGGGCCTGTTTCCATGCTGTAAACCTCTATGACTCAATACAATTTCCGGCTCAGCCAATTGTGAACTGAATTCAATGAACCTATTAATCTGGAAGCTACCCCCAAGAAATAACCACAAAAACCCAACTGTTTTTGGCACACAAGACTCCAGTTTCACACCATTCAGTTGATTCTCGGAGGAATTAAGAATGGGCAATAATTACTGCTTTGTTATTTTGTGTCCATATCTCAAAAACAAGTGTAAAAACAATCATATTATTGTATACCACATTCCAGACTAATGTTCCCTCTCATTTGCTTTGAGAGTGTGGAGGTGATTTGTTCAAATACAAACATGTACCCACAGTAATTGAAAGGAATCGACTTGTGCACAGCCTGTGCAGGAATTTTTGAGTCACTGAAGAGTCTGTGCAACCTGGCAGGAACTTTGCTCCAGACACTTGGCAAGTCTCGGCTGATACCCCAGTGGTTGTCTGAGGGAGAGATGCACTCTCAGAGGTGCCATCTTTTGAGTTTGGACATTCAAGCAAGATAAACCTGAGGCCTCTTAGTGGTGTGTGGTGGGCGGCGGTGGGGAGGGAGATACGTGAAGGATCCATGGCCCAATCTGAAGAAGAATTGCCCAGTCAATCCCCATTGCCCATTGCCCAGTCAATATTTTGATTTGATTTATTATTGTCACATGTATCAGTATATAGTGAAAAATATTGTTCTTGCGCGCTATACAGACAAAGTATACCGTTCATAGAGAAGGAAAGGAGGGGGTGCAGAATGTAGTGTTACAGTTATAGCTAGGGTGTCGAGAAAGATCAACTTAATGCGAGGTACGTCCATTCAAAAGACTGATGGCAGCAGGGAAGAAGCTGTTCTTGTGTCGGTTGGTACGTGACCTCAGACTTTTGTATCTTTTTCCCGACAGAAGAAGGTGGAAGAGAGTATGTCCGGGGTGTGTGGGGTCCTTGATCATGCTGGCTGCTTTGCCAAGGCAGCGGGAAGTGTAGACAGAGTCAATGGATGGGAGGCTGGTTTGCGTGATGGGTTGGGCTACATTCAAGACCTTTTGTAGTTTTATCAGTTTAACCCTTTACCAATATCACTAAATCAGATTCTCTGGTTATTCTTGTTGCGGGACCTTGCTGTAATATAAAAATGCAAGTTTGTTTTCCCTCTTCAATGACTGAATGGTAATTTGGATGGTGAAAGGATGGTCACAAACTGTCTCTCCCACCAGGTGTTGCTTTCCCAACTCTCAAATGGCCAACGTTCCAAGGAAGGACAAAGGAAACATCTCAAAGACACTCTGAAACTCTCCTTGAAGTGTGCCAGCACTGACATTAATGACTGGGAGAAACTTGCTCCCAAAATGGCGACAACTTGTCCATCAAGCTGCATCACACTTTTACAATGTTTTAATGAAGTAAAACGGCACCAGAGAAGAAAAGGAAGCAAATCCTGCATTCTGGATCCCACTGCCTCATAGGACGTCCTGTCCCATGTGTCAAATGATCTGTGAGCCGAGAATCGGCCTGTTCAGTCACATGAAGACCCATGAGTGGACACTATTCTCAAATCAAGGAAAAGCTGCGATGACGGTCATCTGACCTAATGTTGCCATATGTGGTCTGGTAACATATTTTGTTTTATAATGCTGCTGTGAAGAATCTTGGGGTGCTTTATTATATTAAAGGTGCTATATAAATAGGAGTTTTTATCGTTGTTGCTTTAAGGCCAGGAGGCCTGATTGCTCTGCACTCTGAATCAATTACTGCTCAGACTGATCTTGAAGTTGGATGGTTATTAAGTAAGCACAGGGATCAGCCGGCACCCTCAGTTTAAATGGTCTAGTCCAGTGATGGGCAACCTAGACTCATGAGAGGGATGCATGAGTGGCCCTCCTTCAGCTCATAAATCAGGCCTGTTCACTAACCATGAATGAGATTAAATACATTTAATACACACCAAATATTTCAAAGTAAAGTAAAGTTCATTTATTGGTCACAAGTAAGGCTTACATTAACACGGCAATGAAGTTACTATGAAATTCCCCTAGTCGTCACACTTCGGCACCTGTTCGGGTCAATGCACGTCTTTCAGACTGTGGGAGGGAACCGGAGCACCCGGAGGAAACCCACGCAGACACGGGGAGAACGTGCAAACTCCACACAGACAGTGACCCAAGCCGGGGATCGAACCTGGGTCCCTGGCGCTATGAGGTAGCAGTGCTGACCCACTGTGCCACCATGCCGTCCATAACAAGTTATAGAAAATGCTTATTCATTTATATATTAATAGAACTGTCATCAACTCCAAATGATGAAAACAAAAGAAATATTTACGCTTTGGACACAGAGGAGCACACGGCTCAGTCAACGTTGTGAGGAGTCAGCACGCACCTCACTTCATTTGCCCTTGCTTTACATGCGAATCACTTCAGTCACACCGGTCGAACAAAAATGGCATGGACAGAAATCAGTGGAATGTGGGAACCCTACACGTGGTCAACAGTCACCAAAATGTCTCATGGTTCGCACTGAGAACCCAGATGGGCCACATGTGGCCCTTGGGCCAGAGGTTGCCCCCACAGGCCTAGTCAGAGAAAGATGCCTGCCTTGTAGAGAAGCAATGCAACATCTGAAGATTACGCTGCTCCCATGGGTAAACTCTGCTGTCCAGAGTGTGACATACCCCATGTTATAAATTTCACTCAAACATTAGGCTACCTAAACATTGAAGTCCGATATGAAATTTGCACCAGTCAGTAAAACAGAATGACTGGTCATTTATCTCGTTACTGCTTATGGGTATCTGGGGCTCTCTACAGAACAGACAGCAACAACTATAGTTCAGAAAGTAGTTTTGCTGGTTTTAAAGCAGTTTGGGATGTCCTAGCATTATATAAGATGCAATATGAATGTAAGTTGCTCATTAGTTCTAACTCCAGTCTCAGTAAAAGAGAAAATAAAGAAGCTGTGAATATGACTGGGGATAATATAAATTATGAGCTGCACAACTCTCAGCATTGTCACAGAGAAAACTGGACTGTTACTCCTTAGCAAACTGTTTGGTTGATTACATAGAATCATAGAATCTTACACTGCAGAAGGAGGCCATTCGGCCCATCTGGTCTGCAGCGACCACAATCCCACTCAGGTCCTATCCCCTTAACCACATACATTTACCCTAGCTAGTTCCCCTGACACTAAGGGGCAATTTAACATGGCCAATCCACCTAACCTGCACATCTTTGGACTTTACAGAGTGAGACTTTGAGCAATAAGGCTGGGGGGGGCTAAAAGGCAGGACATAAAGGAGGCAGAAGGAAATGGATGTTTAAGGAGTGGGAAATGCCTCAGTTCTCTTGCAACATTTTAATTATCTGAACCTCAAAAACCAACGTGCAATCCTGAATGAAGATGTCAGCTTGAAGGTGTCAGCCCCGTCTCCCAGTCTAAAGTTTGCGGGTTTGAATCCCACTCTCAAAACCTGGGCACATGACATGGGCTTGGCACTAAGGGAGCAGTGTGCTCTTAAAGGTGCCATGTTCTGGCTGGCACATTGAGCATGTCTACCCTCTCAGACAAGAGGAAGTGTTTATCAGGTCAATAAGGCATTGCTGTCTGTGGAATCTTGCTGTGTGAAAATTGGCTGCTGGGGTTACATGCTACTTTACAACAGTGAGTTTTTTTTTTCAAATTATTCTTTCATGGGAGGTGGGCATTGCTGCCAAGGCCAGCACTATTCCTCGCACACTTCAAAATGTGAGTGTAAAGATCTCCTGGAGCTGTGAAAGATGCAAAGATTGTCGGTGAGCATTGTTTGTGTTTTGCAGAAGGTTATGTAATTGCCAGTCTTTCTTTGTACCCCATGTTCCGCCATCAGCTTCTCAAGAAGCCAAGCAGTCAGTCGGATCAGATCCTCTCAACTCACACACACTGTAAAACGTGTCTGCTGAAGCTCCAGAGACACCATCAGGGGGCAGAGCTCATCTTGCATATTATCATATTGGCGGCTGAGCACATTTTGTGGAAAAAAAAATGGGTTACTTGTGTTCTGAAAAATCTGTTTTATTTTGAAGTCTACACACATTGATGGGCATCTGCTAGATCACGATTCAGATCATTGCTCACTGAGGTGGAAACATTTTCATTTATACAGTCCTGTCATACAGTTCATGAGATACTAATGAATGAAGTTGGTCATTAGGGCCTTTTAATGTATCCACCTACACTTCCCCTCTCTATATTCATTAAATGGTGGTATGGTGATACAGCTGTGTCTTGAAGCGGCGGTGAATGGAGGGCAGGGGGTTTGTGTGTTCCAACTCTTTAAAATAGTGAGGTTTTCACCAGAATTCTGCAAAGACAGAGGGGCTGATTTTTGCCAATTATTCCCACAGACAGATATATAACAAGACTCTATTACAGCAAACCACCCTTGGTAATCCAGGAGGAGATTCCTAGCTCAGAAGCTAATTTGGGAAAGGTCGATGAGGGAAATATCAAACCTTATTATTGACAGGTACAAGGAATGATTTCTCCCAGTGGACTGTGTATAGGAGACAGTCTGAAAAAAACACAGGAGGTTGTTTATTCACTGAAAAATAGACAAGGCAATTCTGAAGCTCGGGATGTAGAATTATAGAATATTGCAATACAGGAGGAGGCCATTTGGCCCATTGAGTCTGCAAATACTCTTTCAAAGAGCAATCCAGTTAGTCCTAGTTCTAACCCTACATCCCTGCAATTTTTCATTCAATATTTATCCAATTCCCTTTTGAAGAGAACCTGTATTCACCATTTATCAGGCGTTACAATCCAATTCCTGACAACAGATTGTATAAATCAGTTTCCTCTCATGTCACCTTTGATTCTTTATCTAATAACCCTGTGCCTCTAGTTATTGACCCCTCAGCCACTGGAAATAGTTCCTCTTTATTTACTCAATCTAAACCTGGGCAATGTATTTTCTTTTTAAGCATGTTGATGATTGTGTCATTCTTTTCGTGTGTTGCTTCCTGATGTTCCTCAGCAAACATTTTTAACTTAATTCTTGCCCTTCCTCTCTTAGAAATATTGGGCAGGATTTTCCCATTCCACCCACCACAGGAATCGTAACCGGCGGGACACGGACCATGCAAAGCTCCGTTGACCTCGGGCGAGATTTTCCGGTCTTGGGGCAAACGCGGCCAGAAAATCCCGCCCATTGAGTCTGTAAAGTGTTCACTTCACTAGCGGTCCCCCACCCACCCCCCACTCCTCCATCCAAGCTAACATTCTTACAACAATCTACCAATCTACAACAATCTGACTGCAGAAACCATCACCACCAAAGCTGATCCTGTTTCTACCTGATGTCCACGCCTGCATTTCCCCATAGGAATCACTTCTACAACTCTATGATTCAATGATTAGGAATGGACTCCCTCACCCATATTAACTGTGCTTTGACCACTGTCATTTTCATTTTCTGTACTCTCTGCAACTCTTTTTAGGAGACTCTTAATATCATAGTTCATTAGCCTCCGCACCCTTTATCTGGCTTACCTCTGCACCTAATTCATAAGTTTGTAACACTACATATGACATGGTATGGAGCTCATTATTCTTCTGATGGTCTATAAAGGCCATGGTTCTATAACTGGCTGACAAAATATGAGCAAGATCAGTGTGGACGACATAAAATTTTTTATGAACAGTATAAAAGCCTTTGGGCCTAACATTATTCTGACAGATTTCAACCCCACCTAGCTACCATACTATATCTTGCAATTATTTATTTTTTTAGATTCCTTCTGAAGTTATGTACATTTCTTTTTCTGGTAATTTATCCTATGACACCTTGCTTTGATATTTGCCCCTTTTACTAAAAGTAGGCAGTTTAAAGTTTAAGGATTCATACACAGGGAACATGTCCCCAAACAGCCATTTATGAGCCAGTTTGCTTTTTTTATGGTGGTGGGTTTTGTGATGTGTAAGTCTCTCACCCTCAAAGAATGAGACCCTTCACCTAGGGCTCACATAGCGCAGCTGGGAGCCTGACTAATGTGGTTGATTGTAGTGGATTTGCCAGGGCTTGGGAAACCAGCAGGGCAAGGGAGACAGGAGGTGTCAGTTCCAGAAGCCTTTTACAGCACTCCTTGTGGAATGCTCCCCACCTCACCTCCAGGGCTCCAGCCCCTCAAGGAAGTCTTCAGGCTACCCAGTGCCAACTGCTAGATTGGAAAGATGGCAATGTAAAATTGCCAAGAAAATGTTTAAGACTGACTTTGTCATTTGCTTTTCCCGTCCCACTAGTCACCTACCCTAGCAGCACATTCAGGACCACCTCAGTAATATCACTTGGACTTTACCAAGACCCACCTCACCCCATAGACATTTTAGCTGAAGGTTAGTCCAAGCAGCTTTGAAATGTTTATGCCGTTAGTTACTTAAATTCATTCTAGTGAGCGATCTGGTCACCTCACAGTGTTATTTATTTTGAAATATGTCAGCTTTTTGTAAACTTTGTGTTGTCTCTTTAGCCATTTTAGGCAGGTGACAGATTGTATAATTCAATGCTGTCTTTAGTTATTACAATGGCATAATCTGCTAGGTGAACATGCTGCCAGGGATGTTTTAGTAGCGAACATAATCAATGACGTAAATGCTCAATAATGAAATCATTATAATGCGCTGGCTACTGTCATCTGTCTCTTGCTTTCATTATTAACTCAATGTGACACTAAAGAAATGAAGATAAAGGGGTCAATAATTGCTCCACCTATGTCTTATGTGGTTTAGGAAAGGATTATTTTCTTCTTCTGCAGTTTTTGCAAACATGTCTTTAAACCACAAGTTCCTATTGGCCTGAGTTGTTAAACTGAAGACCATTCATGATTCATGGCATTTTGCAAAGTATTCCTGGTGTCCTGGGCCAACATTCCTCTGTCACCCAGCACCACAGATAAACTGGTCATTAATCTCTTTGTGGCTGTGTTTGCCTTCGTAACAAGTTGCTGCACTTCAGAAAGCAATTCACTGTTTGAAGTGCTTCAAGATGTTTCAATGACAGGCAATAAAACTCCATGAATTTCTTTTAAAAAGTTATAAACAAATAACTTGAAGGGTGGTGCAGACCTGGCGTGTTGTTATTTAGTGATTCTCCAACTTTAAGTGCTCGTAAAGCTCATTGGGTAGCTTTTATTCACTCTTACTAATAGAAACACACATATAAGACCGTTACGTTAGTCAGAATATACATAATATATATTATAATAATAATGTCATTATTAATCAGTTATTAGCATTGATCTAGGATTAAATTAATATTTAGTAATATTCAATATTAGGAGGTCTTGTGGCAAGGTGGGTAGTGTCCATGCCTCTAAGCCAGAGGTTCTGGGTTCAAGTCCCACTCCAGGACTTGATGGCCACAGAAGGTGTGTTCATAATGCGGCCAAACAGATTGAGCATCAACTTGTAAATCTGGCCAACACGCACCAATAGTTAGAGTAGAGAGGTTCCTAGCCATGTAAAGGAAGGAAAATTGTAACGTCTACTATCACTGTACAACTAAAAGAGTTTTTCCCCCCAGCAACTCTGCCTCCTTGCGGGGGGATTGGGTTGGTTCAATTGGTTGGATGGCCAGTGTGGATCAAATTGTGCCCACGGTATGGGGGTTTGATCCGCCTTTCATCTGGGGTGGATTCAGCATCTGTCTGCTTGCCCTACCCATGGTGATGGCCGTGGCAATTTTGGTCAGACCTGCCTTTGGGAGGAGAACTCAAGAAGAAAAATAGTATTTAAATATTGCTACTTAATATGTAATGTTTTTAAATGCATTTAATCCGTTCAATTCTAGGTGTTTCCTTCTATCATTATGGTATTTTGACATGTTGGCCAAACTTTCAGCAAACGTGTCTCTCCCAACAGTCGTCCTGAAGGTGAAAGACAAGTCTTTTGAAAGCTTGATGACAAGAGAAAGAATAAGTGCCTATATTTGAGTTGCAATTCCTTGTTGTGAATCATTTTGTTGGCGTAGGTTGTTATATCTCAAGAGGGTTGAAGGAAAAAAAAACATGTCCTGCCTAGCAGCCCATTTGTTACCAAATCATTAGTCAACTGTGATTATGGGTTACGCTGAAGTTTAGATCACTGATTAAAGTTGGTGGGAGGTGGCACTACTGGGGTTGCAACAAGGGAGAAAGTGGGTGAACATTCTCAAAAGTTAAGCTTCCTACAGGCCATGTAGGAAGTGCCTATTCCACTTATAAAGTAAAACCGAGCACAAAAAGGTAAAAGCCTTTATTGCTCATTATAGTCATAACTGGTCACAGGCGCAGAAAGGTTGTCAGGAAAACCCAACTGTTTCACTCACATATTTAAGGAAATGGAGGCTGTTTCCTGCATTCCCTGGCCCGTCCTGTATTTGACTCCAGTTCCTCACAATGTGGTTGACCCTTAATATTTCCCAAAATAACCAAGCAAGACAAATCAATTAAACAATTTCTGTTCCCATGTTTTCAGGATAACCAGGGCTGGATAATAAATGTGGGCTTACCCCATTGCTTACATCCCTCAAGCAAGTAGAAAAATAGCTTTGTATGTACTTATGGAAAAACTGTGATGTCACATAAGACCGAGTCCTTATCAACAACAAGTTGTCTTCAACGTAGCAAAAAAACGTCCCAAGGCACTTCACAAGAGGGAGATGAGAGCAGGCACAGAACAGAAACTTGAAAAAGAGTTATGAAAGTGACCAAAAAATGTTGTTGTACAGATCAGTTTTTGAGGTGTCCGTACTGGGTGGGAGAGATGTGGTAATGCAGTAGGCGTTGAAAGAGGGGACTAGCAGAATGTGAGAGTTGAAAATTCTCACCACTGATAAAAAGCCATTCACGCGCTCAGGATGTTCCAAGATGCTTTATTACCAACAAAATACTTTGGAAATGTCGTCCTTGCTGTTACATAGGGAAATCAGATAAACCATTTTGCACATAGCAAGCTCCTGGAAACAATGTGAAAATGTCCAGATGATCCAGTTTTGATGATGTTGGCTGAGGGATAAATGTTAGCCCAGGAGACCGGAGAGAACTTTCCAGCTCTTCTTCGTACCACGGGATCTTTTACATCTACCTGATAGGGCAAACTCAATTTAACAGCTCATTGGAAAGAGAGCAACTCCAAATGTGTAGCATCTATTTAGGAAGGGGTGTCAACCTACATTATGTGCTCAAGGGCGGCATGGTAACACAGCGGTTAGCACTGCTGCCTCACAGATCCAGGGACCTGGGTTCAATTCTGGCCTCAGGTGACTGTGTGGAGTTTGCACGTTCTCCCCATGTCTGCATGGGTTTCTTCCGGGTGTTCCGGTTTCTTCCCATACTCCAAAGATGCACGGATTAGGTTGACTGGCCATACTAAAAAATTGCCCCTTATTGTCAGGGGGACTATCAGGGTAAATACGTGGGATTACGGGATAGGGTGGGATCGTTGTCGGTGCAGGCTCAATGGGCTGAATGGCCTCCTTCTGCGCTGTAGGGATTCTATGATTCTAAATCTCTGGAGTAATTTCCCCTTCCTCAGCAAAAATGCCAATTATAATGTTTCTCCTGCCACCCTGATTAAGACCAATTAACTAATTGGAAACTGGTGATCGAACATAAACCCTTCACAATCATAATGGTCGAACTACTTACTCTCTGTGCAAACCCAGAGGACATTGAATCACAGAACGTGTAGCAATGATTTATTTGTGGTAGATTGGAATCAGGACCCCAAATCAAGTTCAAATTTAAATTTATCTTTGCCCTACTTCTTGATTTCTGAATTCTCATTTACTAGGGGCTAAATCACAACATGGCTCCTACTAAATCAGATGATATGAAACGTGCTTTGTGATACCTAATGTATTATTTTGCTTCAAAGTTAGAACTGATGGCCTGTTCCTTTAATTGCACAAAGTTTTGTTGCTGAGATCATCTGGATTATAGGTTACCTGTGTTGGCGAGCGAGTTTTGCAGGTTGACAAGTAAATTTCCATGTCAGGAAAAAACAGCATGAAATTATGGTCTTCCTTTCTCTTTTAATATTTTTTGGTTTTAAAGTGTGACTCAAGAGATAGTGTATTTATTAATTGCACGGTACATATCCAGGAAATCAGTCTTTAAATGTTTCCTAACAGATAAAGTTTGATTTTTGCTGCATCTTTCCCTAGAGTATCATTGATTCTCCTGCTCAATTATGCACAACCAACTTTCCTTAACAATGGGCTCACTGTCACATAACCATATAATAATAGTGATTCTGCATTTCAGACCATTAAGGTGCATTCTGCAATAGTATACCTCCATGAAATAAAGTTATTATGTTGTCTCACTGTGTAAGAAAGCTTAAATTAACTCAGAAAGTCAATGTGAGTATGAACAACATACAGGAGTTTGTGATTTGTGGGTACTCCATGTAATGCATATGGTTTCGAGAAATGTCAGAGTCAGTTTAAGATTCATTCAGTGTAAATCAACCAGTGATGGTTGAGTTTCCACAGCTCCCCGACTACCATCTATAACTCTCAGCCAAGTATTAGCCTGCACCCTCTCTAATTCATAACTTTTCAAACCAAATTTCTCCCCCAAATCCTGTCTCCCAGCTCCTCCTGCAACCGATGACAGTACAAGACTGATCATAGGTACTAACTACAGTGTTGCACGTTTCACCCACTGCCATGTCTCGGTTTCCCACTTTGTGGAGGCCATGTATTGCAGTGTCCCCATCTCTGAGCCAGATGCTCCAGGTTCAAGTCGCACATCAGGACTTGATGACCATGAAAGGTGTGTTTGTGGTGTGGCCAAGCAGGTTGATTGTCAACCTGTAAATCCTTCCAAAGTGCCGAAGGCAGCAAGAGCAGGATAGTCTGCTGGTCAGCCAGTCTATGTGGTAGCTGTAGTGCAACAGCCTCCCCACGTTAAAAGACTCCATGCACAAGCTCTTGCTATGGGTTGCATGGTGAGTGCCCTCCTCACTTTGAGGGACTGCTGGAGAGTTTCTTGAACCGTGCTGAAAATAAGGGGATTACAGGAAGCTGGTAGAGCCACAGTATAAATAACAGAAGACTAGGCTAATTTATGTTTAACCACTTACATGTGTCAAGTTACATGACCCACCTAAAGCATACTGTATCTAGAGAAGGAGAGAGTGCAGGATGTAGTGTCACAGTCATAATGAAGTTTTAGAAGCACAGAGAGTAAAATATAGAATTAGAAGGTATGCAGGACACAGCTTGCAAGAAGTCGTCACACTCTGGCACCATCTTGTCTTTTTTACATTACTTTAACAACATTCATTTTAACTCCAGAACCCATCCAAAATATTCAATCCCGAAAAGCCTCATGGTCCTGCAAAAGCATTTATGTAAAAATCCATAAGCGTCTTCCAGCAGATTCCACATGCATTCCCTTGGTAACTAAACAATGGTTGATGTGGGGACATGGGTGGAGAGGGAAGCTCATTTAGTGGAATGTGAGGCCATTCGGTCCATTGTGCCTGTGCTGGTTCTGGTAGAGTTATCCAATGGCAGCACAGTGGCACAATGGTTAGCACTGCTGCCTTACAGCACCAGGGCCCGGGTTTCAATTCCCGGCTTGGGTCACTGTCTGTGCGGAGTTTGCACATTCTCCCTGTGCCTGCGTGGGTTTCCTCCGGGTGCTCTGGTTTCCTCCCACAGTCCAAAAGACGTGCTGGTTGGGGTGCATTGGCCGTACTAAATTCCCCCTCAGGGTACCCGAAAAGACGCCGGAGCGTGGCAACTTGGGGATTTTCATGGTAACTTCATTGCAGTGTTAATGTAAGTCTACTTGTGACGTTAATAAATAAACTTAAATCAATCAGTCCCCCTGCCCTGCCCTGCTCTTCCTCCATACACATGGAGCCCTGTTAGCTTTTACTCCCTGTTCAGAATTTACCTAAATCTCTCCTGAAATAGGGGATTTTCACGGTAACTTCATTGCAGTGTTAATGTAAATTTATTTGTGATACTAATAAATAAAGTTAACCAATCTGCTTCATCCCCTCAAACCAGTGACAACTGACTGTGAACAAAATTAAAATGTTTCCTCGTGTCTCACATTAAACTAGGAAGTGAATAAGTGTTGTGATGAGGCGTTATTATGATTATTGCCCCCTCTGTCCTCGGTGTGAAGGGGACTGGTTGGTGTTTGCAGCTGGACTGCACTGGCAGCCGCTCCGCCATGTCGCGCGCTCCCCCTCAGCCCCCAGCCCAGCGCGGGCAGCCCTCACTTGACGCATTGCAGGTACGCGGCGGCCAATGGCAGAGCGCGACTCATCCGCTCCCCCATTGCAGGTGCGCCTGAGCCAATGGCGGGCGGCGAGACAAATCCAAGCGGCCCTCCCCTCCCTTCCCCTCCCGCTCCGCGCGCACGCGCGCGCCATCCGCTCACACAGAGCGGAGACCAGCCTCCCCTCCCCCCCCCACCCTCAAGCCAACGCCAACCAGGCAACCCAGCCGACACACCCCACTCTCCCCAACCAAATCGTACCATTCCGCCCGGGCGATGTAGATCCGAACCGACTGTACTCTCCACACACACACACATCATTGCCCCGCCCCCTCCCCTCCTCGCGCGGCGCTGCGCCCCGGCGGAGGGATACACAGTATATAAGTAGTGGGCAGTGGAGGAAGAGCGCGGTAATCGGCGCCAGTGGGACCGCGGCGATTGTAGAAGCTTGTTTTGTGTTCGTGGAGAGAACGCATTGCCCACTCCCCTTCCTCCTCTTTTTTTAAACAAAAAAACAAACAAAACTCGACATGGTGCGTATTGCCCGACCGGGATTGGAAACCTGTATCGCGCGTTTATCTGCTTTGCTGTCATATTTCTGTCCGGGTTGAGATGTGATTGTGTGTGTGGGGCGAAGGAAAGGCGATCAAAATGGCGGCGGCTGTCATGCGGCAGGCGCCGATTCCAGATTTTCTGAGGGGGGAAGTGATCGCCTTTTAAAATCGGGTGTGAGTGGCTTATGAGTGATGTGGGGTCGCTCAGGGAGGGTCGGGGGGGGGGGGGGGTGGGTGCTGGGCGGCAGCCGGCGGACAGGGTGACCGCTCTCAACGCCGCCGCCACTCCCCACAGGCGATTGAGGGGTGAGAGCTCCCCTGCTGCCCCCGGGTGAAGGCTGCAGCCATCACACATCACCCCGCCCGCCCCACAGAGGGGCTGCGGCTGCATCTCTGTCTCCAGCAGCCTGGTGGGATGGATGGGAAAGCTGGCTGGAAGAGGTTGCTGCTGCATTTTGACTCTTTGCGTTAATAACCTGTGCTAGGAGATTGGGGGGGGGGGGGTTTAGGAACTTGCAGTTTCTCTCGGATGCACCTTCCTCTGCTCTGAGATGTCTGGGTTTGCAGGGGGGAAGCTAGCAACCTGCTCAGTCCTTAGCTCTACGATTGCCTCCCCCGTGTTCCGAAAGGGTGGACCAACCCCGCTTCCTGTACTGCATTTCATTTTCTTTTGTAAATCATGTTTGAAAGACTTTTTTCTTTTGAATATCCGTGGTTTAAGTGCGCGAGGTTGACTTTTGCTTGTTGAGCTTGGGCAAGGGGGCCCATCTGGTTAAACATTTATTTGCTGTTGGGATTCTTTGCTGATTAAGATTGGTATTTGCCTCATGCACCGCATGAGCTGCACTAACTTCTGAGCATCTTGGTAATGTTGCACAGAACTGCCTTTATGGCAAGCACATTACGTAATTGCAGATTTTTTCTGCTTCAAGTGGTGAATCGTTGTTTTGCCTCTGGAATGTAGTTTAAGTATCTTGTCTCTAGCTTGCTTTATATGTTGGTGTATGTATGACACCTGTGCAAATCACTAATATCAAACATTTTTCAAAGTCTCTTGGTAATTTGTTTTTTGACCTGGCTAGCTTTTATTGTGTTGTGCTTGGGTTTTGGATGTGTTGGTTAAAATTGGATGTTGCAAATTTAACCTGTTGTGCTTCCACTACTGGAGTGGCAATTTTCTATTTAGAAAATTGAAACTATTTTACTTGCTGGTCGCATAACTGGCTATGAACCAAATTATATAATTGGCTTTGGTTGTCAGCTGTAAAATGGTAGAAATTTTTTTAATTAAATGTATGTGCCCAAATTGTAGGGTTTGAAGTAGTCTCCTGTAAATTTACTTAACAATTTTCCATGATCCTGTATTAAAATGGTATTTGAATCCAACTTCAGGAATCACTGAACTATGTCGATTACTTTAATTGGAATAACTTGAATTATTATGGTGGGCATTGTGATAACTTCAGATCCAAAAAAGAAAGTTGAGCATGAAACAGTGAAAGGACTGGTCCCTATATAATTCATTGAGAAAGTAGATGATTCAGAGTAGTTATGAATTCCAAGAATGTTTTCTCTATCCCTCCATTGAACACATCTCTTTCCTGGATGATTGCCAGTGCTTTTGCTGTATGATACACCCAATATTTTCCACCTTTCCCAAGCCAGTTAAAACACTTTCCCAGCTTAGTGGGTGGACCCAAACTTACAGAACTGTCACTGTTAGAATCTCCACTGTTAATGTTCTGTGCAGAATGGGGAATATTACTGCCCCCTCCTGGAGACCAAACAAGTTTGGCTCATTTCATAAACCACTTGTTTTAGTTTTTTCCAAATTTGTGATTTCTTCCTCCTGCCTTGACTCATTTCCTAAATCTTTTTAATCTTCCTGTACTTTGACCAGAAAATAAGATGGAAACTGGTGTACAGAAAGCCTACTTTTGTATGAAGACCAGGCACTTGCCTACAAATAGTCGAATCAGGGAATCTTTTGCTGTTAAGTGAAACAACTAAAACTAGAGGGCCACCTTGAACTTGTGAACAAGTCGAGTTTCTATTGCCACCTTGAGTATGGCAGAGAAAATGGGATGTATGTGTTCTGAGCAAGCTTCTATGCTGGACAATCTTCACCAAGTGAACCCTTCAGTTGGAAAGATCAGCCCTAATATTGAGCTGTTTGAAAATGGCATGTGAGCATTATGAAGTTTGACTTTTTTGGATTACCTAGCTTTTTGACTTGTACTAGTTGAATCTGGCTTGCAAACATTCTCCTTGGTGGCGGCATTGGCCTATTGTGGTTCAGCACAGATTAATTCTTGTACATGTCAAAATGGGACTAAAAGTGGCTTCATTTTACAAACACATGGACGTTTGTCCACCATGTCACTACCTTGCAGAGACAACCTCCAGTGGAAACTGAAAGATGGAAAGTCCTTGGTTGTCTTTGAAAGTCTTCAGCCACAATGGTAGACTCTTTGGTCTCTCCTGATGCAAGGAACCAAGCACTTGAAGGCAAGCTACCGCAAACTGTTCCACACCACCCTTGGGTGAGCTTCTCCAATGTAATGGATTCCTGTTTCCAAAGAATGGAATGCACTTGTGACTCAGTTTATTGCTTCTAATCTTCAGGCAGAATTTCAATAACAAGGGAAGGTGCCATTGTCCCAACACTACCTATCCCGATGCTTTAAGACACCTCAGGAATGCCATGTCCCTCATCTAATGCTGGCTGTGGTGATATCAACATGGCTTACTTCAGTTCGCAAATCTCAATTTACTATGCAGAGGAATACCAGTTTCCTGCAGTATCTTCCATCTTTTCTCCCCCATTAAATTCCTGCATCTCCATGCTCCCTCATGATCGAAGATGGTAGAGCAGGCTTGAATGGCCTACTCCGTTTCTAGTTTCAATGTCAACTTGCTTTGCCCTTGGACTGTTTCAGGAAAGTTCAGCTATACCATTAAAGGTGATCATACTTGGGCCTCAACTCTAAAACAGTAAATGTCAATTTTTGTACCCTACTTAATAAATTGTTTCCTGATGCTCAGTTTTATTTTGGGGTAAATATTCAAATTCAAGTTTCAATTTGAGTAAGTTGAATCTGCCTATTTGACAACATTGTCTCCAAATGAATTGTGGGGACATTTACTTTCTATTGCTTTCTAAAGTCCAGAACTTGTTTCCCTTTGTCAAAACTCCAATGCATTTAATGTTTTAATTTGTTTTACAGGCTGACCAACTTACTGAGGAACAGATTGCTGGTAAGTGAGCAAAAATTTCTATGTGGAGTTTTTATTGGAATTGGTCTAGACTCTCAGCAAATTATATTGCCATGCCATGCTCCCTGCAATGAATTAGCTTTAGAGAAGGCTGTTGGCTTCCTTGAAGGAAGGTGAGAAGGCCAAGGAACCTGGTGGTTTGATGTAAACCTGGGATTGTCTGCATTCTTCACCAAGATGGTGCCTGGTCAGACGACAAGCTTGTGTACAATGGCTGACCTGTGCCATGCTAATAAAACTGTCCAATCTGGCAACCAGTTCACATGATTAGGATTGTGAAAAGTGAGCATGTTTGTCAGATTGGTCTCTTGGTAAAATTTAGACACTTTGCATGAGATGAAGGTGGATTTTTGTGTTAAGGTAGGCAGCTGACAGATCCATTTGTTTGTTCAGCTTTTTGATGCATCTGTGGGAAAGGACAAAGAATGGAATTCCCAAATTGAGGGACAAAGCCTGAGTGAAGAAACAGATCCATCAAATTTGAGTCTGAGGTTCAACATGATATTCAAAACAGTCTTGTCCTGAGAACTGCTGACTTTTAATGTATGTTCTAATGGTTGGGAGGCAGTATGATGTCCTCAAACAGGTAGTGAATGTTTCTGGCAGTTGCCTGAATTTTAATGGTTCGAATCATGCCCTCGCATTTATTTGCAATGATGCTCCAGATAGTTGGATTGCACTGGTTGTTAGCCAGGTATTAGTTTGGGGGTCATGTGTGAAATGCATTGTTGCTACTGCATTTGCTGCATTGACATTGATGCTATGAGCAATGTGAACCAGGCTTAAAATACAAATATTGAACATTATGAAGTACGCATGCAGTTACTTTTTTGCCTGGTGCGCTTTGACTCACCTGATGAAGGAGCAGCGCTCCAAAAGCTTGTGCTGCCAAATAAACCTGTTGGACTTTAACCTGGTGTGAGACTTCTTACTGCACTTTGCTTAACCAGATGGAAGTATATGGATATATAAACATCAAAGCAATTCTAGAAAGACAAAGACAACTGGTGAATATTGCCTAGTTTGAAGACTAGAGTAGCATCAAATAGTCACCCAGTTTCCCTCCTGTAAATTTCTTGTTGAAGGAATAATGAGGTTACAAGCTGGAGGAGTTCGGGCAGCAAATGCTAGTTCTGCTGGAGTACTCAGATTGCCTTGGTCCTGTCCTCCCAGATTGACATTGACACGTAGCTTCTTGAAATGGATTGTGGCTGTTTATCTGTAATTTGCAAGAGGAGATCCAAAGTAGAAGTACAACAATGCATGTAATTTCCAAACTAGTAATGTACAGTAAACTATTAAGCCTGTTTCAGGCATTTTAAGCAACCTGTCCATTTGTTTTCTCAAATCTTTATCTGGCTTGAGCAATGAGAATTTTCTGAATGTTTCACTTTGTGCAGCCTTTTCTCTGTCCATGTGCCTGATATGTGCAGTAACAATGCAACAATTTTCTAATGCTTGTAAAAGTACTTTTTTGGGCTAGTGGCCATAATGTGGCTTCAGCAACTGCATTTAGTCCAAAGGTCTACTTTGAATTGATGTTCATTAGTACTCTGAAGGCAGTTGGCGATTTTAACTCTGAATATTCCTATAGCACAAAGTTAAATTGACATCTTTCAAATAGTGGGACACTTGCATAACCTCAAAGATCCTTGTTATGACAAAATTAATGCCTGAGTGATTACCATCTAAATAGTGTCTTCAGTTGCTAAAGAACAATATGCATCAGTTCCACCTGCTTTTGGTTGCAAGCCTGAACATGCTGGCACTGACTAACTAGCCCCACCAGATTGATTAGGGCATTGTCACAAATCTATGAGCTAGCCAGTGGGGTGAAGCAACTGTTGCAGTGAATTTAAACATTAGAGCACTGGTGGGATGTGGCTTTGGTTACCACAATCTGAATTATTTCATCTGGTAATAGAAAAATGGGCTTGCTTTCAACAGTAAATTAAAATCTTCAAACCATTTGTCCATGTTTTAAGGTAATTTTCAGTGACTCATACACACTTAACAGCCTAACATTACAGCAGCAGCAGTTAGTTGTTTGTCAAATGTGTAACCTGTTGGCATAGCAAAGTTTTTGTGCTGTGCTGCCTTCCTAAATTTATTTCATTTTGAAGTGTGAATAATCATTGCAGGTTTTGTAGCTAGTCTCATGCCAACCACTCATTTGTTTTCCAGAGTTCAAAGAGGCATTCTCCCTCTTTGATAAAGATGGTGATGGCACCATCACAACAAAAGAGTTGGGGACTGTAATGCGATCCTTGGGGCAGAATCCCACTGAAGCAGAATTGCAGGACATGATCAATGAAGTTGATGCAGATGGTAAGTCTTAACAGTCATTTTTTCCTCACTTTGGTGAAAGCATCTCTATTAAGCCCATTGATTCTTCAAACCGCGCCCCCCCCCCCCCCCCCCCCCCCCCAAAAACAAACTTTGTCCCACAGCTGGTGACACTAGACTGTTTTGAATGCCAGAGCTAGAATTTGCTGAGTTAATACTTGAAACCTTTTTCAGGTGGGATAGTGCGCACGCAGGTTTTTCCAGTGGTGACTTCTTGCTGTGAAGTAAATACGACATTGTTTTTGGGGAAGTTGCTTTTCCCTACCAAGTGGATTTTGACTACGTGCCAAATCAAACATTGAAACAAAACTTGAATAGCAAGCTGCAATGGTTGGATTTCTTCATTCAATCATTTGTTTGCTAGAGCAATGAAGTGGGGTGGCATGAAGCATATTTATGGTATTGGAGTAATTGGCTCAATGCAAAATTCTCATTCCTGTTTCCACATAGTTAGAACCAAGTTGAATGTCATGGGTAGTTTTAAAATGTGGAATAACTAGATATTCTAAAGCAAGGAAGCAATATTCTCTGTACTTTGTCACTGGTGAAGATGAATGTTTAAAGATTTGAGATACTTGTTTTTGTTTATCATCTGATACTTGCAGCTGAGCACAACATTCTGAACTTGCAGGACTCCAGGGACTGTTCTTTCCCACAGTAAACACCATTGCTCTATTTTCTGGGTAAAAGTCCCATCAGAAAATGCTTGCTCCAAGTCTTTATTCTTTCATTAGCCTTGCCAACAATGCCCCCACACAATGATGTTGCCCATCCCTAATTGCTCTAGAACTGAATGGCTTGCTGCCACTTCAGAGAACAGTTGAGTCAACCCTATTACTGGATCTGGAATTGCATGTAGGGCAGACTAGGTAATGTCAGCGGATTTCCTTCCCTATGGGATTTTAGTGAACCAGATGTGTTTTTACAACAATCAATAATTTCAAGACACAATCACAGGAGACTAGCTCAATTCACTGTTTTTATTCATTGAATTCTACTAACTGCTGTGGGTGGGATTTGAAGTGTAGCCGGGGCCTCTCTATTCCCAGTTCAGTGACACTATCATATTGAGCTGTCAATGTCTTGTTCCTGGAGGAACTTGGCAAGTATCACCAGTTCTCCACTTCCAATTGCTATAGATATTAGGCAAAACAGAGCGAGGCTGAATTCTGAGGTCCCTCATCCTTGCACATTAAACAGTTTTCAGTGGTATACATAGTGAGGAGCCAGTTAAGTTGTTAGAAATTCTGATCGCTTTGGGACTAGCTCACTGGGCTGAGTGCAAAAGTCACAATTCAACTGTTGAGCAAATCAGTCCAAATAAACAGGCATCTTCTGTTGGATGTCACTTTATAAATGTTAATGTAATTCATTACGTCTCCTATAATTAAGACATATTGTGTGGTTGAACTAAAATACAGTAGATCACTTAATTTTGATTTAATGATTAACTTCTAAAGTTGGTGTGTTTTTGTAGGAAGAGGCCTTTTAGTGCTCATATGGGTATTCTTAAAAGGATTGAAAATTACTTACCATCCTGATTTTGTGCCCTGGAACTGAGTTGCAAGTGCAATCTGTACACCTGCATGCTGGCACAATAAGTTTACCTTCCATTTCTTTCCCATCAATCACATCCAATGTACAGTAGGTGGCTGGAAAGGTTTCTCTCAAACACAAAACACTTTCTGATGTGCCTCCCCACACCAACAGAATACACAGCTGAGTATAATATTCAGTATTGATGTAACATAGCTTTTGTCAAAACTAGTAAGTGCTGAGCCAAGAGGTAAAGGCTCCATTCTCCCAGCACTTCCATCTGTGCATTTGTTCTGTGATGCCACTTTCAATACCAGTGCATTGTCCTTTTCTCTTAACTGGGTTTCCAACACCCTAGTCCACTCCTCAATTTCCTCCACTTCCTGTGGGACATTTTATTTATAGGAGATGCAACACCTGCTCTTTTTGCCTCCCTCCACTATCCAGGGACCCAAACAGCACCTGGCAATTTTGTGCACTGGTTGCTACTTGAGGCAGCTTTGAGTGAATCTAGAACTGTTCCAAAACAAGGGAGTCTCATTTTAAATGAGGAATTTCTTCTCAAAAGATCGTTATTTTTGGAATTCTCTATCCTGGGGAGATTGGGTAATGGGAATGCATTCAAGGCTGAGTTGCAAGTGTAATTCTTTCCAATTCTGATGGAAGGTCACCAATGTGAAATGTTGAGTGTTTCTCCACAGATGCTGCCTGACCTGAATTTCCAGTGGTTTCTATTTACTTCAATCTATTTCTAACTTGGCTGAATTGAGGGCATTAATAATGACCTTGGATTCATTTGCATCCCCAGCTAATTGACTAATTGCAGACTTCTGTCATGCGTGAAAGATGAAGGTATTAAAAATTATTCCTGCCTTTGGCAACAGTGAAAAATGCTTGGCTGACCAACTGGGGGAACCAGTCAATTTAAGGAAATTTGGGTAAATGACACCACAGAAATTTAGTGACTTCATGGCCTGACAAATGCAAATTAGTGTTTTGTTTTTCAGGTTTTCTGCAATTCTTCACCATTGTCACACTGCTTCTTTTATAACTGTTTTCCATAATAGTTGCATGTCCCTCCCTGCTGTTTGAGCAGTAAGTGTGTAGCTCAAGAAATAAGTAATCCTCCAATCAGTGGATAAATGGGTTGGGTAATAAAATGAGGCTATAGCATTGCAGTATCTTGTCCCTACAACACAAGAACAAAAGTCTGAAGCCCACATTTAAAATGCTTTTGGACCATTGCAAAACATTTGATCTTTGAGTTCCAGATCCTGTTTGCTGTCTCGTTGGACTGCTAGTTAGCTGGCAATTGTTTGGAGGGAATGGTAAATGGTTATGGGTTTTGATAACAGCCGTGCAGTGTAAATTTTTAAATGGGATTTCCCCAACCCACAGGATCCCAAGAGTGCTGAGACAGTTCTGTATTTTGATTTGCTAATGCATTAGTTCTGCTGTAAACAACTAACTAGTATACAAGGTGGGACTGTTTCTCTCTTGGGCACTTGTGGGAATCCTAGACTTGTGCCTATTTAAAGATGAACACTGCTGACTCTTTGTGGGACATTTGAACCAAAATGTTTGCTTGCAAGTGAGTCAACAGCAGACTGACTTGGTTGGAATACTAGTGGCACACTCAAATTGTTGTCCTAGCACATGGCTGCCATCTTGCCAGCTACCCGAGTGCTGGCTGAATAGCCTCCTACACTAATTCTGATTCATATGATCAAGAGTTGCATCCCAGAGCTCAAACTAGCTGCTTCCTAAGCATCAGTGGGCCAATTCAGCAATTCTCTACTATACATTGACAATTGGGTTTTGGTCAGCTTTGGTGCTATTCCCGATGTGTACCCAAACTGGGCATCACTGAGCAGGTGCTGCTTGATAGCACTGATGACCCCTTCCATCACTTGACTGATCGAGAGTAGACTGGGTGGTTATTGGCCAGTTGGATTTGTCCTTATCTTTTGCACTGTGCTGGGCTCCTCCATCATTGAGGATGGGGACAATATCCAGGCTTGGACTGACAAGTGGCAAACAGTGCCAGGCAATGACGATCACTAATACAAGACACTCTAACCACAGCCCCTTAACATTCAATGGTGTAACCATCATTGAATGCCCCACTGTCAACATCGTTGGGGTTGCCATTGACCAGAAACTCAACTGGACAGTGGCTACAAGAGCAGGTCAGAGGCTAGGAATACTGCAGTGAGTAACTCTCCTCCTGACACCCCAGAGCCTATCCACCATCTACAAAGCACAAGTCAGGAGTGTGATGGAATACTCCCCACTTGCCTGGATGGGTGCAGCTCCAACAACACTCCAAGAAGCTTGACACCATCCAGGACAAAGCAGCCCTCTTGACTGGTACCACATCTACAAACATTCAATTCCTCCACCACTGTCGCTCAGTAGTAGCAGTGTGTACTATCTACAAGATGCACTGCAGCAATTCACCAAAGATCCTTAGATAGTACCTTCCAAACCCACGACCACTTCCATCTTGAAGGACAAGGGCAGCAGATACATGGGAATGCTGCCATCTGCAAGTTCCCCTCCAAGCCACTCACCATCCTGACTTGGCTGGATGATATTATTGCTGTTCCTTGCAGCCACTGGATCAAAATCCTGGAATTCCCTCCCTAACAGCATTGTGGGTCAACCCACAACATGGACAACAGCGATTCAAGAAGGCAGCTCACTACCTTCTCATGGGCAATGAATGCTGGCCAGCCAGTGTCACCTATGTTCCACAAATGAATAAAAGATGTTGAAGACCTTTTCTGCATATGTTGCTAGTGGCAGTATACTGGCTTTTTGTGTTAATGATGTGGGGGGGATTATACAGGAAGCAAGGTACTCTTGCTCTTAAACACTAAAAGCATAATCCAGGTAATATACTGGAACCTTTAGTTGAACCTGATCCACCTAATAATTGTGCCTCAAACTTGGCATCAGTAATCAATGGTTTATTTAATCTGCCTGAACTGTGGTTGATTCTTGTTGGACTGGTTTGATGTTTACAAGGCATGGCAAAAACAAAAGTCTTTTGTCTTGCAAAAACTGACAATATCAGGAAGATGGACAATTAGAACACTGAATACTGCTGGCTCCCTGTATTGTGTAGTTAATTACAAGGTGAAAATAGTGCTGTAAGGTATTGAAATGAGAACAATGAAAGCTATTATAGAGCATAATTAACTATGAACACTGAAGTTTCTCATTAACTTGGTGTCACCATGAGCCTGCTTAGCTGGATAATTTCTGTAGGATCTATTTATGGTTTGATAATATTGGATCACAGCTTTAATTGGGTCAGAACTTGTATTGGGTCGTATCCTGATTTAGAATTTTGAGTTGGCTCTTGAGCAGCTTTTAATTGTAGCTTTGACCAGGATTCTTTTACTCCCCACAATTTAGATCTCCCATAGTTGCATATAAACATTGACTCTTTCTCCTCTTAGAAGTATACAAAACAAAATGACCAAATTGGGAGATGTGCTTTGCCATAGTTTGTTTGCCTCCAGATCTAACTAAGCTCATCTAAAGACTGGGATCACTAGACTGAAGTTCCATTAGACTTTTTTGATGTTTATGTTCACTTGTGGGGGTTGATTAGTTTGGTTGACTAGTGGCACGGAATGATGTCAATGGTACAAGGTTCACTCCCTGTACCAGTCATGGTAGTTGGGTCTTGTGTCCCTCAAACTGGTCATGTCTTGTACTAAGAGATTTCTATTTTTTGACCTATGGCTAATTTACCTTGCTCACTTGTCACTTTTTTCTCAAGCTTGAATGTGTCCTAATGGTTCTTTCTCTTGTTGCCCTTCTGTTTTTTAGGTAATGGAACTATTGACTTTCCTGAGTTCTTGACTATGATGGCCAGGAAAATGAAGGACACAGATAGTGAAGAGGAAATTCGTGAGGCATTCCGTGTATTTGACAAGGTGAGCTTTTTAAAATACTAATGTAATATTGGTGCAGTAGCCCTTTCATTGGTTTACCTTAGAATCTGTACAGTGCTTCCTGTGGATAAAACTACTATTGCAGAAGGTGTGGCCTCTGTTTTCCTCTTCGACTTTTGAGAAATCATAGCACTGTCTTGGCTTACAGATCATTAGTTTTAAAGAAGCTTTATTGACCTTGAAGGAATACACTTCCTGTCTGTCTAGATTGTAGGTTTAGTGCATGTGATGGCAGACTTTGTTCTGAGCACATTGGTGTGGCAGTTCAAGTTAAATTTCCAGTTAGTACTTTGCCTGAGGACTTCACTAGCCTTAAACCAACAAGTGTATTTTCTTATTGTGGTTGTTATATATTTTTATTCATGGAATGTTGTTGAGGCCAGCATTTATTGCCCTTAAACTGAGTGGTTTGCTAGGCCATTTCATGGTTGCATGTAGGCCAGACCAGGTAAGTGTTGCAGATTTCCTTCCTGTCAGGACATAAGTGAACGAGATGGATTTTAACAATGGTTTCATGGTAGTAATTAGACTTTTAATTCCAGAATTTTATTGAATTCAAATTTAGTATCTGCTGTGGTGGGAGTTGGATCCAGGTCCCAGAGCCTGAGTCTCTGGATTACCAGTCCAGTGATGGCGATGCCAGTCCAATCACTCCCTAAAAACTGGTATTGATGTTTCAGACAGGATTTGATTAGTCTCCAGAGAAAATGATTTAAAATGTTAATTGTCTTGTATAACTGAATGGGATAGTGATGAGCCAGGTGAAGTAGGATGCAAGGAGGCTCAAGTGAAGCATAAATGCCACCATCAACCTGTGCTTTGCAGATCTGAACAAAATGCTCCATGATTAAGGTGAAGTTGAGTATTTTGGGAATATAGTGAGATGCTTGTGAACTGAGCACCAGGGTGTGGAATTCCCTCTTGGTAACGTTGTCTTTAACTTTGTTGCATTGCCGATCAAAATACAAATTTAAATGTAGCAAATGTTAATGTGCAGATCCCAGGATGACTGGCCTCTGGATCATACTCATTGATCTCAATCTGTTAGATGCTTTTTCCTTTGTGCATCACATACTGGTGTATTATCAGTATTGTGGTATTTTAATTCATTGGGAAGGTTAACATTATTTCGGTTCCTTGGTATTGAGTGGTCAGTTGCCTTTTCTAAACAGCTACAAGTCTGTGGGGAAGGTACTTGCACAATACTGAGTAGGGAACCCCAGGAGATTGGACCCACAGGAACAGTGGGTGCATCGGTTCAGGGTTGCTGATTCCTCTGCCTACAGCCCTTGCCATTCTAGGTGGGGAGGTATTGTTGAAGGAATAGATTACTATTCATTTTTTAAATTTCTCTCAGGATGGTAATGGTTACATCAGTGCGGCAGAGTTGCGTCACGTTATGACAAACCTAGGTGAGAAATTGACAGATGAAGAAGTAGATGAAATGATTAGAGAAGCAGATATTGATGGTGATGGCCAAGTCAACTATGAAGGTATGTTTGTTTTCTGCTTTTATCACTGGTATAAACAAAGTAGTTAATGGAAGTTCACTGCTCCCACTGTATGCAGGAAATCACTTTGCAAGCACTTGGCTCTCGGACATTGACGGCAGACAAGTTACAAAACAATGCAATATGAGCAACCTTATGTGGAGACTGAGGTCTGGAATGCACCGCCTGTGATGGAAGTGGATTCAGTTGAAATATTGAAGAGAATTGTGCAGGATTATGGGGTGAATGGAACTAAATTGCTCATTGGGGGACTTGATGTAGATGGTGGGCTGAATGTGCAAACCCCACACAGGCAGTCATTCTCCCTGTCTGGGTTTCTTCCATGTACTCCAGTTTCCTCCCACAACCCAAGGAAGTGCAGGTTAGGTGGATTGGCCATGGTTAATGGGGGGGGAGGAGAGAAGGAAAGAGGTTTGGATGGTCTCTATTGTGGGGGTTCTGTGCTATAAAACCTTTGGATCCAATGAATTCTATTTGACTTTTAAGCAGTAAATCAACCCCTACCAACCCTTCTGTTCCTTGAGCATGAGGCTTGCTTTGTTTAATGTGCTACTGTATGAAAGCCATGTGTATAACATCCCAGCAATATTGTATATTTTATTCTCCATCTGTCAGCTTGTTCATCCCACAATCTCCTGGTATTTTGCTTGTGGGCATGCCCATCCCTAGACTGGATGGGAACAGAACATCTGGTTGAATTTCCCATATCCAGCCCAAGAAATGTTGACAATCCTATAGATATGATTGTCAATCCTGTTACTACACCAGCTGAGATTCCTTTACCAGAAGGATTACATTGGAGACTTTAAGTGCTCACAGACCAGGGGAAAGGTTTAAACTTGACTGACTTGCATCAACATAATGGGTCAAAACACTAGCAGAACTGGACCATTCCAGTTTGAAACATAATCTTCAGACTATTAAGGTAAATCCTTTGTTTGGGCTTGAGTTCATTTTAACATTTATACATTGTACAGCTTTTTTGTATTGTTGGGTGACGTGATTTTCTTTCCCCTCGTGTATTAGAGCCCTGAGGTAGTTTGCTGACCTGCTCAGGAACTAGCCACATCAGTCACAAGGTTCTAGGTTTGCTTTGTGATCTGACATGGGTCTCTGCAAAGGCAATTGCAAAGTCATTATAATTGGCCTTGGCACTTCAACTGTGACATTTAATTAGCCAACCCTTTGGGAGCATTTATCAAGATCTCCTATTCTTTGTTCTGGTTAAGAACCTTGACTTTGATGTGCCATGGGAGATAATGGCATCTTAAAAGCTTCATTTTGAGCAATAATAGTTTATCCATCTTGTTTAATGTAGATTAGGCCAAACCCCCCAAGTTTTAAGATTCATGACACTTGCTCAGTGAAGAAAGCAACCGGTTTTAAAGGAGCAGAAATAAACTTTACTATACAAGGTCAAAGACAAAACTATTTACAATCTGTCCTGTAACATTCATTGAAAAGGTACATGTGAATTTACAGGCTAATTATGCAGTAGTGTTTGACCAATGAAAAATGTAACCAAAACAGATTCCACTGATTTTTCAACCCACCCAGGCATCTAGGTCAACCAATCTCTAACTGTTGCTCTCATGAAGATTCCAGTCTTCACCTTTTTATAGATTTTTTCCCCTTGGAAGTCTCAAGTCCCTTCCAGTTAATACTGGCCCACTTTCTGTTCCTTGGATTTCTGAGTGTACCTGAGCATTTGATAACCAACCTGCACACAACTTCAGATCTTTAGCCACACTGAAGCAATAATCAACTGCTCCAAAGAGGTATCTCTGTCCCTCAGCACAGATTCACCAACCTTTGGCATCCATCACATAGTCTGTTTCCTGCATCCTCTTCTAGTTTGGGGCTTGTTTCTTCAAGTTAACCGAACTGGGATCTTTGCCTAGTCCCATTTCCTCCATCCTCTGCTCATGCACCAAAGCTCCAAGCCAAGGCCTGTTGGAGTTAATTCCTGATCTTTGCTCAAGTTTTCAGTTTCATAACCACCACTTCCTTTCCTTCTCCTATGAGCTTTGTTTAAGAAGCCAGTGATTTTCTTTCCTCTTTCTATGGGCTGGTGCTTTTGCCGTCTAATCTGTTTATTGTAACCATTGTAAAACTTTGCAGCCTCCAGCTTGTACTCCAGTAGCTAACATGAATGAAGATAAGAGGTCTCATCAGGGCTTCCCAAGCTCTGTTGTGACCCCCATTGCTCTGGGGAGTTGGCACAATTAGAGTTGAGCTCCAAGGCAACGACAGCTGCTGTAAAACTCAAGCTGCATGCTGCCAAAAGAAGCCTGAGGCTTACCCATTTCCTTTTGCTCAGGTGCTTAAACCCCCTGCTCTGGGGCATGCTGGGGAAAGGATTTAAGCTGATTATCAGACAGCTCCCTCTGTGCCCATGAGTCCTGGCATTGGGTTCAAACAGTAAGAAGTTTAACAACACCAGGTTAAAGTCCAACAGGTTTATTTGGTAGCAAAAGCCACACAAGCTTGTGTGGCTTTTGCTACCAAATAAACCTGTTGGACTTTAACCTGGTGTTAAACTTCTTACTGTGTTTACCCCTGTCCAACGCCGGCATCTCCACATTGGGTTCAAACCCAGAGCTTCTGGTCCAGCAGAAAGGGTGTTACCACCACCACAAAACCTGTCTGGCATTAAATTTGAGTCACAGGAAAGAATTTTGGGAAGCACTGGTCTTCATACTAGAATTCCCCATTCTCATCTCCTTCCTTGTCCAGTCTGTTACACCTTGCAAGCAAAGGTTTACTGCTCTGATTTGCATTCTGCCCTGCATGATGAAACCAAATACAAGTTGGTCAAATTTGCAAACTAAAATAGAGCTAGCAAGAACAGAAGTTAGATTGACAGGCTGGGTTTGTTCTCCATTTGATCCCTATTCTGCAGAGTTGGTGTTTGGACTTTCAGTAACTGAATTGTTTTTTGTATCGTGCACATTCCTCCTCTTAGTGTCACTCACGGATTGCCTTCATCTCTCAGAAATTCTGATTTGAGCTCCCCTTTGCCTGATACAACCTAGTGCTGTGACAATGCAGTGTGTAAACCCAGTGAGTTGAAATAGATGTGGTGTCAGTATGTTGCCCATAGGTGAATTATTGGTCTATGGTTGAGCACAGTACAGGTGTTGGTATTCAAGTAGTGCAGAGTTTATTAAATGACTAAGTTTGTCTCAGCATTTTTTGAATTGCAATCACTGGCCACAGCAAAATCTTAATGATCGCATCTATTTATGATTTGAGGAATAGCTATTGACCAGATTACTGGGAAAACTCCCCCATTTCTTCTACATAGTGCCATGGGATGGTTACATTCATCCAAGCTGCCAGATGCAGCCTTGATCTGAGTATGTAAATAATTCTCAAAGCTGGAACCTTCCACAAGCAGCAAACTCACTTGACTGCAATTGGGTTGTGGCCTAACCCTAACTCTTGCAGAGCAAGGTGATTGCAAGGACAATTTGGGCAGATTGGGAACTTTGTTGTGGTATTACCATGTGGTCATGCCAGGGGAGGTTCTATGATAGTGGATAACATTCCCTACCCATGGGAGTAGTACCAGATTCCAAGTCCCACTTGGACTTGATGGTCATGGAAGGTATTTATAAAATGGCCAATCTGGTTTGAGTTGTAAATCCTTGCTCTCATCACCAGCCATCAGGTCTATTGAGTTTCCTGTCAGCCAGATTAGAGAAAGCTGCAGGATTCTGCCAGGAACAATCCAATGGAAATCCATGGTCACCAACACCTTGGCTCCTCCTTCTGGTACTAGGCCCTAAACCAGAGTTTTCACAGCAACTTGGACAGTTTTGTGTCTACAGATGTTCATTGCTGTCATGTTACACAACTGCTGAGTAATAGATCTGAATGAGCAAGACTTATGGTGGATGGCTGTTTCCACCTGCCTTATCTGTTGTAAATGGCAGATGGAGCTGTTGATGTCCTTTGGTATTGAAATGTATTGGCTCACTTTACCACTTGGAAGATTACGTCTGCATCTGCTGCTGTGGCTCCTTCACATGGATCATTATTTAAAAGCTGGTTGATGTAGATTGAAATGTGCCCCTGTGGCTTAGTTGTGTTCAGAAGAAGCCATCTTTCACTCCTGTGCAAGGAGGTGGGTCTGAACTGCTTACTGTCTGAAAGCAAACTTCAATTAAATTCTCACCCTTTCTCTTCACAGAATTCGTACAGATGATGACTGCAAAATGAAGAATTTTACCTTCCCCTTCCTAGAAAAAGTTGAAATCTTTTACTTACCTCTTGCAAAATGTTCATTTATTCATTCTGTTTCTGTATAGCAAAAGTTACTGAATGTCAAAAGAAAAAAAAAACCTGTCCACAAACTCTGCATGTAAATGATCAGTGGTCCTGTCCCCAAAGATCTTCAAGCCATGCATCAGTAAAACTTGTACTACCTTGAAAACAAAAGGCAATTGGACTCTATGAAGTTCCATGCTAATAAACACTGTTTGGGCTGGCCAGTTTTTCATGCATGCAGCTTGACAGTTGAGCACAGCCTGGCTCTGTTGATTCCACTTTATGTTCTTCGTGGGAATAGTTTAGTTTTTCCAGTTTGTATATTGTACCAGGATGATCATTCCTGAAAAGTTGGTTAATTTTTGAGTGCTAAGGCAAGAAAAAAAAATCTACAATAGAAGGTTGTAATTGTATGACAGTCCCTGGAGTGGAATTGTTTTCATACTTAACGTGTGCTCACAAAACAATTACCAGGATTGAAGATCTTGATTTAAAAAAAATTAAAGGATGGCATGTCTGTATAAAACTTAACGTGTCTGCATTGCACTATAGTGAAACGGATGTCAGGCAATTTACCGTTCACTGAATTTTTAAAAAGTTACCTATGATGAGGGAGTGTCTTGGACTCTCGTGTTTATCTTCTGTTCTGTACCATACTTGGAGCCGTCAGAGTATATATCTACATAGGACTTCAGCACAATGATGACATGGCTGTTCAGCAAATTACTATAATGTCCATTCCAAGTTGTAAATGCTAGTCTTTTTTTTCCAATAAAAGACCATTAACTTAAGTCTCTTGGGTGCCAAATTTATTTATCCACTATTTATCAGCTATTCACATGATCTGTAGGTGACAAATTATTTTCTGGTTGGTTTTCGTATCAGCCAATGATTGCTGTGCTTCAGCTTATGTAAGACTATAACCACTGAAGTGGTGTTTGCAAGGAATACTTTTTAAAGGCCTATTAAGTTGGTTTTAACAAAAGTTGAATGCACCAAAACCACAATTCAAGATCACTTTACCATGGCATGTATTTAACTTGGATATATCCTGATTATTTATTTTTGCAGTAAATAATTTGCTTACTAAAACTTGTCTTTCATGTTAAACCTGTTGCTGCAACCTACAATAAATTCATATCAAACCAAACCAGTTCTGACCAACTTTTATAAGATTCCAAAATCAGTGTTCCTGCTGTATGTAGAATTCAAATGTTCTGAAAGCTGAAGTAATTGAATATTTAAACTACATATTGGCCCTTGTCTTTTTGGATAACTTTGCCAATATTTGCAATGCTGTTTGTTTTTACCTTCCTAGTCATAGCTAACAGGCTGATTACCTCCCCTTGGCCCTGGGGTGTTTTGAGCTGGTAAGTGTATATGCAAGTAGACTGCATATGATTATACAACATGCAAGGCATCATATGCACCAAGAAAGACCTGCCCCATCCCCCACTTCCCCTATTCTCTACTTTGGTTCCCAACTTCCCTTCAACCTGGATAGGATTGGTGACGGTTCCTCCCTTACTGGCAAGCAAAATCCAGATCCAAGAACTTTCTGTGGCCTGTGGAGGTGTCATGCACCAACTCTGATTTGGGAAGTGTTCCTAGATGTACAGAAGCTGAAGGTCCTCATGGAAAGTTTTGAATTGTGACCAAGAATGATGAGCTGGCACTTTAACTCTTGTTTAGCTAAATGAACTATAATACTTTTGGAATTGCTGTGAAGGTCTATAATACTGGTAGCTTTATATGATGCATTGCGATTTCTTTTGATGCTGTGTTCAGATGTGGGAGATACCAGTTTGTGTGTGCATCAGATAAGCAAAAGTTCAAACTTAATAAAATGTTACTGTGTTGTAAGTATAAAGACCAGACTTAATGCTTTATGTATTATCAAGTTTCAGCAAAAGCTACCAATAAATGGATCAATAGTGCTATTTGTGAATAGCATTGTGCATTTGTCACATTTTCCAAGAAAGGGATATAGCAAATCAGTATTAAACATGGCAGGCTGCACTTTTCACTCACCACTGCATTGAAACCTTCTCATTCAGTGCACATCTTTACACTTCCAGAGATGAGGGGTTTGTCGTATGAAGAGATTGAACAGTTTAGGCCGATACGCTCTGGAATTTAGAATAAGGGGAGAAATTAGGTTTGCAAGATGAAAGGTATGGCTAAAGTAGATGTAGAGTGGCTGCTTCCTCTTGTGGGGAAATCTAGGACAAGAGGTCATAATCTTAGTTTAGGGGGTAGTAAATTTAAAATAGAGTTGAGGAACTACTCGAGGTTTGCAAATCTATGGAATTCACTACCCAAAGTGTGGATGCTGGGGCAGTGAGTAAATTTTAAGGAGTTAGATTTTTAATTGGTTATGGGGATGAGCATATCCGCCATTTCCAAATGGCCTATTTCTACTCCAACCTATGAACTTAAGCTGTGTCTCAACTGGATTTCATAATTTATAGATTCATTTAAATTTGGAAAACAACATCAAAGAGAAATGATTGCAATGCTTTGGGATGCCTGTGTAACACTGTCAGGGAGGGTATGAAAAGCAGACTGAGCACTCTTGCAGGTTTGCCTGGCTTTCTCCAACACAGGAAGTGCTATAAATACTCAACTAGTCTGCATGTGGAGGGAATGTTTCAGAGACCTGTTGAATATTTCTCAAATCGTTTTCACTTCTGGGGTAGATGGAGAAAATGATAAAGTTGACATCTGCAATTGTTCAACACTGGTGGCAGTAGTTGCTGAACAGTAGGAACATACAAACAATGCAGTTTATCATTGAACCATTTTTTGACAGTCCTTTTGAGGTGTGGGGTAACTCTTTAACTCTGGAGTAGATGGTGAGCTGTGATTAATTTGTTGCTGCATTCAGTATTTGGGTATCACCAGTGAAGCCAACATTTATTGACACCCTGAATTGCGCTTCAAGGTGATAGATACCACCTCCAGTCTGAACACCATTGAATTAGATCAAGGTTAATCTGTATCTTGACTCTCAATATACACCTCGGGTTTAAAACTCTGGCCCTTTGAATATTCTGGGGGAAAAGAGTTCCGGACTCTTTGTGCAAGAGCGCTTCCTCAGATCATCCCTCGCTGTTCCCCATTGCTTTGGACTCCCATCCAAATACCCTGTCAAATCATCACCATCATCAGCTAGATCGCTGCTTAATCTATATCCAAGGCAATGTAAATTACGAGGGCAGCATCTGCAAGCATAACACTTAACGCCCCAGTAATGTTCCTGTGAATCTTCATTATAACCTTGAGACCGATCTTGTCTCTCCTGAGGTGCAGTGCATAGGGCTGAATACAGTACTCCAGCTAGGATGTGTCCAGTACCCTGTAAAGCTGTGTCATAACATCCCACCCCTTTTGTATTGCAGCATTCTTGAGCTAAAGGTCAACATAAATTATATTTTGTATCTGTCCACTAGCCCTTCAAGATTTCCAAGAGCCCTAAATCTCATCCAGTGTTTTGTAGCTGGGGCTCTGAATAAACAAGTGGTCTCTTGGCTGTAAGCTTATCCTGTAATTGGTTTGCATGGAGGGAGGGAGGGGAGAGGGAGGGAGGGGGGAGGGAGGGAGGGAGGGGAGGGGGAGGGAGGGAGGGAGGGGAGGGGGGGGGGAGGGCGGGGTAGGTGGCATATCAAAGTGCTCTCTACCATTTTGCACCAACCACAAGATTCTGCCCAGGCTGGAAGTGGGGTGCTCCTCTAGTATTTGTGAACCAACAGTTGGTGCACTGGAAGTTGCTGTCACCCAACCATCAAATACGCAGAGACCTCTGCTGGGCATCTGGGCCCTGTGTGAACAGGGCAAGCAACCATGTATTTCCTTAAAGGAAATTCTTAAAACAATTTTTCACTTAAGTTGGAAGAATTGCTAATGAGCAGTGCAAGGTCTGGACCAGGAAGTGGCAGAACAATCAATATTAAAGCAGGCACAGAAAGCAAAATTAACAGCGAAACTATAGCAAGAAAGATTAGATTGAGAGATGAAATTGAGTTGGGAGTTGAGCTTAGATCAATAGTGAGCAGTTTCCCACCATTCCATGCAATTCCAAACCATTCCCACACATCCTGGCAATTTTCTGATTTACCTGTGTGCAGTCAATGGGTGTTACTGTTGAAGGTGAACTCAACTGCTAATTCTTGGCCCATTCTGACTTTGCAGTGCCTGTAGGTAACTAGGGTGAGTGTCAGCAAGGACAAGAACTCTAGACACATGCATACAACAAACACTGAAAATATCCGATTCGATGCAGAAACTAATAAAGAGCCTGGCTTCACTCTTCAGCTAAGATTGAGTCACTGGGCCTCCCATCTACTCTTCCATTGATCTGGGGGCCAGAGTATTGTAACTTGGATCAAATCTCATGACTATTGTTTGGGAGCGCTAATCTTGGATTTTCATTGATATGTAGACAACCTGTTTTAAATATTTGACTAATACGACCAGTTAAAACTACTGGGAGATCATTCTCTCCGTGTCTGCGTGGGGTTCCTCTGGGGGCTCCAGTTTCCTCCCACAGTCCAGAGATGTGTGGGTTAAGTGGATTGGTCATGCTAAATTGCCTTTTAGTGTCAGGGTGACTAGCGCGGATAAATGCACAGGGTTATGGGCATAGGGCTTGGGAGGGATTGTGGCCGTTGCAGACTTGATGGGCCGAAAGGTCTCCTTCAGCACTGTAAGATTCTAAGTACACTACGTAACACAAACAAAACCATTTAGTCCTGAGAGTGGCATAGTGGTTAGCACGCCTCACTGTGCCAGGGACCCAGGTTCAATTCTGGCCTTGGATGACTGTGTAGAGTCTGCACATTCTCCGCGTGTCTGTGGATTTCCTCTAGCTGCTCTGGTTTCCTCCCACAGACCAAAGTTGTGCCGGTTAGGTGGATTGGCCGTACTAAATTGCCCCTTAGTGTCCCAAGATGTGTAGGTTAGATGGATTAGTGGGGCACATGTGAGGGGTTACGGGGATAGAGCCTGGGTTGGTTCCTCGTATACTTGATCTTTTATTCAGCCTTTCCAGTACCTTTGTATTTCTCTTTTCAGAGACCGGAATGATGAACAGCAGTCCCAGAGTCTGTGAACGTAGATGTCCTGCTTTTCAATTCTATTTTTGTGGAAATGAGCCCCAGTGCTTTGTTTGTGATCTCCCTCTCGACAAGGACTTCATATCGCAAATAGGATCGTTACCCAGGTTGCCCTAGACTGGAGAGAGAAAAAATAATCACGGAATTCCCACTCGTGACTGTTATCCATTGAATCCAATGAGAAGAACTGTGGGAAATTGTTGGTTCCACTTATCCTCGTGATCCCAGTCCCATTCCACCCTTTCAACAATATCCAGAAAAACACAAGGAAAGATTTGTGTTTCCTCAGAATGCCCTGAAACACAGTACAGCCACTTCTGAAATATAGCCACTGCTGTGAATAATAACTCCTTAGAAGAGAAACGTAAGGAGTAGAAATTGAAGATTTGAGAGTGTAATTTTGTTCATCTGTTGAGTATGTTCCAATCCCTCCCTGCTATCTATATTCTGCAATCCTCTCCAGTCCCGACAACCCTCCAAGATCTCTGGATTCCTCTAATTAGTACCTTTGATGCATTCCCAATTTCCTTCATCCTACCACATTTCCAAATCTGGAAGCCCCTCCCCCAAAAGGCTGAGCTCGGATGGAGAAGGTTGGATTTTGATTGGTTAAATGTAGCAAGATGGACCAAAAAAGATGGAAGTGTGAGATTAGCCATGATCTAACTGAACAAAGGCATATGCTCAAAGGGCTGAATGGCCTCCTTATGTACTTCAGCAAAGGTCAGGGCCTTTGTCCCTCCCTGGTCTGTGTGATTTGCCTCAGCTTTGAACAATGCACCATCTACCTATATTTTAGAATATAAGGTGGCACGGTGGTTAGCACTGCTGCCTCACAGCGCCAGGGTCCCGGGTTCAATTCCCAGCTTGGATCACTGTTTGTGCGGAGTCTGCACGTTCTCTCCGTGTCTGCGTGGGTTTTTTCCAGGTGCTCCGGTTTCCTCCCACAGTCTGAAAGACATACTGGTTAGGTGCATTGGCCATACTAAATTCTCCCTCAGTGTACCCGAACAGGCACCAGAGTGTGGCGACCAGAGGATTTTTACAGTAACGTCATTGCAGTGTTAATGTAATCCTAGTTGTGACACTAATAAATAGACTCTAAACTTTACCTGAGCTCCATTTTACAATGAAAAAAACCAGAACTTTGGAGAAGGAGAGAGTGATAACCATTTTGATGGATGAATGGGAAAGGGTGGGCTGAGGGGGGCAGGTGGGGCTATCAGGAGGCATGTGCGGGGGGGAGAGGGGGGAAGGGCTGCAGAGATGGTGAGATGTAGAGATGGGAGCTGGTGTGGAGCCGGAAGAATGGAGGAAAGGAGTGGAGGAAAGCAGAGGGCTAAGGGGAGTGGGAGGGGATGGAGTACGATGGGTGAATCGAGGGTGAGGGGTGTGGGTAGAGTGAGGGCTGCAGAAAGTTGAGATATACAAGACTATGGACAACGTGCTGGAAAATGGGATCAGAATAGATAGGTACCTGATGGCCGGAATTCTCCTGTCCCACCTGCCATGGGAATCGTAGCAGGCGGGACAGGACCACGCAAAGGTCCATTAACCTTGGACAGGATTTTTGGGTCTTGGGGCGAGTATGGCTGGAAAACCCCGCCCTGTGACTCTAAGTGGTGGAGTGTGCAGAGGGAGAGGAGGTGGGTAAGGCAGGGAGGAGGGATGTGGTGAGGGGGGAAGGGTGGGGGTGTAAGGATGCGTCTACACTCTACGCTGGAGCTGCAAACCAAACAAATCTATTGTTTAACCCTGAGACCAGCAATGAAAAGAACAGCTGGCTTTCAGATTTTTCCGGTAATCTAAAGCTGGCTAAAATTTCAGGATCAGTTTTATTAGATTTTATTGCCTAATGCGCAAATCCGCTTGCAGGAATCGAGTCACTCGGACTGTGCTTACACTGCAGAGAAATAAACCAGATGGATAAAGCCAAGGTAATATGGGACTGGTATCTCCGAGGCACTTATAGAATCATAGAATCCCTACTGTACAGAAGGAGGCCATTCAGCCCATTAACCCAAACCGACAACAATCCCACCCAGGCCCTACCCCCGTAACCCCATGTATTCACCCTAGCTAATACCCCGACACTAAGGGGCAATTTAGCATGGCCAATCAAACTGACCCCCACATCTTTGGAGTGTGGGAGGAAACCCACGCAGACACGGGGAGAACGTGCAGACTCCACACAATCAGTGACCCGAGGCCGGAATTGAACCCGGGTCCCTGGCGCTGTGAGGCAGCAGCGCTAACCACTGTGCCACCCTGCCGTGAGGGAGCTGAGGTTGATAGGCATCCAGAATGGAAATTGGGACGGTGAGTTCATTAGGCAGGAAACACCAGAGATAGAGAAAGAGAAACAAGCTGGAGTGATGGGTCATGAACAGCAGTCCCACGTTTCCATGGGATGTTCCAGTTACTTTGCATGGAATTCTGTCGGAGAAGATCAGACCAAGAGCAAGTCTTGTTGGCTCCCCACCATATCTGTATTCTGTCCTCACAACAACAACTGGTTCCTTTAATGTAGTGAAAATGTCCCAATGTCCTGTATAAGTAGGGTGGTGGGTGGGGGTGGTGGGAGGGGGGAAGTAGTATTGGGATAAAATAAATAACATTGAATCAAAACAGAGTTCTGTCTTAAAGGGAGAGGGCGAGAGGCAGAGGTTTTCGGGAGGGAATGCCAGAATGTAGTGCCAAATCTGCTGAAGGCACGCTACCATTGGTGGAATGAAGGAGATTAGGGATATCCAGCAGACCAGAATTAGAGCAACACAGGGTTGGAAACCATGTAAAAACCCCCAAGGGCTGTCAGCATCACAGAGTGTCTGACACAAAATTTAAATATACATTATAAATATGACCTCTGTAAATGGTGAGTGTCGTGATACTGCAGTGATACCGACCGAACACTTTACACAATGTCAAATTCAAACTATTACAGAATGTGCTTTTATAAATTTTATGAATGGAGTGTATTTTTGGAAAACAAAGTGAGGGGCAGAGATCTTTTCTATTATTCATGGCCATTGAAAAGGGATAAAAGCAAATCATTAAATAAACTGAGTTTCGGGATCAACCTACACCTCAACTAATAACTAACAAGAAACTGTGAAGCAACCTGTTAACAAGTGGTTGATAACAATCCCTGGGAAGCTTTTAGTATTGTTCAAAGTGAAAAGCATCATGTTAAAGGTTCGTTTTTGATGTGCAGATGAAGTGTCAAAGACTCATAGAGATATACAGCACGGAAACAGGCCCTTTGGCCCAACTCGTCCATGCCGACTAGGTTTCCTAAACTGAGCTAGTCCCATTTTCCTGCGTTTGGCCTATATCCCTCTAAAACTCTCCCTATCCATGTACCTGTTCAAATGTCTTTTAAATGTTGTAATTGTACCCGCCCCTACCACCTCCTCTGGCAGCTCATTCCATACACACACCACACTTTGAGTGGAAAAGTTGTCCCTCAGGTCCCTTTTAAATCTTTTCCCTCTCACCTTAAACCTATGCCCTCTGGTTTTGGACTCACCCCTACCCTGGGGAAAAGACCTTGGCTATTCACCTTATCTATGCCCCTCATGATTTAATAAACCTCGATAAGGCCATCCTCCTACGTTCTAGGGAAGAAGTCCAGCCTATTCAGCCTCTCCTTATAATTCAAACCATCGAGTCCCAGTAACATCCTTGTAAATCTTTTAATAACATCCATCCTATAGCAGAGCGACCAGAATTGTATAAAGTACGCCAAATGTGGCCATACCAATGTTTTGTACAGTTGTAACAAGTGATAAACTGAATTATGAGAGATTAGTTTTGTGTTCAGAACAATCTACTTTCTAATTTCTTAATTCTTTGGCTGGGGTAGCACTTATTGCCCAACCCTGATTGCCCCTTGAGAAGTCAGTGGTGAGCCGTCTTCTTGAACCGCTCCATGTGGCGAAGGAACAGCCATCGTGGACCTACTCCAGCAATAATGGAAATGTGAAATGAAAACAGAAAATGCTGAATGAATGCAGCAGGTCTGGCAGTATCTGTGGAGACAGGAACAGAGTTAACCTTTCGAGTCTGGAACTCTCTCCTTCAGAGTTAAAGAGAGATCGAAATGTGATGGGTTATATAGTTGGAGGGGAGGGTGGAGAAGTTGGAGCAGAATAAGAAGGTCAGGGCTAGGTCAGAGCGAAGGAGAGGTTGACAAATATCATGGACACAAGACAAAGGGAGTGTTTGTTCATGGTGGCATCAAGGACTGAAGAAGCTGCTGATAGTACATCGCGATAAGATAGAGTGTGTTAACAGGAGAACAAAGGTCAGCGCTCAGTGACAGAAAAACTAAAGGAATAAGTGACAGATGGCCCGGTGGGGGAGGGAGGGGGTTGCGTGGGGCAAACAAAGAAAACAAAAAAGGGGGTAAAGATAGAGGAGAGAATTCACAGTCGAAAGTTGTTGAACTCAATGTTGAGTCTTGAGGGCTGTAATGTGCCTAATCGGAAGATGAGGTGCTGTTCTTCTAGTTTGCGTTGGGCTTCACTGGAGCATTGCAGCAGGCCAAGGATGGACATGTGGATGGGAGAGCAAGATGGTGAGCTGGAATGCCAAGCAAAAGGAAAGTCAGGGGTTCTGCTTACGGACTGAGCGAAGGTGTTCCGCAAAGCAGTCACCCAGTCTGCGTTTAGTCTCCCCAATGGAAATTGTTAGGAGCCTTAGGGCGGGATTCTCCGGCCGTGTGCACCCCAAGACCAGAAATTCCCACCCGAGCTTAACGGACCTTCAAATGATCCGCCACATTTTTGGTCTCACCGCTACGATTCGCACGGCGGGCGTGACGGGAGAATTTCCGCCTTAGTCTCATAAAATCATTGAATACAGAACGAGGACATTCAGCCCACCTGGCCTGTGTCGGTTCCTGAAAAAGGGCTATTCAATTAATCTCCACTCCGTGCTCTCTCTCAGAGTCCTGGAAACCTTCTCCTACTCAAATATTTATCCAATTTCCTTTTGAAAATTGCTGTTGACTCTACTTCCTTGCAGATGGTGTATTCCAGATCACAACAACCTGCTTTGAAAAAATAGGTCCCTGCAAATCTGCTTTTTTTTTTCTATTATAGTGGTGATTTAAGTTAGTCACCTCTGCGCTCCACTCCCCAGCCCTGATGGGGTTCTGTTTGGACATACACTGCTCCTCTGACCAAATAACTCAAAGGTTTAGTCTGTGTTATTAGGTAAAGTTTTGTCAGGAGTACTAGCGAGTGAACCAGCTCCTGTGTATTCTCTTGTGCGTACAAGGCTGAGGGAGATCTAACTAAGGTGTTTAAGGTGGTCAAAGGAGTTGATAAGGCAGGGAGAGAGAAACTAGTTGGAGGACAGGAGTTTAGGGAGTGGTGGGTTTCTTTCTTCCCCAGCATTAGATACTATTAAAATAATAAAAGCAAATTACTGCAGATGCTGGAATCTGAAACCAAAAGAGAAATTGCTGGAAAATCTCAGCAGGTCTGGCAGCATCTGTAAGGAGAGAAAAGAGCTGACGTTTCGAGTCCAGATGAGTCCAGGAACAGCTTTGACAAAGGGTCATCTGGGCTCGAAACGTCAGCCCTTTTCTCTCCTTACAGGTGCTGCCAGACCTGCTGAGATTTTCCAGCGTTTTCTCCATTAGATACTATTGTACAGGACAGAAAAAAAATCTGTAGGACAAATGATAATGGGAATATTATTGTAGAAAATAAAAAAATCCAAGAGACCAACTCTTTGGTTATTTATCAAGAACTTATGTACATTTGATTTCTTCAAGATGAAAGATACAACATTGCTAACTTTATGAGTGTGTTATTGAATAAAACAGTTTACTGATAATGAGCACGCAAACTTCATTTTTGAACGTTAAGACTGGAATTTTCCTCTCCCGCTCACCATGGGAATAAGGCCGGGGGGTGGGGGGGGGTGGGGGGGGGGTGGACCATGCTTTGGTCCGTTGGCCTCGGGCGGGATTTTCCAGTTTTGGGACAAGCGCGGTCGGAAATTCCCCCCCGTGTCAGTACCAGTTATTTCTACTCTGTAAGTACAAAAAAAGTTGACCTGGTTCAAAATGCACATTTTAAACCTCTACAAGCCAACACTAAACTGTTTGTTTAAAGCAAAGTAAACAAAAACAATTCATACAAATATTATTATTGTGCCTATTTCTCATTTATTCCAAAACCCTACTGTCACAGTTTCTGTGATAATCCCACCATCTATCTGTCCCTCGCTTGTGGCATTCCCACAGAAATAACAGCAAGCAACATGAGTTATTTTGACAGCAATATTGCCTCCTTCCCTGTCTTGATCATTCAGGATGTGGAGATGCCGGCGTTGGACTGGGGTAAACACAGTAAGAGTTTTAACCTGGTGTTGTTAAAACTCTTACTGTGTTGATCATTCAGCCCAGAATAAGGAGGGCAAACCTTAAAATCAGAGCCATGAATCTCAAGGGTGATGTCAGGAAACATTTCTTCATAGAATCCATAGAATCCTGACAGTACAGAAGGAGGCCAATCGGCCCATCGAGTCTGCACCCACCACAATCACACCCAGGCCCTATCCCCATAACCCCACATATTTATCCTGTAAATCCCCCTGACACTAGGGTCAATTTAGCACGGCCAATCAATCTAACCCACACATCTTTGGACTGTGGGAAGAAACCTGAGCACCCGGAGGTAACTCACGCAGACATGGGGAGAACGTGCAAACTTGACACAGACAGTGATCCAAGCCGGGAATCAAACCCGAGTCCCTGGCACTGTGAGGCAGCAGTGCTAGCCACTGTGCCACCGTGCTGCCCTTCATACAAAGGACAGTGAAAATCTGGAACTTCCTCTCCTAGAAAAGTGATTTGGGTTGAGGGTCATTTGAAAATTTCAGAAACGGAATTTGTGTGAGGTAAGGGGTATGGGAATGAGGTCAGGTCGATGGAGTTAAGACAGAGATCAGTCATGATCCAGTTAAACAGCAGATGGGCCTGAGGTGGTCAAGTGGCCTATTTTCAGCTCCGATCCTTGGTCAGCCCGAACGAAGGGAGGGAAGCGACGGGGGAGTCCCTGACCATTCGGCAATGATTTAAAGGTCCATGGGGAAACAGGGCTTCACAGGAGCATTAAAACACAATAGCAGGATGCACGAGGACAGGTGACCAAGAGTTTGGTCAAAGTGGAAAGTTTTAAGGAACTTCTAAAAAGAGGCAAGAGAGATACAGAAGCAGAGAAGTTTTTAAAATTCTTTTTTTTATTCATTTGTGGGACATGGGTGTCGCTGACTGGCCAGCATTTATTGCCCATCCCTTGTCACCTTCATTCAGGGGGCAGTTGAGTGTCAACCACATTGCTGTGGTTCTGGAGTCACATGTAGGCCAGAGCAGGCAGATTTTCCCTGAAGGACATTAGTGAACCTGATGGGTTTTTCCGACAATCGACAATGGTTTCATGGTCATCAGTAGATTCTTAATTCCAGATACTTTTTATTGAATTCAAATTCTAGCATCTGCTGTGTCGGGATTTGAACCCAGGTCCCCAGAACATTAGCTGAGTTTCTGAATTAATAGTCTAGCGTTAATATCACTAGGCCATCACCTCCCCATAAGTTTAGCGAGGGAATGGTACTGGTAGGGTAGGCAAAGGAACAGACATTAATGGTGGAACCCGGATATCTCAGTGGAGGGCTTGTAAGCCAGGAGGGGATTACAGAGACAGAGATGGGTTCAGTAGTGACTGTGCCTGGCACCTACTTGGAGCTAAATCTCTGCCCTTTCACCACCTTCAGCCATAGACCAAGACATCAGGTTAGGTGGATTGGCCATGGTAAATTGCCCCTTGGTGTCCAATGATATGCAGGTTAGATAGATTAGTCATGGTAAATACGTGGGGTTATGGGGATAGGGCAAGGGGATGGGTCTGAGTCGGATGCTCTTTAGAAGAGTCGATGCAAACGCGATGGGCTGAATGGCCTCCTTCTGCATTGTAGGGATTCTACGGGTCGTTTCTGTGTCTGCTGTACCAGGAAGGTTCTCCGACAGCTGTGCCCACAGCTGTTCTGTGACGTGAGAGAGTTATCCACAACACAAATCCCTTTAAGGAGGTGAAGACAGTGTCTCAATCGCAGGGACGGCAGGCCAAACATCAACTGAGACCAGAGGGGAAGCGAGACTCTCGAGATTGTAAAGTGTCCACTTAAAAAGGATAAGGTTTGACATGGAGGAAACAAGAATGTCCCAAATGGCGACAGCACAAGAAGCCTGCATCAGGATCTGTTCCGACATCAGCAAATATCAGGCAAAGACCTGGAGAGATTCCAGCTGGCAATCTTCTCAGGATGGCTTCAGCACATTTGCTCTCCTTGTTTTATTGAGACCAGATCAACAGAGAAAATATTTGCATTTCTATCTGCTCCAAACTGGAGGAATGCAAGAATGAAGAAGAATAAAGATTCATCTCGTTCACCTCCCACCATCCCTGGCAGTCACACAGAACCACAGAAAAGTTACAGTGCATAAGGAGGCCATTCGGACCATCTTGTCCATGCCAGCCCAAGGACACGCAGGTGCCCTTTCTAATGCCACCTTCCTGCACCCGGCCCATAGCCCTGTAGCTTACTGTGCTTAATACAGCGATAATGGAGATCGCCACAGTCAATCTCTGTCAATCAGTCTATCACTGACCCAGGCATGAGGTGAGGAAAGCTCCCAGTGGGGGAGAACTTTGAGAACTCAGTTTGTCTCACTTCACTGACCTTTCCTGACAGTAAGAGTTTTAGCAACACCAGGTTAAAGTTTATTTGGTAGCAAATGCCATTAGCCTTCGGAGAGCTGCTCCTTCATCAGATGGAGTGGAAATCTGCTCTCAAACAGGGCACAGAGACACAAGATCAAGTTACAGAATACTGATTAGAATGCAAATCTCTACAGCCAACCAGGTCTTAAAGATACAGACAATGTGAGTGGAGGGAACATTAAGCACAGGTTAAAGAGATGTGTATTGTCTCCAGACAGGACAGCCAGTGAGATTCTGCAAGTCCAGGAGGCAAGCTGTGGGGGTTACTGACAGTGTGACATAAACCCAACATCTCGGGTTTAGGCTGTCCTCATGTGTGTGGAACTTGGCTATCAGTTTCTGCTCAGCAACTCTGCGCTGTCGTGTGTTGTGAAAGCCGCCTTGGAGAATGCTTACCCGAAGATCAGAGGCTGAATGCCTGTGACCGCTGAAGTGCTCCCCCACAGGAAGAGAACAGTCTCGCCTGGTGATTGTCGAGCGGTGTTCATTCATCCGTTGTCGTAGCGTCTGCATGGTTTCCCCAATGTACCATGCCTCGGGACATCCTTTCCTGCAGCGTATCAGGTAGACAACGTTGGCCAAGTTGGAAGAGTAGGTACCGTGCACCTGGTAGATGGTGTTCTCACGTGAGATGATGGCATCCGTGTCGATGATCCGGCACGTCTTGCAGAGGTTGCTGTGGCAGGGTTGTGTGGTGTCGTGGTCACTGTTCTCCTGAAGGCTGGGTAGTTTGCTGCGGACAATGGTCTGTTTGAGGTTGTGCAGTTGTTTGAAGGCAAGAAGTGGGGGTGTGGGGATGGCCTTGGCGTGATGTTTGTCTTCATCAATCCATCCCCACACCCCACTTCTTGCCTTCAAACAACCGCACAACCTCAAACAGACCACTGTCCGCAGCAAACTACCCAGCCTTCAGGAGAACAGTGACCATGACACCACACAACCCTGCCATGTGAAGAACCTGCTGCAGGAAAGAGAGCTTCTTTGATAACATGAAAACTGGGAGTAATATCACCCCCAAAACTGAGGGGAATATCACCACCAACTGAGAGTAACATCACTCCCAAAACAGACAGTAATATCACCCCAAAACTGACAGTAATATCACCCCAAAACTGACAGTAATATCACCCCCAAATTGACAGTAATATCAGCCCAAACACTGACAGTAATATAACCCCCAAACAGAGAGCAATATCAACCCCCAAAACTGAGAGTAAAATATCACTCCCAAAACTGAGAGTAATATCGCCCCAATCTGAGAGTAATATCACCCCAAACTGACAGTAATATAACCCCCAAAACTGAGAGTAATATCAGCCCACCCCAAAACTGAGAGTAATATCACCCCTAAACTGAGAGTAATATCACCCCCAAACTGACAGTAATATCACCCCAAAACTGAGAGTAATATCACCCCACCCCAAAACTGAGAGTAACATCACCCCCAAAACTGATAGTAATATCACCCCCAAACTGACAGTAATATTACCCCCAAAATGAGAATATCACCCCAAAACTGAGAGTAATATCACCCCAAAACTGAGAGTAATATCACCCCCAAAAGTGACAGAAATTTCACCCCAAAACAGAGTAATATCACTCCCAAACTAACAGTAATATCACCCCAAACTGACAGTAATATCACCCCAAAATCGAGAGTAATATCACCCCGAAAACTGAGGGTAATATCACCCCGAAAACTGACTGTAATATCACCCCCAAACTGACAGAAATATCACCCCAAAACTGAGAGAAATATCACCCCCAAAACTGACAGTAATATCACCCCAAACACTGAGAGAAACATCACCCCCAAACTGACAGTAATATCACCCCCAAAACTGACAGTAATATCACCCCAAAAATGAGAGTAATATCACCCCCAAACTGACAGAAATATCACCCCAAAACTGAGAGTAATGTCACCTCCAAACTGAGAGTAATATCACCCGTAAAACTGAGAGTAACATCACCCCCAAACTGAGAGTAATATCACCCCCAAACTGACAGTAATAGCACCCCAATATGGGGAGTAATATCACCCCTAAACTGACAGGAGTATCACTCCAAAACTGACAGCAATATCACCCCAAAACTGAGAGTAATGTCACCCCTAAACTGAGAGTAATATCGCCCTCAAAACTGAGAGTAATATCGCCCTCAAAACTGAGAGTAATATCACCCCAAAACTGAGAGTAATATCACCCCCAAACTGACAGTAATAGCACCCCAATATGGGGAGTAATATCACCCCTAAACTGACAGGAGTATCACTCCAAAACTGACAGTAATATCACCCCAAAACTGAGAGTAATGTCACCCCTAAACTGAGAGTAATATCGCCCTCAAAACTGAGAGTAATATCGCCCTCAAAACTGAGAGTAATATCACCCCAAAACTGAGAGTAATATCACCCCAAAACTGAGAGTAATATGACCCCAAACTGAGAGTAATATCACCACCAAAATGGGAGTAACATCACCCACAAACTGACAGTAATATCACCCCAATATGGGGAGTAATATCACCCCTAAACTGACAGGAATATCACCCCCAAACTGACAGTAATGTCACCCCCAAACTGAGAGTAATATCACCCGTAAAACTGAGAGTAACATCACCCCAAAACTGACAGTAACATCACCCCAAAACTGACAGTAAAATCACCTGAAAACTGAGAGCAATATCACCCCCAAAACTGACAATAATATCACCACAAAGTGACGGTAATATCACCCCCAAAACTGACAATAATATCACCACAAAGTGACGGTAATATAACCCCCAAAACTGACAGTAATATCACTCCCAAAACTGAGAGTAATATCACCCCAAAACAGACTTTCATATCACCCCCAAACTGACAGTAATATCACCCCAAAACTGACAGTAATATCACCTCCAAACTGACAGCAATACCACCCCCAAAACTGAGAGTAACATCATCCCCAAAACTGACAGTAATATCAACCCCAGAACTGACAGTAATATCACCCACAAAACTGACAGTAATATCACCCCCAAAACTGACAGTAATATCACCCACAAAACTGACAGTAATATCACTCCCAAAACTGAGAGTAATATCACCCCAAAACAGACTTTCATATCACCCCCAAACTGACAGTAATATCACCCCAAAACTGACAGTAATATCACCCGAAAACCGACAGTAATATCACCGCCAAAACTGACAGTAATATCACCCCAAAACTGACAGTAATATCACCCCAAAACTGACAGTAATATCACCCCAAAACTGACAGTAATATCACCTCCAAACTGACAGCAATACCACCCCCAAAACTGAGAGTAATAGCACCCCAAAACTGACAGTAATATCACCCCAAAACTGACAGTAATATCACCTCCAAACTGACAGCAATACCACCCCCAAAACTGAGAGTAACATCATCCCCAAAACTGACAGTAATATCAACCCCAGAACTGACAGTAATATCACCCACAAAACTGACAGTAATATCACCCCAATATGGGGAGTAATGTCGCCCCTAAAGTGACAGTACTATCACCCCTAAACTGACAGTAATATCACCCCCAGAATGAGAGAAATATCACCCCAAAACTGAGAGTAAGATCGCCCTCATAACTGACAGTAATAGCACCCCCAAACTGACAGTAATATCACCCCAAAACGGAGAGTAATATCGCCCTCAAAACTGACAGTAATATCACCCCAAAACTGAGAGTAATATCACCCCCAAAACTGACAGTAACATGACCCCAAACTGAGAGTAATAACACCACCAAAATGGGAGTAACATCACCCCCAAACTGACAGTAATATCACCCCAATATGGGGAGTAATATCACCCCTAAACTGACAGTAATATCACCCCAAAACTGAGAGTAATATCACCCCAAAACTGAGAGTAATATCACCCCGAAACTGAAGTAAAATCACCCGCAACCTGAGAGTAATATCACCTCGAAACTGACAGTAATATCACCCCAAAACAGAGAGCAATATCACCCCAAAACTGAGAGAAATATCACCCCAAAACTGAGAGTAATATCACCCCAAAACTGAGAGAAATATCACCCAAAACTGACAGTAATATCACTCGAAAACTGAGAGTAACATAACCCCATAACTGACAGTAATATCACCCCCAAACTGAGAGTAATATCACCCCAAAACTGACAGTAATATCACCCCAAAACTGACAGTAATATCACCCCAAAACAGGGAGTAACATCACCCCTAAACTGACAGGAATATCACCCCAAAACTGACAGTAGTATCATCCCCAAAAATGACAGTAATATTACCCCCAAAACTGACTGTAATATCACCCCCAAACTGAGAGTAATATCACCCCCAAAACTGAGAGTAATATCACCCCCAAAACTGACAGTAATATCACCCCAAACTGAGAGTAATATCACCCCCAAAACTGACAGTAATATCACCTCAAACTGAGAGTAATATCACCCCAATATGGGGAGTAATATCACCCCTAAACTGACAGGAATATCACCCCAAAACTGAGAGTAATATCGCCCTCAAAACTGACAGTAATATCACCCCAAACTGAGAGTAATATCACCACCAAAATGGGAGTAACATCACCCCCAAACTGACAGTAATATCACCCCAATATGGGGAGTAATATCACCCCTAAACTGACAGGAATATCACCCCAAAACTGACAGTAATATCACCCCAAAACAGAGAGCAATATCACCCCAAAACTGAGAGTAATACCACCCCCATAACTGAGAGTAATTTCACCCCAAAACTGAGAGTAATATCACCCCAAAACAGGGAGTAACATCACCCCTAAACTGACAGGAATATCACCCCAAAACCGACAGTCGTATCATCCCCAAAAATGACAGTAATATTACCCCCAAAACTGACTGTAATATCACCCCCAAACTGAGAGTAATATCACCCCCAAAACTGAGAGTAATATCACCCCCAAAACTGACAGTAATATCACCCCAAACTGAGAGTAATATCACCCCCAAAACTGAGAGTAATATCACCCCCAAAACTGACAGTAATATCACCCCCAAACTGAGAGTAATATCACCCCAATATGGGGAGTAATATCACCCCTAAACTGACAGGAATATCACCCCAAAACTGAGAGTAATGTCACCCCCAAACTGAGAGTAATATCACCCCTAAACTGGGAGTAATATCACCCCTAAAACTGAGAGTATTATCACCCCAAACCTGAAAGTAAAATCACCCCCAACCTGAGAGGAATATCACCTCGAAACTGAGAGTAATATCACCCCCAAACTGACAGAAATATCACCCCAAAAATGAGAGTAATGTCACCCCCAAACTGAGAGTAATATCACCCCCAAAACTGACAGTAATATCATCCCCAAAACTGACAGTAATATCACCCCCAAACTGAGAGTAATATCACCCCTAACCTGAGAGTAATATCACCCCGAAACTGAGAGGAACATCACCCCCAAACTGAGAGTAATATCACCCCCAAACTGACAGTAATAGCACCCCAATATGGGGAGTAATATCACCCCTAAACTGACAGGAGTATCACTCCAAAACTGACAGTAATATCACCCCAAAACTGAGAGTAATGTCACCCCTAAACTGAGAGTAATATCACCCCCAAAACTGACAGTAATATGACCCCAAACTGAGAGTAATATCACCACCAAAATGGGAGTAATATCACCCACAAACTGACAGTAATATCACCCCAATATGGGGAGTAATATCACCACTAAACTGACAGGAATATCACCCCCAAACTGACAGTAATATCACCCCTAAACTGAGAGTAATATCACCCCTAAAACTGAGAGTAATATCACCCCAAAACTGAAGTAAAATCACCCGCAACCTGAGAGTAATATCACCTCGAAACTGACAGTAATATCACCCCAAAACAGAGAGCAATATCACCCCAAAACTGAGAGAAATATCACCCCAAAACTGAGAGAAATATCACCCAAAACTGACAGTAATATCACCCCCAAAACTGACATTAATATCACCCCAAAACTGAGAGTAATGTCACCCCCAAACTGAGAGTATTATCGCCCCAAAACTGAGAGTATTATCACCCCAAACCTGAAAGTAAAATCAACCCCAACCTGAGAGGAATATCGCCTCGAAACTGAGAGTAATATCACCCCCAAACTGACAGAAATATCACCCCAAAAATGAGAGTAATGTCACCTCCAAACTGAGAGTAATATCACCCGTAAAACTGACAGTAAAATCACCCCTAACCTGAGAGTAATATCACCCCAAAACAGAGAGGAACATCACCCCCAAACTGAGAGTAATATCACCCCCAAACTGACAGTAATAGCACCCCAATATGGGGAGTAATATCACCCCTAAACTGACAGGAGTATCACTCCAAAACTGACAGTAATATCACCCCAAAACTGAGAGTAATGTCACCCCAAAACTGAGAGTATTATCACCCCAAAACTGAGAGTAATATCACCCCCAATCTGAGAGGAATATCACCTCGAAACTGAGAGTAATATCACCCCCAAACTGACAGTAATATCACCCCAAGACCTACAGTAATATCACCCCCAAACTGACAGAAATATCACCCCAAAAATGAGAGTAATATTACCCCAAACTGAGAGTAATATCACCTCCAAACTGAGAGTAATATCACCCCAAAACTGACAGTAATATCACCCGAAAACTGAGGGTAACATCACCCCAATACTGACAGTAATATCACCCGAAAACCGAGAGCAATATCACCCTAAAACTGAGAGTAATATCACCCCAAACTGACAGTAATATCACCCGAAAACTGAGGGTAACATCACCCCAATACTGACAGTAATATCACCCGAAAACCGAGAGCAATATCACCCTAAAACTGAGAGTAATATCACCCCAAACTGACAGTAATATCACCCCAAAACTGAGAGTAATAGCACCCCAAACTGACAGTAATATCACCCCCAAAACTGAGAGTAATAGCACCCCAAAACTGACTTTACTATCACCCCAAACTGACAGTAATATCACCCCCAAAACTGATAGTAATATCACCCCCAAAACTGACAGTAATATCACCCCCAAAATGAGAGAAATATCACCCCAATACTGAGAGTAATATCACCCCAAACTGACAGTGATATCACCCCCAAAATGACAGTAATATCACCACAAAACTAACAGTAATACCACCCCCAAAACTGAGAGTAATATCCCCCCCAAACTGACAGTAATATCACCCCCAAAACTGACAGTAATATCACCCCAAAACTGACAGTAATATCACCTCCAAACTGACAGTAATACCACCCACAAAACTGAGAGTAATATCACCCCCAAAACTGACAGTAGTATCATCAGCCAAAACTGACGGTAATATCACCCCAAACTGACAGTAATATCACCCCCAAAACTGACAGTAATATCACCCCGAAAACTGACAGTAATATCACCTCCAAACTCACGGTAAAAGCACCCACAAAACTGAGAGTGATATCACTCTCACACTGTCAGTAATAACACTCTCACAGTGTCAGTAATAACTCTCTCACAGTGTCAGTAATAACACTCCAACACTGACAGTAATAACACTCTCACACTGACAGTAATAACACTCTCACACTGACAGTGATATCACTCTCACAGTGACAGTAATAACACTCTTACACTGACAGTAATAACACTCACACAGTCAGTATTAACACTCTCACACTGCCAATAATAACACTCTCACTGTGACAGTAATAACACTGTCACACTGACCGTAATAACACTGTCACACTGACCGTAATAACACTCTCACACTGTCTGTAATCACACTCTCACACTGACAGTGATATCACTCTCACACTGTCAGTAATAACACTCTCACACTGACGATGATATCACTCTCACACTGACAGTAATATCACTCTCACACTGACAGTGATATCACTCTCACACGGACAGTAATATCACTCTCACACTGACAGTGATATCACTCTCACATGGACAGTAATAACACTTTCACACTGTCAGTAATAACACTCTCTAACTGTCAGTAATAACACTCTACACTGACAGTAACAAAACTCTCACACTGTCAGTAATAACACTCCAACACTGACAGTAATAACACTCTCACACTGACAGTAATAGCACTCTCACAGAGTCAGTAATAACACTCTCACACTGACAGTGATATCACTCTCACACTGACAGGAATAACACTCTCACACTGACAGTAATAACACTCTCACAGTGACAGTAATAACACTCTCACACTGACAGTAATAACACTCTCACACTGACAGTGATATCACTCTCACACTGACAGTAATAACACTCTCACACTGACAGTAATAACACTCTCACACTGTCAGTAATAACACTCTCACACTGTCAGTAATAACACTCTCACACTGACGATGATATCACTCTCACACTGACAGTAATAGCACTCTCACAGAGTCAGTAATAACACTCTCACACTGACAGTGATATCACTCTCACACTGACAGGAATATCACTCTCACACTGACAGTGATATCACTCTCACACTGACAGGAATATCACTCTCACACTGACAGTGATATCACTCTCACACTGACAGGAATATCACTCTCACACTGACAGTGATATCACTCTCACAGTGACAGTAATAACACTCTCACACTGTCAGTAATAACACTCTCACACTGACAGTGATATCACTCTCACACTGACAGGAATATCACTCTCACACTGACAGTGATATCACTCTCACACTGACAGGAATATCACTCTCACACTGACAGTGATATCACTCTCACAGTGACAGTAATAACACTCTCACACTGTCAGTAATAACACTCTCACACTGACAGTAATATCACTCTCACACTGACAGTAATAACACTCTCACACTGACAGTAATATCAATTTCACACTGACAGTAATAACACTCCCACACTGTCAATAATAACACTCCCACACTGTCAGTAATAACACTCTCACACTGACAGTAATAACACTCCCACACTGTCAATAATAACACTCCCATACTGTCAGTAATAACACTCTCACACTGACAGTAATCACACTCCGACACTGTCAGTAATAACACTCCCATACTGTCAGTAATAACACTCTCACACTGACAGTAATCACACTCCGACACTGTCAGTAATATCACTCTCACACTGCCAGTAACAACACTCTCACACTGACAGTAATAATACTCTCACACTGACAGTAATAATACTCTCACACTGACAGTAATAACACTCTCACACTGACAGTAATAACACTCTCACACTGACAGTAATAACACTTTCACACGGACAGTAATAACACTCTCACACTGACAGTCATAACACTCTCACACTGACAGTAATAACTCTCACACTGACAGTAATAACACTCTCACACTGACAGTAATAACACTCTCACACTGACAGTAATAACAGTCTCACACTGACAGTGATATCACTCTCACAGTGACAGTAATATCACTCTCACACGGACAGTAATAACACTCTCACACTGACAGTCATAACTCTCACACTGACAGTAATAACACTCTCACACTGACAGTAATAACACTCTCACACTGACAGTCATAACACTCTCACACTGACAGTAATAACTCTCACACTGACCGTAATAACACTCTCACACTGACAGTAATAACTCTCTCACACTGACAGTAATAACACTCTCACACGGACAGTAATAACACTCTCACACTGACAGTCATAACACTCTCACACAGACAGTAATAACTCTCACACTGACAGTAATAACACTCTCACACTGACAGTAATAACACTCTCACACTGACAGTAATAACAGTCTCACACTGACAGTGATATCACTCTCACAGTGACAGTAATATCACTCTCACACTGACAGTAATAACACTCTCACACTGACAGTAACAACACTCTCACACTGACAGTAATAATACTCTCACACTGACAGTAATAATACTCTCACACTGACAGTAATAACACTCTCACACGGACAGTAATAACACTCTCACAATGACAGTCATAACACTCTCACACTGACAGTAATAACTCTCACACTGACAGTAATAACACTCTCACACTGACAGTAATAACACTCTCACACTGACAGTAATAACACTCTCACACTGACAGTAATAATACTCTCACACTGACAGTAATAATACTCTCACACTGACAGTAATAACACTCTCACACTGACAGTAATAACACTCTCACACGGACAGTAATAACACTCTCACACGGACAGTAATAACACTCTCACACGGACAGTAATAACACTCTCACAATGACAGTCATAACACTCTCACACTGACAGTAATAACTCTCACACTGACAGTAATAACACTCTCACACTGACAGTAATAACACTCTCACACGGACAGTAATAACACTCTCACACTGACAGTAATAACTCTCACACTGACAGTAATAACACTCTCACACTGACAGTAACAACACTCTCACACTGACAGGAATAATACTCTCACACTGACAGTAATAATACTCTCACACTGACAGTAATAACACTCTCACACGGACAGTAATAACACTCTCACAATGACAGTCATAACACTCTCACACTGACAGTAATAACTCTCACACTGACAGTAATAACACTCTCACACTGACAGTAATAACACTCTCACACTGACAGTAATAACACTCTCACACTGACAGTAATAATACTCTCACACTGACAGTAATAATACTCTCACACTGACAGTAATAATACTCTCACACTGACAGTAATAACACTCTCACACTGACAGTAATAACACTCTCACACGGACAGTAATAACACTCTCACACGGACAGTAATAACACTCTCACACGGACAGTAATAACACTCTCACAATGACAGTCATAACACTCTCACACTGACAGTAATAACTCTCACACTGACAGTAATAACACTCTCACACTGACAGTAATAACACTCTCACACGGACAGTCATAACACTCTCACACTGACAGTAATAACTCTCACACTGACAGTAATAACACTCTCACACTGACAGTAATAACACTCTCACACTGACAGTAATAACACTCTCACACGGACAGTAATAACACTCTCACACGGACAGTAATAACACTCTCACAATGACAGTCATAACACTCTCACACTGACAGTAATAACTCTCACACTGACAGTAATTACACTCTCACACTGACAGTAATAACACTCTCACACTGACAGTAATAACACTCTCACACTGACAGTAATAATACTCTCACACTGACAGTAATAACACTCTCACACGGACAGTAATAACACTCTCACACGGACAGTAATAACACTCTCACACGGACAGTAATAACACTCTCACAATGACAGTCATAACACTCTCACACTGACAGTAATAATACTCTCACACTGACAGTAATAACACTCTCACACTGACAGTAATAACACTCTCACACGGACAGTAATAACACTCTCACAATGACAGTCATAACACTCTCACACTGACAGTAATAACTCTCACACTGACAGTAATAACACTCTCACACTGACAGTAATAACAGTCTCACACTGACAGTGATATCATTCTCACAGTGACAGTAATATCACCCTCACACTGACAGTAATAACACTCTCACACTGTCAGTAATAACACTCTCACACTGACAGTAACAACACTCTCACACTGACAGTAATAACACTCTCACACTGACAGTAATAATACTCTCACACTGACAGTAATAACACTCTCACACGGACAGTAATAACACTCTCACACGGACAGTAATAACACTCTCACACGGACAGTAATAACACTCTCACAATGACAGTCATAACACTCTCACACTGACAGTAATAATACTCTCACACTGACAGTAATAACACTCTCACACTGACAGTAATAACACTCTCACACGGACAGTAATAACACTCTCACAATGACAGTCATAACACTCTCACACTGACAGTAATAACTCTCACACTGACAGTAATAACACTCTCACACTGACAGTAATAACAGTCTCACACTGACAGTGATATCATTCTCACAGTGACAGTAATATCACCCTCACACTGACAGTAATAACACTCTCACACTGTCAGTAATAACACTCTCACACTGACAGTAACAACACTCTCACACTGACAGTAATAACACTCTCACAGTGACAGTGATAACACTCTCACACTAACAGTGATATCACTCTCACACTGGCAGTCACATCGCCTCTATATAGATCGCAATCTCACCCAATTTCTGGGCCATTGTGTCCTGACTATGAGGATGTTGCCTCTCCAGTGGATTTGTCAGTTTATAAACTGTATGAGTGAATGTTTTTGAGTGGGGTAATTTATCTGCTTTTGGATTATCTGAGGCGGGGAATATAGGGTCAGGCAGTTTGCTTACAAATGATAATTAAACACTGTGTTAAGGGATCTCGAGTGATATGTTTTCTTTCCACCTAAATCTTATCCACTAATTTAAAATCACTGGTTAGCCGAAAGCAGGAATGAACAAACTGACATTTCAGAACATCCCAAAATGCTTTACAGCCAATGAGGAAGTTTTTGAAAGTAATTACTGGCGTAAGGCAGCAGTCAATTTCTGCACAGCAGGATCCCACAAACAACAATGTGATAATAGCTAAAAAATCTCTCTGAGCATATGTGTGCAATAATTATTGGCCAGGATACTGGAAATACTGCAAAGGTTATGAGTCCTGACAGCATTCTGGCAATAGCACTGTCACTTGTTCTCCAGAACCTGTTGTGCTCTGAGCCAAGCTGTTCCATGTGACTGCAACATTAGCATCTGCCTGTGAATGCGAAAATTGACCAACTATGCTCTATACATGAAAACACGGACAAATCCAATCTGCATGATGGAAGGTGTTGTCGGCAGTGCTATCAAGCAGCACTTACTCAGCAGTATCTTGCTTGCTGACGCTCAATTTGGCTTCTGCCAGGGTCACTCAGCTCCTCACCTCAATCTAGCCTAGGTTCAAACATGGACAAAAGAGCTGAACTGCAGAGGTGACATGGAGTCTGCACGTTCTCCCCGTGTCTGCGTGGGTTTCCTCCGGGTGCTCCAGTTTCCTCCCACAGTCCAAAGATGTGCGGGTTAGGTTGATTGGCCATGCTAAATTGACCCTAATGTCACGGGGATTGGCAGGGTAAATGAGGGTGATGGGAATAGGGCCTGGGTGGGATTGTGGTCAGTGTAGATCTGATGGGGATGAGAGTGGCTGCCTTTGGCAGCAAGGCCACATTTGACCGAGTGCGGCATCAAGGAGCCCTCGCAAACTGGAGTCAATGGGAGTCAGGTATTAAGCTCTCCACATTTGGAGTCACAATGCTGGCACAAGGGAAGATGCTTGTGGTTGTTGAAGGTCGATCATCTCAATCCCAGGACATCACTGCAGGAGTTCCTCAGGGTCGTGTCCTAAATCCAACCATCTTCAGCTACTTCATCAATGACCTTCCTTCCATCATAAGATCAGAAGTGGGGATGTTCGTCGATGATTGCACAATGTTCAGCACCATTCGCGACTCCTCAGGTACTGAAGCAGTTCATGTTCAAATGCAGCAAGATCTGGACAATATCCAGGCTTGGGCTGACAAGTGGCAAGTGACATTGGCGCCACACCAGTGCCAGGAAATGACCATCACCAACGGAACAGAATCTAAACATCTTCCCTTGACATTCAATGCCATTACCAACATCGAGGGGGTTATCATTGACCAGAAACTGAACTAGACCAGCTATATCAATACTATGGCTCCAAGAGTAATTTAGAGGCTGGGAATTCTGCGGAGAATAACTCACTTCCTGACCACCCAAAGCTCTCCATTGTCTGAATGAGTGCGGCTCCAAAAACACTCAAGAAGCTCACCCCAATGAGGGACAAAACAGCCCACTTGATCAACGCCCCATCCACCAGATTAAACAATCACTCCCTTCACCACTGATACATAGTGGCAGCAGTGTGTACCGTCTACAAGATGCACTGCAGCAACTTACCAAGGTTCCTTCAACAGAACATTCCAAACATGCGACATCTACCATCTAGAAGGACAAGGGCAACAGACACATGGGAACATCACCACCTCCAAGCCACACACCACCCTGACATGGAAATATATCACTGTTCCTTCACTGTCATTGGGTCAAAATTCTGGAACTCCCTCCCTAACAGCACTGTGGCTGTACCTACACCATATGGACTGCAGTGGTTCAAGATGGCGGCTCACTATCACCTTCTCAAGGGCAACTAGGGATGGGCAATGAATCAGTGAAGCACAAAAGAGTAAAAAGAAAACTGCCCTTCACTTTCTCAAACTAGTGGCATGGCATCCTTTATACCCACCTGAATCGGTGGAAGCTGGTGAGAATGCAGCACCCCCTCAGTACTGCACAGAACCTCAGCCTAATGGTATGTCCACAGCTCTGTAGCGGGGTATGAACATATTAAAGGGTTCACCCCCTGAGTCACAACTGAGTGAGCCAGTTGGATTTTCGGTGACAATCCAACTGCTCCATGGTCAGGTTCAGCAGATTTATATTCCCTCATTTAAAAAAAATTGAATCTAAATTCTCAAAACTGCCGAGGATGTTAATCTGTTAAATCGAGGCCCTGTAATGTCATCTGCCATATCTGTCACATTCCTTATTCGCACCTTGTGGTGGTGCATCGCCATAGTAACCGTACTCCAGCTAATTATGAAATTAAAATGAAAAGCTCTGGAATGTTCTGTGTTGGAAATGTGCAGCGAGTCAGGCGCTGCGTTGAGGGAAAGTCTAAAAATAAAATGAGTTTCTCGGTTTCCAAAGGAAAGTTGTGACTTCTGTGTAAGCTGCTCCTTACCTGCAGAGCTGTGCAGAGAAAGCCAGGCAGAAGGGTTAATATCGGATTGCACAATTACACAACATTGGCCCCAAAGAACCAGGTCATTTCACCCAAAATATCCACCCTGGAGTTTCTGCTTCACAGGAAACATAGAAACTAGAAGCAGGAGGAGTCCATTCGGCCCTTCGAGCCTGCTCCACCATTCACCTTGATCATGGCTGATCATCGAATTCAATATCCTGATCCGCCCTCCCCCCCCACATATCCCTTGATTCCTTTAGTCTCCTCCCACCCTACATCATCTCGCCCAATCAAAGGAGAAGGTGCAGAATGTAGTGTTACAGTTATAGCTAGGGTGCAAAGAAAGATCATCTTTATATATGTCAAGTCCATTCAAAAGTCTGATGGCAGCAGAGAAGAAGCTGTTCTTAAGTCGGTTGGTACGTGACCTCAGGCTTTTGTATCTTTTCCCCGATGGAAGAAGGTGGAAGAGAGAATGTCCGAGGTTCGTGGGGTCCTTGATTATGCTGCCTGCTTTGCCGAGACAGCGGGAAGTGTAGACAGAGTCAGTGGATGGGAGGCTGGTTTGCATGATAAATTGGGCTTCATTCACGACCTTTTGTAGTTTCTTGCAGTCTTGGGCAGAGCAGGAGCCATACCAAGCTGTGGTACAACCAGAAAGAATGCTTTCTATGATACATCTGTAAAGGTTGGTGAGAGTCATAGCTGAGATGCCAAATTTCCTTAGCCTCCTGAGAAAGTAGAGGCGTTAGTGAGCTGCCTTAACTACAGTATCGGCGTGGGGGGACCAAGACAGGTTTTTGGTGATCTGGACACCTAAAAACTTGAAGCTCTCGACCATTTCCCCAAGGAAGCAGGAGCGATAGTGATTCATTAGTTAGGGGAACACACAGGCGTTTCCGTGGCCACAGACATGAGTCCAGGATGGTGTGTTGCTTCCCTGGGCCAGGGTCAGGGATGTCACTGAACAGCTGCAGGGAATACTAAAGGGGGAAGGTGATTAGTCTAATGTGGTTCCACTTTGCAGAAAGGATGGTCAAGATAAACTAAGGAATTACAGATCAGTGAGTCTCACAGGAGTGGTAGGAAAACAATTGGAGAAAATTCTGAAGGAGAGAATGTATCTCCAATTGGAGGTAATCGGCATTGCTTTGTCAGAGGGAGGTCAAGCCTTACAAGTTTGATCAAATTTTCTGAGGAGATGACTGGATGTGTAGATGAGGGTAGTGCAGTTGATGTAATTTATATGGATTCCAGCAAAGCCTTTGACAAGGTCCCACTTGGGAGATTGATAAAGAAGGTAAAAGCACATGGGATCCAGGGTAACTTGGCAAGTTGGATCTAAAACTGGCTTTGTGGTAGGAATGATGTTCTCAGGAGGCTAAGGAAATTTGGCATCTCAGCTATGACTCTCACCAACCTTTACAGATGCATCATAGAAAGCATTCTTTCTGGTTGTACCACAGCTTGGTATGGCTCCTGCTCCGCCCAAGACTGCAAGAAACTACAAAAGGTCGTGAATGAAGCCCAATTTATCATGCAAACCAGCCTCCCATCCATCGACTCTGAGCAGAAACTGATAGCCAAGTTCCGCACACACGAGGACGGCCTCAACCGGGATATTGGGTTCATGTCACACTATTTGTAACCCCCACAGAGTTTCACTGGCTGTCTTGTCTGGAGACAATACACATCTTTTTAGCCTGTCTTGATGCTCTCTCCACTCACATTGTTTTGTTTCTTAAAGACTTGATTAGTTGTAAGTATTCGCATTCCAACCATTATTCATGTAAATTGAGTTTGTGTCTTTATATGCTCTGTTTGTGAACAGAATTCCCACTCACCTGAAGAAGGGGCTTGCAGCTCCGAAAGCTTGTGTGGCTTTTGCTACCAAATAAACCTGTTGGACTTTAACCTGGTGTTGTTAAACTTCTTACTGTGTTTGTGGTAGGAGACAGAGGGTGGTGGTAGAAGACCGAGTGACTGGAGGCGAGTGTTCACGGGCGTAGCACAGGGACCAGTGCGACGTCTCTTGTTTGTGATATCTATAACCCATATAGATGAGAAAGTGGAAGGGAGGATAAATAAGTCTGTGGATGACATGAAGATTGGTAGAATGGTTAATAGTGAGGAAGATGGTCTTAGGTTGCAGGCAAGTATAGACAGGTTGGTCACATAGGCAGATGAGGGATGATATTACTGTCAGTTTTGGGGTGATATTACTGTGCCTAAGTTTTTGTGGTGATGTTACTGGTATTATTGCTATTGGGGAGGTCCAGTAGTCATAGAGTCAGAGAGGTTTACAGCATGGAAACAGGCCCTTCGGCCCAACTTGTCCACGCCGCCCTTTTTGTTTAAAACCCCTAAGCTATCCTAATTGCCTGCATTTGGCCCATATCCCTCTATACCCATCATACCCATGTAACTATCTAAATGCTTTTTAAAAGATAAAATTGTACCTGCCTCTACTACTACCTCTGGCAGCTTGTTCCAGACACTCACCACCCTCTGTGTGAAAAAATTGCCCCTCTGGACACTTTTGTATCTCTCCCCTCTGACCTTAAACCTATGCCCTCTAGTTTTAGACTCCCCTACCTTTGGGAAAAGATATTGACTATCTACCTTGTCTATGCTCCTCATTATTTTATAGACCTCTATAAGGTCACCCCTCAGCCTCCTACGCTCCAGAGAAAGAAGTCCCAGTCTATTCAGCCTCTCCTTATAACTCAATCCATCAAGTCCCGGTAGCATCCTAATAAATCTTTTCTGCACTCTTTCTAGTTTAATAATATCCTTTCTATGATAGGGTGACCAGAACTATACGCAGTACTCCAAGTGTGGGCTTACCAATGTCTTGTACAACTTCAACAAGACATCCCAACTCCTGTATTCAATGTTCTGACCAATGAAACCAAGCATGCTGAATGCCTTCTTCACCATTCTGTCCACCTATGACTCCACTTTCAAGGAGCTACGAACATGTGCCCCTAGATCTCTTTGTTCTGTAACTCTTCCCAGTGCCCTACCATTAACTGAGTAAGTCCTGCCCTGGTTCAATCTACCAAAATGCATCACCTCGCATTTATCTAAATGAAACTCCATCTGTCATTCATCAGCCCACTGGTCCAATTGATCAAGATCCCGTTGCAATTGGAGATAACTTTCTTCAATGTCCATTATGCCACCAATCTTGGTGTCATCTGCAAACTTACTAACCATGCCTCCTATATTCTCATCCAAATCATTAATATAAATGACAAATAACAGTGGCCCAGCACTGATCCCTGAGGCACACCGCTGGTCACAGGCCTCCAGTTTGAAAAACAACTCTCTACAACCACCCTCTGGCTTCTGTCAAGAAGCCAATTTTGTATCCATTTAGATACCTCACCCTGGATCCCATGAGATTTAACTTTATGCAACAACCTACCATGCGGTACCTTGTCAAAGACCTTGCTAAAGTCCATTATATCTATATTATCAGGTATTATCACTAGACTATTAATCCAAAACTCAGCTAATGTTCTGGGGACCCGGGTTCGAATCCCGCCACAGCAGATGGTGGAGTTTGAATTCAATAAAAAATATCTGGAATTAAGCATCTATTGATGACCATGAAACCATTGTCGATTGTCAAAAAAACCCATCTGGTTCACTAATGTCCTTTAGGGAAGAAAATCAGCCGTCCTTACCTGGTCTGGCCTACATGTGACTCCAGATCCACAGCAATGTGGTTGACTCTCAACTGCCCTCCAAGGGCAACTAGGGATGGATAATAACTGCTGGCCAGCCAGCGACGCCCATGCCCCATGAATGAATTTTAAAAAAGACTGGCTCGCCATCAGCCTGTGCTATCTTTGTGTAATATTCCTCACGCAGTCCTCATGAACTGCGCTTCTTGTGATGTGGGAGGACACCAGATATTAGTTTCTTAAGCAGTCATGAAGTTTTACATTGGGTGTTAGTTAATTCAGAGTTATTTCTGGTTTCTGTTAGCCTATCCCCAGCCTTCGGGTGATTTTGATTGACACTTTGCTGTTCTGTTCAGGTACCAAGCGGGGAAGAGGGGGTACGTTTTGATGCTTTGGTCCTCTTTGGTTGCCTCCCTCTTGTTCTCACCTGACAGATTGTTACAGGCTCATTAAAAATCCAACTCTGATCCTCGCAGAGTCTGTCGGTGCCAAAGGGTAGAGCAGCTAATGGATCAGGAATCAGGACAGGCTCACTCTGTTAAATAAATGGGAATAGAATCACTCATTAACCATGAACAAGTTGCAGCGAGATTTATATTTGACAAAACAAGGTGGACTGTTTTATATTTCCTGTGTGTGTCTGACTGTGTCTGACTGTGTGTCTGTGTGTGTGCTTGATTGTGTTTGACTGTGTGTCCGACTGTATGTCTGATTGTGTCTGACTGTGTGAGTGACTGACTGTGTGACTATGTGTCTGACTGTGTGTGTGTCTGACTGTGTGTGCCTGATTGTGTGTTTTTGATATGTGTCTGACTGTGCCTGACAATCTGTGACTGTGTGTGACTGTGACTATGTGTGCCTGACTGTGTCTGACTGTGTGTGTCTGACTGTGTGTGACTGTGTGTGTGTGACGGTGTGTGCCTGATTGTGTATGACTGTGTGTGTCTGACTGTGTGTGTCTGACAGTGTGTGTCTGTGTGTATCTGATTGTGTCTATGTGTTACTGTGTGTGATTGTGTCTGACTGTGTGTATCTGACAGTGTGTGTCTGTGTGTGTCTGTATGAACATGTTTCCTGTCGATGGACATTTCATGAATGACTGAAATGTGTCTGTGCAGGAAGTGGGATGAAAGCTCAGCGAGGTTCGACGCTGTTCATGTTTTAAATAAAAATTTCAAAGGCCTCAGAGAGGTCATGAGGCTGCGCTACCACCATGACGGTCTAAAAACAGCTCAAGAGTGTGTGTGTCTGTGTGGGTGTGTGTGTGGGTGTGTGTGTGTGTCTATTATAGAATCATAGAATCCCTACAGTGCAGAAGGTCATTTGGCCCATCGAATCTGCATCGACAAAATGTGAGGTAATGCATTTTGGAAGGTCTAATACAGATAGGAAATATACAGGAAATGCAGAACCCTTAAGAGTATTGATAGGTAAAGGGATCTGGGTGCACAGGTACACAGGGCACTGAAAGTGGCAACGCAGGTGGAGAAGGTAGTCAAGAAGGCATACGGCATGCTTGCCTTCATCGGCTGGGGCATTGAGTTTAAAAATTGGCAAGTCATGTTGCAGCTTTGTAGAACCTTAGTTAAGCTGCACTTGGAATATAGTGTTCAATTCTGGTCGCCACACTACCAGAAGGATGTGGAGGCTTTGGAGAGGGTGCAGAAAAGATTTACCAGGATGTTGCCTGGCATGGAGGGCATTTGCTATGAGGAGAGGTTAGAGAAACTTGGCTTGTTCTCACTGGAACGACGGTGGTTGAGGAGCGACCTGATAGAAGTCTACAAGATTATGAGAGGCACGGACAGAGTGGATAGTCAGAAGCTTTTTCCCAGGGTGGAAGAGTCAATTACTAGGGGGCATAAGTTTAAGGTGCGAGGGGCAAGGTTTAGAGGAGATGTACGAGGCAAGTTTTGTACTCAGAGGGTGGTGGGTGCCTGGAACTCGCTGCCGGGGGAGGTAGTGGAAGCAGAAACGATAGTGACTTTTAAGGGGCGCATTGACAAAATACATGAATAGGATGGGAATAGAGGGATATGGTCCCCGGAAGGGTAGAGGGTTTTAGTTAAGTCGGGCAGCATGGTTGGTGCAGGCTTGGAGGGCCGAAGGGCCTGTTCCTGTGCTATAATTTTCTTTGTTCTTTGAGCACAATCCCACCCAGGCCCTATCCCCGTAACCCCACATATTTACCCTGCTAATCTCCTGACACTAGGGTCAATTTAGCATGGCCAATCCGTCTAATCTGCACATCTTTGGACCGTGGGAGGAAACCGGAGCACCCGGAGGAAACCCACGCAGACACAGGGAGAACGTGCAAATTCCGCACAGACAGTGACCCAAGTTAGGATCGAACCCGGGTCCCTGCGCTGTGAGGCAGCCGTGGTATCCACTGTGCTACCGTGCAGCCCCCAAATGTCTATGTGGGTGAGTGTGTGTGTGTGGGGGGGAAGGGTGTGTGTGTGGGTGGGTGACGTGTGGGTGTGGGGGTGTGGGGGAGGGCGATGTGGGGGTTGTGGGTGTGTGTGGGGGGGAAGCGGGCGTGGGTGTGTGTTTGTATGTGTGTGTGTGGGGGTGGTGTGTGTGGGGGGGAAGCAGGTGTGGGTGGGTGGGGAGGGGAGGGGGTGTGGGTAAGTGGGGGATGTTGGGGTGTGGAAAGTATGGTGGGAGGTTTCAGGAATCCTTGAACTAACACTTGCTGCAGCACCAAACTCCAGATCAGCCGGTGCCGCATTACTCTGAGGATTTAGGAGGACCAAATTTGCACCTCAATATGCCAACATCTTCATGCACAGGTTCGAACAAGACCTCTTCACCGCACAGGACCTTTAACCGATGCTATACACTAGATACATCGATGACATTTTCTTCCTTTGGACTCATGGTGAACAATCACTGAAACAACTCTATGATGACATCAGCAAGTTCCATCCCACCATCAGACTCACCATGGACTACTCTCCGGAATCGGTTGCATTCTTGGACACACGCATCTCCATCAAGGACGGTCACCTCAGCACTTCACTGTACCGCAAGCCCACGGATAACCTCACGATGCTCCACATCTCCAGCTTCCACCCTAAACACGTTAAAGAAGCCATCCCCTACGGACAAGCCCTCCGTATACACAGGATCTGCTCGGATGAGGAGGATCGCAACAGACACCTCCAGACGCTGAAAGATGCCCTCATAAGAACAGGATATGGCGCTTGACTCATCGATCGACAGTTCCGACGTGCCACAGGGACAAACCGCACCGACCTCCTCAGAAGACAAACACGGGACAAGGCGGACAGAGTACGTTTCGTCGTCCAGTACTTCCCTGGAGCGGAGAAGCTTCGACATCTTCTCCGGAGCCTTCAACATGTCATTGATGAAGACGAACATCTCGCCAAGGCCATCACCACACCCCCACTTCTTGCCTTCAAACAACCGCACAACCTCAAACAGACCATTGTCCGCAGCAAACTACCCAGCCTTCAGGAGAACAGTGACCACGACACCACACAACCCTGCCACAGCAACCTCTGCAAGACGTGCCGGATCATCGACACGGATGCCATCATCTCACGTGAGAACACCATCCACCAGGTACACGGTACATACTCTTGCAACTCGGCCAACGTTGTCTACCTGATACGCTGCAGGAAAGGATGTCCCGAGGCATGGTACATTGGGGAGACCATGCAGACGCTAAGACAACGGATGAATGAACACCGCTCGACAATCACCAGGCAGGAGTGTTCTCTTCCTGTTGGGGAACACTTCAGCGGTCACGGGCATTCGGCCTCTGACCTTCGGGTAAGCGTTCTCCAAGGCGGCCTTCACGACACACGAAACACAGAGTCGCTGAGCAGAAACTGATCGCCAAGTTCCGCACACATGAGGACGGCCTCAACCGGGATCTTGGGTTCATGTCACACTATCTGTAACCCCCACGACTTGCCTGGGCTTGCAAAGTCTCACTAACTGTCCCGGCTGGAGACAATACACATCTCTTTAACCTGTGCTTAACCCTCTCTCCACTCACATTGTCTGTACCTTTAAGACTTGATTACCTGTAAAGACTCGCATTCCAACCATTATTTTGTAAATTGAGTTTGTGTCTGTGTATGCCCTGTTTGTGAACTGAAATCCCACTCACCTGATGAAGGGGCAGCGAACGCTCCGAAAGCTAGTGGCTTTTGCTACCAAATAAACCTGTTGGACTTTAACCTGATGTTGTGAGACCTCCACATCACGATTTAGGAGTCAGACAGAGATTCGTCCCGCCTCACGGACACACTCCCAGACAGACATGCAACAAAACCTGCCCTCTTCACCGCTGTGGACACAATAACTCCAGTCTGACTCGAAGGCCCTCTCTTCCTGAACACTGAGTGATGTTCAGAGCTGTGGAAATCCTTGTCTGACTTTTTAACACATCCTGCCCCAGCTCAATCTCCCAGATAAAGATCTCCTTTAAAAGCAGTGGATGGCGGAAACTGACTGTCCCCCCGGAAGAGGCCTATCTGTGGATTTGCTCCTCTTACAGCACAAGACTGAAGGGGCTGAATGGCCTGCACCTGTCCTAATTCTCTCTCCTTCCAGTAGAAATCCAGTCCTCTTTTGAAATTTATCATTGAATCAGCTTCTTTCGATGTTGATCCCAGATCAATAAACCTGTTGTTGTTAGTTAGAATCTCCGCGTGCAAATCACAGCCTTTTCTTTTTGTTTAAAACCCACAACCACTAACATAGTCAGAACATTACATAATTGTGATGCAAATATGTCATCAGAAGCTCATCTTGAGGTCAAATATGACACCAAGGTTGTGAACAGACTGGTTTAGGTTCAGACTGTTGCTAGGAAGAGGGATGGACTCGGTAACTCGGGAACAGGGATGGACTTGGTAACTAGGGAACAGGGATGGACTCGGTAACTAGGGAACAGGGATGGACTCGGTAACTAGGGAACAGGGATGGACTCGGTAACTAGGGAACAGGGATGGACCAGAAACTGAAAACAATGGCTTCAGTCTTCCCAATTACTTACTGAAATATTTCTTTCCCTCTCTCTCTCTCTCCTTTCTTTCTTTATTTCCTTCCTGTTCTTCAATTCACTGCTTATTCAGCTTCACTTCAAACATAGAATCATAGAATCACTACAGTGCAGGAGGAGGCCATTCAGCCCATCAAGTCAGCACTGACAATAATCCCACCCAGGCCCTATCCCCGTAACCCCACGTATTTACCCTACTAATCCCCCCTGACACTAAGGGACAACTTAGCACGGCCAATCAACCTAACCCGCACATCTTTGGACTATGGGAGGAAACTGGATCTTGAGACTTAAACTTCTGTCGTGAAACCATGCTTATATTAAAATGTTTACTGGCTGGAAACCCCTGATTGAATTCTTAAATAAAAGACTAAAGTCAAAATGACTTGGGATCACAGTTAAAGACAGCTGCACATTTACATGAAGTCACCATAGTCCCAGATGACCATAGGCTGTTCTCCCCTTTGAGGGGGAGGGCTGACTGGTGGTGATTTAACCTGAGGGTCACCACACCTCAGGCGAGGGGCAATGTTGAGATGGTTCATGAATAACCTCAGACGGTACGGGAATTGAACCTACATTGTTAGCATTGATCTGCATCACGAACCAACCATCCAGCCAACTGAGCTAACCGACTGCCCACATTTACACACAAACATACAAATTAGGAGCAGGAGAATACTACTTGGCTCCTAGAGCCTACTCCACCTTTCAATAAGATCATGGCTGATCTCTGCAGAACAGGACAAGCAACCAAAACACTTGTTCAGGTACCAGGTCAGAAACTCCAAGGTATCTTCTGAAGCCAGACTACAGCCCAACAATTTTCTATTTTGCCATTAGTGTGAGGAGATGATAGTCCACTCCAGGTGAAACTGGGAAGCTTTTGGCACAACAAACGTTATTTCACAATACAGGTTAACTATAACAAATGAATTAGCTTAAGTTTTAACAATTGAACAATGCTTAAGCATGATAAGATACAATTCTTAACTGCTAACTTATCCCTATAAGTTCCAATCAAACAAAATTTCTCTTATAGACTTAAACCCCTCTTTAAAATTAGTTAGCAAAACTCAGGTATACGTGCTTTGACTTTGGTTACCAGGCTTGGATCTTTCAGAACACCTGTGGAGAGAAAGAGAGACAGAGGGACATTGCTTTCTTCTGGCGACCCAGGCAGCAACTCCTTGTATTTTAAAATGAAGCTGAAACTCTTTCTTTCCTGCAAGCTTAGATCCTCCCATTAATTGCATGACTCTGTCTCTGTCAATCAACCTAATCTAAACACTACTCTGAAATCCCAGGCAGAACCTAGGTAAACACAAATGCATTAGCTCTGCTTAAACAAACACACCAGGTGGAATTTTCCCATTCCACCCATCATGGAAATCACAGCAGGTGGGGAGGGGGAGGTGGATCATGCAAAGGTCCATAGATCTAGGGCAGGATTTTCCGGTCTTGGGGCAAGCATGGCCGGAAAATCCCGCCCTCAATGTGTAAAATGAGTTCTTACCATGTTTTCTCAGCTACTTATCTAAAACTTTTTCTAAACAAACCGTCACCCTAAAAAAAAGCTGAATTTTAAACCTACCCCTTACAAGAAGCATGATATAAATATACTTCTTAAAGGCACAGTATCATCACACACTGAAGGAACTAAACCCTGGCCAGGTTCTCATTCTCTCTCGCTTTCTCTCCAGACAATTTGCAAATTTTGAACCCTGTCTGCTGATTTTGATTATCCAGCTGCTACAGACAGAGATTTTGAGAAGAACTCAACCCAGCTGCTGTTGTCTCCAGGAGAACAAATAACTCACCGTTTACATCCTTAAACTGCCTCAATGCTGAAAGCTGCAGGATTACCAAGTTCACCCTGAAGCCAGCTAAACCTTGCAGAGTTGTACACCCCTTTGATACTGCTGGACTCAAAACTGCTTAATCCATCTTCCAACTCTGTCATCTATTTATGTGAGTGTGACCTTCTCGTGTGTGTGTGTGTGTGTGTATGCGTGCGTGCGTGCGTGCGTGTGTGCGTGTGTGTGAGTGTGTGTGTGTGTGTGAGTGTGTGTTTTTGTGTGTGTGAAAGTTGGAATGCTTTTAAAATTATTTTATTTAGACCGGGTTAAATACAAAAAAAAATCCTCTTTTCCTTTTAAGTTTATTTATTAGTGTCACAAGTCGGCTTACATTAACACCGCAATGAAGTTACTGTGAAAATCCCCGAGTCGCCACCCTCCGGCGCCTGTTCGGGTACACTGAGGGAGAATTTAGCATGGCCAATGCACCCTAACCAGCACGTCTTTCGGATTGTGGGAGGAAACCGGAGCACCCGGAGGAAACCCACGCAGACACGGGGAGAACATGCAGACTCCATACAGACGGTAACTGAAGCTGGGAATCGAACCTGGGTCCCTGGCCCTGTGAGGCAGCAGTGCTAACCGCTGTGCCACCGTGCTGCCCCCTAAGAAATCAAGAAAATCTGCCCAAATGGTTCTTTTATGATCACAGTGCGTAAACAGTTAAATGCTCACTGAATTGGCACGTACATCCTTTTGAAAAAAAAATCCTGTTGTGTTCAAACAAGGAGAGGGAAGAGAAGGGAGCCAATCGATCCCTTCTCTCCCATTTATAACACTTCCTTGATGTTGGCTGAAAGTGATTGTGAGCCGAATTGAAATGTGATAAAAGTGGAGTGAATACCTCCGCCTGACTGAACTGACCATTGTTGGTGTGACGTGAGAGAACGCACTGACACCAGATCACTGACTCCCTGCTGTGAGCTGTCACCACTGCTTAAGACAAAAGCCAAATAGTGCGGATGTTGGAAATCTGAAATAAAGAAAACTAAATGCTGGAACCACTCAGCGGGTCTGACAGCCTCTGTGGAGAGGGGAATAGAGTAAATGTTTCAGGTCAGCTTCTGATGAAAGATCACAGACCTGAAACATTGACCCTGTTTCTCTCACCACAGATGCTGCCAGACCCACTGAGTATTTCCAGCATTTTGCTGTTTTTATTGATGTTGAAGACTTGCATTGCTGAGACAGAGTGTGCGCGCTGTGGGAAGTACTTAGTTTCATGTTCCATTCTCTTTATAAATTGCTCATTAAAGATTAATCCGTGCCAGTGTTTCTCAATCCATTCACCCACCACTTCCCATTTACAGCTGGGGAGATTGTACTCAGTCAAGTGGTTGAAAGGACAGCTTTACCAAGGATCACATGCTTGATGAATAATTGCACTTCAATTTCTCATAAAGAGTTGGTTTGAATGAGAAATTGTTGCTTTTTTGTAAATAAGATTCATATTAGATAGAAGTCTACAAGATTATGAGGGGCACGGACAGAATGGATAGTCAGAAGCTTTTTCCCAGGGTGGAAGAATCAATTACTGGGGGGCGCAGGTTTAAGGTGCGAGGGGCAAGGTTTAAAGGAAATGTACGAGGCACGTTTTTTACACAGAGGGTGGTGGGTGCCTGGAACCCGCTGCCGAGGGAAGTAGTGGAAACAGATACGATAGTGACTTTTAAGGGGCGTCTTGACAAATATATGAATAGGATGGGAATAGAGGGATATGGTCCCCGGAAGGGTAGGGGGTTTTAGTTCAGTCGGGCAGCATGGTCGGTGCAGGCTTGGAGGGCCGAAGGGCCTGTTCCTGTGCTGTAATTTTCTCTGTACTTCGTTTTTTTCCTTTCCTTCTGCCCCCGCTCTTCCCCTCACTCGCCCACTCTTCACCCAACTCGCCCAATGCCCACAAACACTGCAGCCAAAACACAACTAAAATGATAACAGAAACCATGAAACTAAAAGTGAAAGCACACAAAAATGAAAAAAAAGCACATACCCTGATAAGATACATAGAATACAATCCCTACGGTGCAGAAGAGGCCATTCACCCAAGGCCACACCCCACCCTATCCCTGTAACCCCGTGCATTTCCTATGGCTAATCCCCCTAGCTTACACATCTTGGGACACTAAGAGACAATTTAGCATGGCCAATCCACCTAACCCGCACATCTTTGGACTGTGGGAGGAAACCGGAGCGCACGGAGGAAACCCACGCAGACACGGGGAGAATGTGCAAACTCCATACTGACAGTGAAAGTTAGAAAGTTGGTTGTGTTATAGGGATGGGAGAGGGGAGATAATTGGCTGGTGATCTATTTGACGAGTGGTGTCCCACACGTATCTGGGCCTCAAGTAGTAATTAATAACTAGTACCTCTCTTCCCTGCACCAAACTGAATGTAACATTCAATCATGTTACGATCACTGCTACCTAGGGGCTCCATAGCAATGAGATCATTCATTAACCCTGTTTTGTTGCACATTGTAAGAAGTCTCACAACACCAGGTTAAAGTCCAACAGGTTTATTTGGTAGCAAAAGCCACTAGCTTTCGGAGCGCTGCTCCTTCGTCAGGTAAGTGGGAGTTCTGTTGCACATGACCAGATCTAGAATCTTCTGACTCTGGTTAGCTCTAGCTTGTGCTGCTGGAAGAAATTGTCCAGAAAACATTCCAGGAACTCATCCTCTCGGCGAGCAGTACCAATCTGATCCACCCAATCCATATAGAGATTAAAATCTCACAAAGTCCCATTATTTTTTTCCTCTATACTCCAAATCGACATTGTATACCGCAGTGTGCTTATTGTTAGGGAGCCTATAATGACACCCACAAACAACTTCCTACCTTTATTATTTATCTCTATCCAAACGGATTCTACATCTTGATCTCCAGAATAAGGTTACTCCTCACTATTGTACTAATCCTTAATTAACAGGGTGACACCTCCACCTTTTCCCAGCTTCCTTTCTTTCCAAAATGTCATGTACCTGTGAATATCCAGGTCCCAGTCTTTGTCATCCTGCAGCCATGTCTCTGTAAAGGTTATCAGATCAGACAGATTTCTTTTTATTTGAGCAGTCGGTTTATCTAATTACAAATGCTGTGTGTCTCCGGATACAGTCTTTAACTGTCGGTTTGGCATTTTTGCAATCTCTGGCCATATCTGCTGAAGCAGTCTGAAGTTTGTTCACTCTGTCCCTTCCTGTCACACTACTTGCCTTGTCCTCTCTCTTTAATTGGTCACATCTTTCCACGCATCATCCTTTGCCCCCATTATTTAGTTTAAAGTCCTCTTTACAATTCACCAGAGCACTGCTCCTAGCTCTGTTCAGGCGAAGACAGTCCCACCTGTTACAACTCCCACTTTCCCCAGTACTGGCGCCAATGGCTCCGGAATCAAAACCCATTTCTCCCACGCCAAACTTTGAGCTTCCCTCTCTCATCTTATGTACCTTACGCCAATCTGCTCATGGTTCGGGTTTTGAGAGGATCCGCCGCATCCCACTGTATGTTTCTCTCCAGCCCTTAGCAGATGTCCTGAACCCCCGGGCCGGTACCATAGTTGCCTGGACTCTTACTCTCGGCTACAGTGACTGTCTACTCTCCCGATGATACTATCCCCAACTACCGCCACATTCCTACTGACTTCTGCTAATTAAATGGCTTCCTGCACGATGGTGCTATAGTCAGTTTGCACATCCACCCTGCAGCCCTCACTCTCATTCATACAAGCTGCAAGTAGGGGTTTATAGCATGGAAACAGGCCCTTCAGCCCAACTTGTCCATGCCGCCCTTTTTGTTTAAACCCCTAAGCTAATCCCAATTGCCTGCATTTGGCCAATATCTCTCTATACCCATCTTACCCATGTAACTATCCAAACGCTTTTTAAAAGACAAAATTGTGCCCGTCTCTACTACTACCTCTGGCAGCTTGTTCCAGACACTCTGTGTGAAAAGATTGCCCCTCTGGACACTTTTGTATCTCTCCCCTCTCACCTTAAACCTATGCCCTCTAGTTTTAGTTTCCCCTACCTTTGGGAAAATATATTGACTATCTAGCTGATCTATGCCCCTCATTATTTTATAGACCTCTATAAGACCACCCCTCAGCCTTCTCCGCTCCAGAGAAAAAAGACCCAGTCCATCCAGCCTCTCCTTATAACTCAAACCATCAAGTCCCGGTAGCATCCTAGTAAATCTTTTCTGCACTCTTTCTAGTTTAATAATATCCTTTCTATGATAGGGTGACCAGAACTGTACACAGTATTCCAAGTGTGGACTTACCAATGTCTTGTACAACTTCAACAAGACATCCCAACTCCTGTATTCAATGTCCTGACCAATGAAACCAAGCATGCCGAATGCCTTCTTCACCACTCTGTCCACCTATGACTCCACTTTCATGAACATGTACCCCTAGATCTCTTTGTTCTGTAACTCTCCCCAGTGCCCTACCATTAACTGAGTAAGTCCTGCCCTGGTTCAATCTACCAAAATGCATCACCTCGCATTTATCTAAATGAAACTCCATCTGCCATTCATCAGCCCACTGGCCCAATTGATCAAGATCCCGTTGCAATCAGAGATAACTTTCTTCACTATCCACTATGCCACCAATCTTGGTGTCATCTGCAAACTTACTAACCATGCCTCCTATATTCTCATCCAAATCATTAATATCAATGACAAATAATAATGGACCCAGCACTGATCCCTGAGGCACACCGCTGGTCATAAGTCTCCAGCTTGAAAAACAACCCTCTACAACCACCCTTTGGCTTCTGTCAAGAAGCCAATTTTGTATCCATTTAGACACCTCACCCTGGATCCCGTGAGATTTAATGTTATGCAATAACCTACCTTCAACATCTTGGACAAATGCAACATATGAGATTCCTCCACACCTGCCTCAGCTACAGCCACACCCTGAGTACCTGACCACTGATCCTGGGAGGTATGTCTGCCTCCTGGTACAAAGTCTCCGGGTAATATTCTCCCTGGCTGTCTGATTGCTGTGAAGGAGCAGCTTTGCTCCTTGAGCTCATATTCCTGCGGTTGTGACTGCAAATCTTGTTGAATTTTTAAAAATCTTTTAACTGCTGCTTTGAGTTGCCAGCTGTGGAATTATGGGTACCTTTGTGTTGTCCCTGAAATTTGTTTGGCCAGATCTCAAACAGCTTGGTTCAGTGAAGACTTCCGTTTATCATGAGTTTTCAAAGGTATATACTCAGCTGGAATCTTGTTCTTCAACTCTTCCAGTTTAGCTCTGACGTGAACCTTTTTCTGTGGAATATTTACCTTTGTTTCATGCATTTCATTGCACTGATGTGGTTGGCAACCATCTTGTGGTTTACTTAGCTGTGTTGCAACTTCATAGTTTTGCCCTTATAATTGGAGAAACTGCCACCATCGAATGGTACTGGAGAGAGGATTGGAAAATTTACTACAGATAGTTTTACCCACCCAGTATTTACTTACTGCTTTTTTTCCCTTTCTCTCTGCAGCCAGTAATTTCACTTGCAGCCTGTGTGTGCTTTTATTTTATGCTTTACAGCTTTGCGGCCTTTGTCTGTTTTCCTTTGTTCTTTCCAGCAGCTTTTTCTCTCTTCCTGCAGATTTTGAACCTTTCCTGGGTTCTCGGTGACTTTTCTGCTCCTGTTGTGGTGTTGGCAAGTCTATTTTTTGGTCTACATTCTGACAACACGTTGCAAATATAAGGGCGGCAGTCTTCATTGGTGTGTTTCTGTAAGAGGCTTTTACTGAACTGATCTGAAGATGTCTGCCCCCAGAGGCAGAGTCCTCAAGGCAGAACCACATGACTGTGACAAACCAGTTAGTTAGTACACCCATGAATTTCCAAAACCCAAACAGATCTCTTATTGTTCCTAGCTCTTACTGGACTGAGAGTTCCCTTTTGTTCTATCACAAACTTGTAACCCTGAATATTTGGCAATAACTAGTCCAGAAATGATCATGTCTGCTGCTTATAAAGAACTGCTTTGTGTGAATGTGTTGTGTTTCATAAGCTGCTGCCTTCAGATTCCTTGGAAATCATTGAGGCTGAAAGATGGAATGAAGGGAGTCAATGAAAGATATTCCTGAACCTACAGTTCATAAACATTGAAAAGGATCAGTGTGCTGACCTTTGATTTGGAAGCGGTGACAGTCAGGAACTTTTGTAATTTCTTTAAAATGTCTGTGGAATCTATTACTGTTTTGAAGAATGTTTGTGTAATAAATCCTCGGAAGTGGAAGTCCTTTCACCAAAATTCCTTCATTTACAAGATCCAGCATTACTATACAGAGTGCTCTCAGGACGCAGTCTACATCCGGAGTGTCAGAGGAACTGACACTTCTGTTTAAATACAGAGCATGGGGCTCCCTGATTGGACCATCAATTTGGCCCTTAATCAGGGAGTCCATATTCAAGCAGGCTCACCTCAATTGTCTGATTAAAATCGTTACAGTTTGAAAAAGACTTTTAAGAGTTTGCAAGGGGACCGATTGTAATTGTCAAATCTTCAGCATCATACTGGAGTATCCAGAAATCTGACTGTGTGGAGTTTGCATGTTCTCCCCGCGTGGGTTTCCTCCGGGTGCTCCGGTTTCCTCCCACACTCCAAAGATGTGCGCTTTAGGTGGATTGGCCATGCTAAATTGCACTTTAGCGTCCCAAGATGTGTAGGTTAGGGGGATTAGCCATGGTTAATGTGTGGGGTTACGGAGATAGGATGGGGGAGGGGATACTCTGTCAGTGAGTTGGTGCAGACTCAATGGGCCAAACAGCCTCTTTTGCACTGTAGTGATTCTATGAAATCAATGGTAAATCTCCAGGACACTCCTGTGAACAATATTCCAGAGAGAATCCGAGGAACATTGAAAAAAGAGGTATTTTTAATATTTTCAGACACTTTTGGAATGGTTATGAAGATTTTGGAGATGGGGGAATTGTTAACAAGGTTGTTTGGCTGTGCATGGGGTTTGGAGGCTGGAGACCATGTGATTAAACCCCCAGGGACCATGTTTGGTGACCCATAGAGATATCTGTTTCTACAGAAGGGGCAGCAGTGGGTCCAACGTTGCTGCCCTGCCTAATGGCACCCATCGATTGGCACGTGGCCCAGCACGTATACATTGCAAACCTATCTGCTGCAGAACAGTGCAGGACATGAGGGAGGGTGGGGGAGGAGGACGAAAAGGCACAAAACAAACAGTTTCTGAAAAATGGATGCACAAAGCACACTTTGGAAAAGCCTCATGTTTTAGTGAGGAACAAGCAGGCATAACGAATGCGATTTCTCCATTCTGAATAAATTACATATCCATAAAAACAAATTCAGGCACTTTATCACTTCAGCTGTGGGAATTGTATGCACTAAGCCCAGTGTGGGTGTGAGCGTAGCCTTGAATATATCACACAATCACAGAAGCGTTACAGCACAGAAGGCCATTTGGCCCGTTGGTCTGGGCCAGCTTTTCCAGTGAGAAATTCACCGAATGCTGCTACCCCTGTGACCCCGCACTTGCTGTAAGGAAGACACAAACATCGTGTTGTTGACACAAACATCGTGTTGTTGACACAAACATCGTGTTGTTGACACAAAGTCGATCTGGAGTTATCAGAAATGGACTGACCCATTCCACACAACAGAGAACATCAGAAAGGGTTCATTAAGGTTCCTTAGTCACTAATTACTGAAAGCGTTTGGTCCACAAGTTTGGCACTCAGGTAGCCTGGCTCAGCTCATTGCCAATAAGCTCCCCCAGCAATGAGATCCATGGCTAGGTCATCTGTCTAAGTGATGTTGGTTGAGGCAGGAATATTGGGCATAGCCCCTATTTTCTTTACAAACATGGCCATGGGATTGTTTATATCTTCCTGAGATGGTGGGAAGGGTTTCAGTGTAACATTTCCATCAATTAAATATTGGAAAGACCAAAGTTATTGTGTTCGATTCTCTGGCTACCAACTCTATCCGTCTCCCTGGCAACTGTGTGAGGCAGAACCAGACCATTTGCAATGTTGGTGTTGTATGTAAGCACAAACCATGCCATCAATCAAACCAGGTTGACAAAGCTGCCTGGTTTTGTTTGATCTGTTGTTGAAATCTTCATCCATGTCTTTGTGACTCTTCCCAAACTCTCCTCATCAAACTCCCATTCTCCTCCCTCCATGGATTTGGGGTCACCCAAAATTCTGTTGCCAATATCCGATTTTCAGTCCACTTGTACATCACAAGGGAACATCAGAACAGTGGAACGTCGAAACAGTGGTGGAGCATCGGAACAGTGGAACACAAAGAAAGCATTTATCGCCTTGAGCCTGTTCCCTCATTCAGTGAGGTCTTGGTTGAATTGCTATCTGCGAGTAGGTGAAAGGTGGACCCAAAGACAGTTGGCATCGTCTCAAGGAGTGAGTGGGAAGAGGATCTAGAGACAGTTCCCACCCTCCAGAATTTTATTGAATTCAAATTTCATCATCTGCTATAGTGGGATTTGAACCCGGGTCCTAGAGCACGACCCTGGGTCTGGATTACTAATGATGTGGAGATGCCGGCGTTGGACTGGGGTAAACACAGTAAGAAGTCTCACAACATCAGGTTAAAGTCCAACAGGTTTATTTGGTAGCAAATGTCACTAGCTTTCGGAGCGCTGCTCCTTCGTCAGGCGGAGTGGGAGATGTGATCCCCAATCACTGCCTCCCCACCCACACTGATCCTCTGACAGTGCGGCACTCCCTCAGTACTGACCCACTGACAGTGCGGCACTCCCTTAGTACTGACCCACCGACAGTAGCTGATCAGGGACAGTGGGGCTGGAGTATTGGTGAGGGAGCAGTGATTGGGGGCAGTGTGGGTGGGGAAGCAGTGATTGGGGATCGTGTGGGTGGGATATGGGTGGGTGGGGTGTGGGTGGAGGTCAGTGGCGCTGGAGTATGGGTGAGGGAGCAGTGATTGGGGGCAGTGTAGGTGGGGTATGGGTGGGTGGGGTGTAGGTGTGGGGACAGTGGGGCTGGAGTGTCGGTGGGGGGGCAGTGTGGTGGGGTGTGGGTTGGGGATAGTGTGGGTGGGGAGCAGTGATTGGGGGCAGTGTGGGTGGGGCATGGGTGGGGTGTAGGTGGGGGGCAGTGGGGCTGGAGTGTGGGTGGGGGGAATTTTGGGTGGAGTGTGGGTGGAGGACAGTGTGGGTGGGGGAGCAGTGATTGGAGGCAGTGTGGGTGGGGGTAGCAGTGATTGGGGGCAGTGTGGGTGGGGGAGCAGTGATTGGAGGCAGTGTGTGTGGGGGGAGCAGTGATTGGGGGCAGTTTGGGTGGGGTATGGATGGGTGGGCAGTGATTGGGGGCAGTGGGGCTGGAGTGTGGGTGGGGGGCAGTGTGGGTGGGGTGTGGGTGGGGGACAGCGTGGGTGCGGGGGCAGTGATTGGGAGCAGTGTGGGTGGGGGGGCAGTGATCTCAGGTCTATCAAACCTGACCTTCCATCGAGGTCGGGCTTTTCCTGTTGGTCGTGTGAAGCAGTCGTTTTGGGAGTTTGAAAATGACAGTTACTGAAATGGAATCGTATCAGCCAATGATGAGACAAAACTGAACTGAGTGAATACCCTGACTTCCCGAAAGATAAGCCTGGATAGAAAGATTCCAGGAAATGAGAAGAATCAGTTTTGTATCAACAATTGCCGCTGTTTAAAGTACAGGTTACAGGAGCTGACTGTTTTTGACCACATGATTCCACCACACGGGAGGAGATTGCGAATGGGTTTACCTGATATTGGCTCATCCACATAATGAAGGGTTTGGATAAAATTCAGACACCTCCGTGGGTTGTAATTATCACTGAACGCAGAGATGGAATCTGTGTATCTGCAGTTTCATTTCAATAAATTATTACCTCTGCTTCATATACTAACCGTAACTATCCTACAGTGAGTCATCCTATCCCAGATTCGTGTATCCGATACATCGTCTGGTGAGCCACAAACACTAATGATTTAATCATTAATATAATCACTTAATGCCTTGGTAAGTAAGGGGATCATTAAATATAATAATACTGACTTATACAGAGTGAGGGGCTCTATAATACTGACATATTGAGTGAGGGACCCTATAATACTGACTTATACAGAGTGAGGGGCTCTATAATACTGACTTATACAGTGTGAGGGGCTCTATAAGTCTGACACATTGAGTGAGGGGCTCTATAATACTGACTTATACAGAGTGAGGGGCTCTATAATACTGACATATTGAGTGAGGGACCCTATAATACTGACTTATACAGAGTGAGGGGCTCTATAATACTGACTTATACAGTGTGAGGGGCTCTATAAGTCTGACACATTGAGTGAGGGGCTCTATAATACTGACTTATACAGAGTGAGGGGCTCTATAATACTGACATATTGAGTGAGGGACCCTATAATACTGACTTATACAGAGTGAGGGGCTCTATAATACTGACTTATACAGTGTGAGGGGCTCTATAAGTCTGACACATTGAGTGAGGGGCTCTATAATACTGACTTATACAGAGTGAGGGGCTCTATAATACTGACTTACAGTGAGTGAGAGGTTCTGTAATGCTGAATTATTCTTTTGTTTAATCTTTCAGAGGATATGGGCATCACTGGCCAGGCCAGCATTTATTGCCCTTCCCCAGTTCCCTAGTCGGGATGGTGCATGATGTGGGGGAAACTTTTCAAATGCTGGTGTTTCCATGTGTCTTCTGCTCTTGTTCACCAGGTATTAGGGTTTGCAGATTTGCAAGGTGCCTTGAAGGAGCCTTGGTGAGTTCCTGCAATGCATCTTGTAGATGGTACACACTGCTGTCACCGTGCATCAGTGGCGGACGGAGTGAATGGTTATGGTGTTGGATGGGGTGTCGATCAAGTAGACTGCTTTGAAGATAATTCACTATCAATATCTTCAGTATCTGAGGAGTCGCGAATGGTACTGAACACTGTGCAATCTTTAGTGAATATCCCCACCTCTGACCTTATGACGAAGAGAAGGTCAGTGATGAAGCAGTTGAAGATGATTGGGCCTAGGACACTACCCTGAGGAACTCCTGCTGTGATGACCTCCAATCACCACAACTATCTTCCTATGTGCCAGGTATGACTCCAACCAGCTGAGAGTTTCCCCTTGATTCCCATTGATTCCAGTTTTGCTGGGGCTCCTTGATGCCACACTCGGCCAAATGTGGCCTTGATGTCAAGGGCAGTGACTCTCACCTCATCCTGGAGTTCAGCTCTTTTGTCCATGTTTGAACCAAGGCTGTAATGATGTCAGGAGCTGAGTGAACCTGGCGAAACCCAAACTGGGCTTCACTGAGCAGATTATCGCTGAGCAGGTGCTGCTTGAAAGCACTGTCGAAGACCCCTTCCATCACTTTACTGATGATCGAGAGAAGGCTGATCGGGCAGTAATTAGCCAAATTGGATTTGTCCTGTTCCTTGTGTTCAGGACATACCTGAGCAATTTTCCACATTGTTGGGTAGATGCCAGTGCTGCAGCTGTACTGGAAGAGTTTGGCTAGGGGAGCGGCAAGTTCTGGAGCATAGGTCTTCAGTACTATTGCCGGAATATTGTCAGGGTCAATAACCTTTGCAGTATCCAGTGCCTTCAGCTGTTTCTTTATATCATGGTGGTGTGAATTGAATTGGTTGGATACTGGCATCTATGATGCTGTGGACCTCAAGATCATTCACTTCTGACTGATGGTAATGCCTTGTTTTTTGCACTGATGTGCTGGGCTCCTCCATCATTGAGGATGGGGATATTTGTGGAGCCTCCTTCTCCAGCGAGTTGTTTAATTGTCCACCACCATTCACGACTGGATGGGGCAGGACTGCAGAGCTTAGATCTGATCCGTTGGTTGTGGGATCGTTTAGCTTTGCCCATCACTTAGCTCTATCACTTGCTGCTTATGAAGTTTGGTACGCAAATAGTCCTGTGTGGTAGGTTCACCAGGTTGACACCTCATTTTTAGGTCTGCCCAGTGCTGCTCTTGGCATGCCCTCCTGCACTCTTCAATGAACGAGCATTGAGCCCCTAGCTTGGTGGTAATGGTAGAGTGGATGGTATGCCGGGCTGTGAGGTGACAGACTGTGGTCGAGTACAGTTCTGCTGCTGCACTGATGTTAAGTTTTGAGATGCTGGATCTGAATCTATCCCATTTAGACAGCGGCTGTGCCACACATCTCGATGGACGGTATCCTCAGTGAAGGTGAAATTTTGTCTTCATTAGGACTGTGCTGTGGTCATTCCTACCGATACTGCCATGGACAGAGGCATCTGCAGCAGATAGAATGCTGGAGACAGGGTCTAGTGTGTTTTTCTCTCTTATTGGTTCTCTCACCACCTGCTGCGGGCTCAGTCGAGCAGCCATGTCCTTCAGTACTCGGCCAGCTCAGTCAGTACTCGTGCTCGCGAGCCACTCTTGGTGATGGACATTGAAGTCCCCCACCCAGACTACATTCTGTGTTCTTGCCACCCTCAGAGTTTTCTCCAAGTGGTATTCAACATGGAGGAATAGTGATTCAACAACTAGTGTGGAGTAGTGTGGGGGCGGGGAGGGGGGCGGCGGCTGTGGTAGGTGGTAACCAGCAGGAGGTTTCCTTATCTATATCTTACTGGATTCCATGAAACTTCATGGGGTCCAGAGCCGATGCTGAAGACTCCCAGGGTGACTCCCTCCTGACCACTGTGCCACCGCCAGCTCTGCTGGGTAACTGGTGGCTCTGTTGGTGTGACAGGACATACCCAGGAATGGTGCAGCTTGGGACAATATCTGTCTTTCCTTTCTTGATTTAGTTTGGGCAGCATGGTGGCACAGTGGTTAGCACTGCTGCCTCACAGCGCCAGGACCTGGGTTCGATTCCTGGCTTCGGTCACTGTCTGTGTGGAGTTTGCATGTTCTCCCCGTGTCTGCGTGGGTTTCCTCTGGGTGCTCCGGTTTCCACCTACCGTTCAAAGATGTGCAGGTTAGGTGGATTGGCCATGTTAAATTGCCCCTTAGTGTCAGGGAGTCTAGTTAGGGTAAAAGCATGGGGTTATGGGGATAGGGCCTCGGTGGGATTGTGGTCGGTGCAGACTCAAGGGGCCGAATGGTCTCCTTCTCACTGTAGGGATTCTATTCTAATACCTGTAAGGTATGATTCTGTGTGTGTGACTGTGTTGGGCTGTTGCTGGATTCGTCTGTGAGAAAGCTCTCCCATCTCCTGCACAAACCCCAGATGTTAATAAGGACTTTGCAAAGGTGGGTATGCTGATGTTGTTTCTGATGCCCAGATGCCATGCCATGGCACCTGCTCCTTCTTTCCTCTGAGCAATGCTTCTTCGCTTACTGAACACACCTCTTGGATTACCCTTAGAGTGTAAGGCACCTCCTCGTACTCTCGTTCCATTTCTATTAACCTTCGGCTGATCAGCAAGGTCCAGTCCCACAGCAACAATCACATGACAGCTACATTGTCAGGTCAAGCACGCACTCCATGTAAGACCATCGTATCAGCAGCGAGCCTGAACAATTCTGCTGTCTAGACTGTTAAAGATTACTCCTGTGCTCAGAATTCAATGATGCTGTGAGATGAGATGAAATATTCTAAGCATGTCAATCCGACATCCACACTGAGGGCCCAATGAATGTGGTAATCTCTGCCATCCTCCTGTTGCAAATCCTGTCAATTTAAAGATGTGAAGAATTGGGGGGGGAAGGTCCCAATATTGTTTTCTTGGATAAAAGAGGGAATCACAGAATACGGCCTCATCACATAAATCATCCTCACTTATTACGGACAGCTGCAAATGTGCCAATCATTAATAAAGGCGTCAATTACAAAGACACTGATTAAATTATTTTAAGCACACCGACCATTTCATTCACCCCAGTCTCATCCTTGTTTTTAAATATCTTCATGGCCTCGACCCCTCCCGATCTGTCGAGTCTCCTCCAGCCCCACAACCCTCCAATAAATCTGCACTCTAATTCTGATCTCTTGAGTATCCTCGATTTTAATCACTCCATCGTTGGTGGCCGGGCCTTCAGCTGCCGGAGGCCCCTAAGCTCTGGAGTTCCTTACCCAACCCCTCTCTGACCAGGTTTCCTCCGGGTGCTCCGGTTTCCTCCCACAGTCCGAAAGACTCGCTGGTTAGGTGCATTGGTCATGCTGAATTCTCCCTCAGTGTACCCGAACAGGCGCCAAAGTGTGGCAACTAGGGGATTTTCAAAATAACTTCATTGCAGTGTTAATGTAAAATTCTCATCATCCATGAAAAAATTATTCACAAAAATAAAAGTTGCAGATTGGCCAGTCCACCTAACCTTTGGAGTTTTTATTTATTAGTGTCACAAGTAAGCTTACATTAACACTGCAATGAAGTTACTGTGAAAATCCCCTAGTTGCCACACTCCAGCGCCTGTTCGGGTACACTGAGGGAGAATTTAGCATGGCCAATGCACCTAACCAGCACGTCTTTCGGGCTGTGGGAGGAAACTGGAGCACCCGGAGGAAACCCACGCAGACAGGGGGAGAACGTGCAGACTCCGCACAGGCAGTGACCCAAGGAACCGAACCCGGGTCCCTGGCGCTGTGAGGCAGCAGTGCTAACCACTGTGTCACCGTATTATAAAAGGAAGTCTTCTACAGCTGTACAGGGAGACTGCATCCGTGTCCAGTTTTGGTCTCTTCACGTAAGGAGGCAGGTCAGAGAGGGCTCAGAAGGCTGAGCACTGGGACGACAGGTTTGTCTTATGAGGGAAAGTTGAATAGATTGGGCCAATACCCTCCCTGGAGCCGGGAGGTGATCTTATTGAAACATATTAAGCTCTGAGGGGTCTTGACAAGGTAGATGCTGAGAGAATGCTTCCCCTTGTGGGCGTATCTAGAACTAGGGGACACAGATTCAGAACAAGGAGTCTCCCATTTAAAATGGACAAGAGGGCCATTAGTCTGTAGAGCTCTTGAGCACAGGAGGCGAGGTCACTTAACATGTTCAAGGTTGAGTTGGATTGGTTTTTGATCTAAAGGATGTCGGGGACGATCAGGAGCAGACAGGAAAATGGAGTTAGGTCATAATCGGATCAGCAATGATCTTATTGAATGGGCCAACTCCTGCTCCTAATTCTTATGTTCTTGCATTAGGTCAGGAAATGGCTTCGGCTTAATGTGCTGGCTCAAGCAGTCAGCTGACCATACCTGGAGTGGACTAATAAACTAAAAACCAAATAAATCAGTGGCCTTGGGGTGAGAGAGCAATGTCCAATCTGTAACTTTTATTTTTGTGAATAACCTTTTCATGGATGACGAGAATTTTACAGCAAAGAATGTGGACATTCAGCCCATTGTCCCTGTGCTGGCTCTCTGATAGAACCACCCAATCCTCTGCCCCTCCCCCAGCTGAAAAAATATCTTTTACAAATGTTTATTCTCTTCCCTTAATTCTGCTTCCCCTATTTTCCAAGCCTTTGCATTCCAAGCCTTTGCATCCAATATTGCCTTGAACTCTAGGGTTTTCTTACTGAGGTGTTTAAATTGAGACAATTAAAGGATGCAATTGGGTAGAGAGAGTGAGTGAAAAACTACTGGAGGGGTACAGAGTTGATTCACGAGGTTGATTCCAGAGTTGAGAGGGTTGGGTTATGAGGAGAAACTGAGTAGACTGGGGCAATACTCATTGGAATTTAGAAGAATGAGGAGAGATCTTACAGAAACATATAAGATTATGAAGGGAATAGATAAGATAGAAGCAGGGAAGTTGTTTCCACTGGCGGGTGAAACTAGAACTAGGGGGCATAGCCTCAAAATAAGGGAGAGCAGGTTTAGGACTGAGTTGAGGAGGAACTTCTTCACACACGGGGTTGTGAATCTGTGGAATTCCCTGCCCTGTGAGGCTACCTCATTGAATGTTTTCAAGGCAAAGATAGACAGATTTTTGGATCAGTAAAGGAATTAAGGGTTATGGTGAGCGGGCAGGTAAGTGGAGCTGAGTCCACAAAAAGATCAGCCATGATCTTATTGAATGGCGGAACAGGCTCGAGGGGCCAGATGGCCTACTCCTGCTCCTAGTTCTTATGTTCTTATTTCCTCTGATTTTGGAAGAGAGAACAAGGGGACATAAGTTTAAAATTGGAGCTGTGCTATTTAGGAAGCATTTCTTTATACAAAAAGGTCGTCCACATCTGAAATTGCCTCTGCTTAAAAGCTGCTGAGGATGTATCTAAAAATTTCACAATGAGATTGGGGAAATTTAAGGGTTATGGAGACAGATCAGCTGGGATCTAACTGTAATGGCAGATCAGACTCGAGGGGCTGAATGGCCTCCTCCTGTTTCCTTCCTAAATGTTACAAAATTTCCTATTCTCATTTTGGTTCTTTCGGAATAGTTTGTGTTTGATTTAGTTATCATGTCAAACTATTTCGAGCCAGTTTGGCTCTGCCAGAACCACCCGCCCACTCCTGTCTCGTTGCCTTTCAACACAAATGTAAAATACCGCAGCTGTGGGAAATCTGAAATAAAAACAGAAAGTGCTGGAAACACACAGAGTCCCAGCAGCATCTGCCGAGATAGGAAAACGGAGTTCACACTTCAGCTCGACCAGCTCTCACTGAGCCAGTGGGGTGGGGACGGGGGGGTGCTCTCACGGAGCCGGTGGGGTGGTGGGGTGGGGACGGGGGGTGCTCTCACGGAGCCAATGGGGTGGGGTGGTGGGGGTGGGGGGGGGGGGGGGGATGGCGGGATGTTGAGGGGGGGGTGAACCAGATGTAACAGGGGCAGAGAAAGACAAGTGGGGCAGCACAGAACAAAAGGGAAGCTTTGTGATTGGGTGGAGGTAAGAGAGATTCAATGACAAATGGGATGATGGCGTGAGGCTAACAGTAACGGGTGGCACCATAAGACCATAAGACATAGGAGCAGAATTAGGCCACTCGGCCCATCGAGTCTGCTCCGCCATTCAATCATGGCTGATTATTTCTCATCCCCATTCTCCTGCCTTTTCCCCATAATCCCTGATCCCCTTATTAATCAAGAACCAATCTATCTCTATCTTAAAGACACTCAATGACCTGGTCCCCACAGCCTTCTGCGGCAAAGAGTTCCACAGATTCACCACTCTCTGGCTGAAGAAATTCCTCCTCATCTCTGTTTTAAAGGATCGTCCCTTTAATCTGAGGTTGTGCCCAGTGGTTCTAGATTTTCCTACTCGTGGAAACACCCTCTCCAAGTCCACTCTATCCAGGCCTTGCAGTATCCTGTAAGCTTCAATAAGATCCCCCCTCATTCTTCTAAACTCCAACGAGTACAGACCCAGAGTCCTCAACCGTTCCTCATTCGGTGGCACTGCTGCCTCACAGCGCCAGGGACCCAGGTTCGATTCCCGGCTTGGGTCACTGTCTGTGCGGAGTTTGCACATTCTCCCCGTGTCTGCGTGCGTTTCCTCCGGGTGCTCCGGTTTCCTCTCATGGTCCGAAAGACGTGCAAGTTAGGTGGATTGGCCATGCTGAATTGCTCCTTAGTGTCAGGGGGCTTAGCTAGGGCAAATGCAAGGGGTTATGGGAATAGGGCCTGAGTGGGATTGTGGTCGGTGCAGACTCGATGGGCCGAATGACCTCTTTCTGCACTGTAGATTCTATGATTCTATGAGGAATGGGATCAGCAAAGACACAGTTACGGGTTGAGAGGAGGCATGAATGAGAAATGCAGAATCATTGCCAATAGCTGCCATCCAAAAACACCAGCAAATGGGAGCAGAGGTTACGATCTGAAATTGCTGAACTCAATGTTGAGTCGCCGCAAAATGTGAAATTTAAAGATGAGGTTCTGCTCCTGGAGATGAATTTGAACAATGTCGGAGGCTGGAGCCAGAGTCCAGAGTGGGAGCCTGTTTCTCTTTTATTCTTCAATGGGATGTGGGTGTTGCTGACAAGATCAGCATTTGCTGCCCTTCCCTAATCACCCTGAACTGGGTGGCTCGCTCGGCCAATCCAACCACATTGCTGTGGGTGTGGAGTCACATGTAGGCCAGACCGGGTAAGGACGGCAGATTTCCTTCCCTAAAGGGACATTGGTGAACCAGATGGGCTTTTACAACAATTGACGATGGTCAACATTCCTGAAACCAGCTTTAATTAACTGATTACTTAACTGAATTTAAATTCCACCAGCTGCCATGGTGGGATTTGAACCCACGATATTGGCTTGTGATGACTAACCCAGTGGCATTACCACTGTGCCACCATCTCCCTGGGGTACAGAATAAAGACGACAGCAGCCCGGGGTCATGCGTGTGGGTGCTGTGCAAAGCCGTGTCACCCTGCTGGGCTGTCTTTAAGTGCTCAGTCCCGGGGTCAGTGCAGTTACTGAATCTCTCGCACGCTCCAGCCCACCAACCTGAGTCAGTCATTGGAAACGTATAAGCTTGGCTCAGATTCCCAAACAAAAGGCCAAATGCATTAGTTAAATAAGATCGTATACAAAGCATATTAAACATTTAAAACCCTCCCAGAGGCATATGGCAAAGCGGCTTCATGATTTAATCAGCAGAATCCCCTTGTCAACCCGCAGTAAGATTAAACTGAGCTCCAGATGGATACCGAGCCCGCAGAACATCTCTCCACTCCTGTGAATTATTCAGTCCCAGATTAAACTCTGCTTCTTTGTCTTAAAGCTGGCATCTTGTACCTGACCTCTGCCCGCTTGTCAGCATGTTATGTAATATCCTCTGTCAGAAAGTTCTAGAAAGTTCCTCCTCTGAGCCCCACGCTGTGTGTGCGTGTGGCTCAGTGCTTACCAAAAACAAAGTTTTATTTAAATTTCTTTCTTCCGCCACCCCCTCCAAATGATTATGTTCTAGTACTCCAAGAAACCATTACAAAGCAATCAAACATTAGCTCATCTCTTCCTCTCAGTTGGCAGCACTCTTGCCTCGCCGGGGTTGGGGGGTGAGTGAAGGGGGGGGGGGCAGTGCTTCACTGTCAGAGGGGGTCATCTTCTGGGTGTTATACCAGCATTAAACCGAGACCCTGTCTGCCCTTTTATGTGGATGTAAAAACTCCCACGGCACTCCCAGTTTTGAAGAAGGGCACGAGAGTTCTTCCTGGATCAATTTATGTCCCTAAATCTCCATCACAAAAACACATTATCTGGTCATTGACACAAGGGATCTTGCTGTGCACAATTTGGCGGCCATATTTCCTCCATGACAGCAGCGATTATGCTTCAAAAAATACTTCACTGACTGGAAAGAACTCTGAGCCACGTTCTGAGCTTCTGAAAAGTTCTGCAGGAACGTACGTTTTTTTCTGGCCGTGAGGTTTGCCGCTCCCAAGGTGTCCTGGGCAGATTGAGATGGGTGTGAGTTGGAAGCAGCCAGGATTGTTTAACTGAGAAACTCACTCCGTCACTTCAGAGGCTCATTATGAGTCAATCTCATAGTGTGGATTGGAGTCACATGTAGATGAGATCAGGTACGACAATCAGACATTGTTAATGATCTTTCAGCTCCCCTCACTGTATGATGGAATTCTCCTGAATTATATCTTTTAACCATTTAGTTTACCATTAACATGGTTAACGTAGTTAACCATTTACAGAATCCCTACAGTGTAGGAGGCCGCTCAGCCCATTGAGTTTGCACTGACTCTGACAAAACATCCCATCCAGGCCCTATCCCCATAACCGTACGTATTTACCCCACTAATCCCTCTAAACTACTCATCTTGTGATACTAAGGGACAATTTAGCATGCCCAATCAACCTAACCCTCACATCTTTGGACTGTGGGAGGAAACCAGAACACCCGGAGGAAACCCATGCAGACATGGGGAGAACGTGCAAACTCCACACAGTGACCTGAGGCCGGAATTGAATCCGGGTCCTTGGTGCTGTGTGGTAGCAGTGCTGATCACTGTGCCACCATGCCGCCCCATGACGGCAAAATAATTGCTTAATTCACCACTTAGAACATCCATTCCCTCCACTACTGCAGTATAGTGGCAGCAGTGTGTACCATTGGCAAGATGCTCTGCAGCAATTTGCCAAGGCTTCTTCAACAGCACCTTTCAAACCTAAGACCTCAACTCCTGAAAGGTGAAGGGCAACAGGTGCATGCATACACCATCACCTTGAAGTCACACGCTATCCTGACTTGGAGATATATCACCATTCCTTCATCATCTTTGGGTCAAACCTGTGGAACTTCTTTCCCAACAGCACTGTGGGTATGCCTACACAACAGGGACTGCAGCGATTTCAGAAGGCAGCTCACCATCACCTACTCAAGGACAATTATATTGGCAATAAATGCCAGCTTTGTTAGTGATGCTCACATCCCAAACACACATTGCTTCAAGCAAATGAATAGCAATGAGGACCATGAGCCTATCCTCGGCCACACTACACGATAAACATTGAGACCATCCTCACTGCTGCCACAACCGCGATCAGCCCCACCAGCACTGAATTTGCGACTTGGTTTGGTTTCAAAACAACGATGGGGGATCAATGTTTGATTTGCAAATGGAGATTGATTCCCTTTGTTTTTGTTCCCAGTGACCTAAAACGCAAAATTAAATGCAAGCGTCAGTTAACATCATAAGCTTATAGCTGTAATGTAATTGAAACTCGACAGGCAGGAGTAATCTGCTATTTTTAATTTGTTAAAGTGCCAAGTGTTGCCATGGCGAAACCAAAAATATGAGCCAATGCAAAAAGTTATTGTTCATCTGCATTTGTGTGTGTGATGTAACAAAGTGGAAATGGGCTGGGAGGTTTGATATTGGCCTTGTACAGCCGAACAGTAAACAGGCTTGTCTGTTTCTGCTTGCCTCCTTTTCGGCACATTCTGACTCTTCCTGTAATAGGACCTCTCCATTTAAAAAAATTAATTCAAAGGATGTAGGCGTCTCTGGCTAGGTCAGCATTTATTGCCCATCCCTAATTGTCCTCAAGAAGGTGGTGGTGAGCTGCCTTCTTGAACCACTGCAGTCCTTGTGGTGTTGGTACATTCACAGCACTGTCAGGGAGGGAGTTCCAGGATTTGACCCAGCGAGGGAATGGTCGGTATATTTCCAAGTCAGGATGATGTGTGTGTCTTGGAGGAGAATTTGCAGGTGGTGGTGTTCTGTGTATCCGCTGCCTTTGTCCACATCCTCTGCCACTTTATTCTCTCTGGGGACAGCCATTAGCAGTCTTTTCCCCTGGTTTCTGTGGCTGTGACTCATCTTTCATTCCCTCAGCCTGCAGTATAAATATCTCCCACTTTCTCTGCCTTTTAGCTTTGACAAAGGATCACCTGGACTCGAAGCGTCGGCTCTTTTCTCTCCTTACAGATGCTGCCAGACCTGCTGAGATTTTCCAGCATTTTCTCCTTTGGTTCCTCTGTCACCTAGATGGACAAGGGGAGCAGGAGCATGACAGTAAGTTCCTCTCCAACTCAACACCATCCTGACTTGCTACTATATCACCTTTCCTGCAGTGTCACTAGATTAAAAACCTGGAACTCCCTCCGTAACAACACTGTGGGCGTGCCTACATCAGAAGAACTGCTGTGGCTCAGAATGGTGGCCTTCACAAGGTCAATTAAGGATTTTAAAATTCTTTCATGGGAGGCGGACATTGCTGGCGAGGCTAGCATTTATTTCCCAATTTCTCATAACTGAAGGCACAGTCACCAATGCTGAAGCAATAGGGATGCTCAAGAGCCACAATTACATTGGCACAGTAACTTTGGAGGAGATAACAGATAGTGAGTGGCAAAACTATGTGGAGATTTGAAAGCAAGGTTGAGAATTTTAAAATCAAAGCTTTGCTTGACTGAGAGACAATGGAAGTGAGCAGAGAGGTGATAGGGGAATGGAAATTGATGAAAGTAAAAGCATAAGCTGCAGAAAATTTGCTGACCTCAGGTTTATGGCGCAGGATGTGGAAGAGCAGCCAGGGGTTCACTGCAATAGGTGAGCCTGGAGGTTAAAGTTCAAAGTTTATTTATTAGTCACAAGTAGGCTGACATTCACAATGTAATGAAGTTACTGTGAAAATCCCCTAGTCGCCATGCTCCAGCGTCTGTTCGGGTTACACTGAGGGAGAATTTAGCATGGCCAATTCACCTAACCAGCACGTCTTTCGGACTGTGGGAGGAAACGCACGCAGACACAGGGAGCACGTGCAGACTCCACACAGACAGTGACCCAAGCCGGGAATTGAACCCAGGTCCCTGGCGCTGTGAGGCAGCAGTGCTAACCACTGTGCCACTGTGCTACCGGAACAAAGCAATGATGAAAGGTTTCAACAGTAAATGAGCTGAGAGTGGTGAAATTGGTTGACGTTATGTGGGTGGAAATAGGCAGTCTTCGTGATGGTGGCAACGTGTGATCAGAACCTCACCTCGGGGTCAAATACAAGACCAAGGCTGTGATCAGACAGTTTTCCTCAAGCAGTTGTTACTGAGATTGTTGTAGTCACCAGCTAGGGAATTGAGTTTGGATTGGGGACTAAACAATGGTTTGCCTTCCCAATAATTAATTGAAGGAGATTTCTGTTCATCCAGTACTGGGAATTAGCAAAGCTGTCTCCGAAAGGTAGCCACAGTAGCATCATGGAGGGAGTTGGTGGTGAGGTAGAGCCAGGTGTCATCAGCATATGCTTGAAAACTGATGCCATGTTTTGAATAATGTCGCCAAGGGGAAGCGTACACATCCTTGGGGATAGTGTGAGGAAGGGAAGCTACTACAAGTGGTACTCTTACAATTAGATAGCTAAGAATGAAAACTGGTGAGTGCAGTCTCAATAAGCTGGACAACAGGGGCGAGACGTTGCAGGAGGATGGTGTGATCAGCTGCGTCAAAGGCTGCAGACAGGTCAAGAGGGACGAGGAGGTTTAGTTTACTTTTGTCACAACTACATAGGATCTCACTTCTGACTTTGATAAGAGCTGTTTTTATATCGTGACAGTGGTTGAATCTGTAGCAGAATATTACATGATGTTTTGCATTGTACAATCTCCCAGCTCCTACAGAATACTGCATTCTGATGTCACAGTTGACTCATTGAGGATAATTTTAACTGAAGATGGGAGTGTGAAACGGGGGCTGCCTGTCCTGCATCTTTCCCAGTTTCATTTCCAGTAGATTTTAGAATTGAGAGCAGCCTTTGTCTGTAAGTGTCAAAACTCTGATGACTGCCGCATTTCTACATTTATTTTAGTGCAGTCAGATTTGTTGCAGTGCTGGGGGTTTGATTCTTATTACCTTCTTCCATGAACTCACCACACTTTCTAGCATTCAAAGCTGAAAACTGATCAGCAAGTGCCAATAGCTCGGGGGATTCCAGCACTCCCTCTTTCTTCCTCTGGTGGTTACCCGCTCCCTCACCTTCTATCACTGTAGTCTGACCACCTCCTAAAAGGTTCCATGGAGAAAACTCCCAAGTGCAGTGTAGTGCCTCCAGCCACTCAAGCTTTGAAACCTGGAACTTGTGCTTGAGCACTTGCTGCACACATTGTTATCCAGGATGCACAATGTGTCCTGGAGTTCCCACGTGGAACAGGATGCACATAAATGGGTCCCACTTAGATCAGATCATAGATACCCTACAGTGCAGAAAGAGGCCATTTGGCCCATCGAGTCTGCACCGATCACAATCCCACCGACCACAATCCTACCCCCATATCCCTACATATTTACCCACTAATCCCTCTAACCTACACATCTCAGGACACTAAGGGGCAATTTTTAGCATGACCAATCAACCTAACCCGCACATCTTTGGGCTGTGGGAGGAAACCGGAACACCCGGAGGAAACCCATGCAGACACAAGGAGAATGTGCAAACTCCACACAGTGACCCAAGCCGGGAATCGAACCCAGGTCCCTGGAGCTGTGAAGCAGCAGTGCTAACCACTGTGCTACCGTGCTACCCGTGCTGCACTGATCTGTCATGGTAGTCAATCCACTGACCTGAAATCACTGATGACTAAAACGTTGACAGTGAGCTCAAAAGTCTAAGAAAATGATATTTAAGACATTTATCTACAAAAGATTGAGACACTAAAATAGTAAAAAGTTAAGACAAGGAAATTATACCTTTAAATCTAAAACTGAATAGAAACTATCCATCACCATCCAGTGGAGTTTATTGCATTCAGCTCTCACTGATTTTGTCTGCTTGCACTGATTCTCTTCTGGTTGGCACTCTTTGCTCTTGCTGGCTCCCCACCACTGCCTCCCCACTTTTACCTGCGCTCCTCTTGCATTCATTCCCCTTAGGTTCACATTCTCTACTTTCGCTGTTTCTCTCACACTGTGGTCCTCGTCCACTGCTTCCTCGCTGTCTCCTACTCACTGCTCTCCAGTGGGTGGGATCTTCTGCACTTACAGAAACTTTGGGCATCAGGACCATTTCCTGATCTTGCTTGGGTCCAGTGATGTGCCAGGAGGGGAGATCCAATTTGTAGGACGACTCTGTGTTCACTGATTTTCGGATTAGTGGTAACTGAGGCCCAGATCTGCTCTCTGAGCAGGACACAAAACAATCTCATGGCACTATTTTGAAGAGCAGGAGAGGTCTCTTAAAGGACAATCTGCCTCTACCACCCTCCCAGGCAGCACATTCCGGACTGTTGCCATCCTCTGATTAAAAAAGTGTTTCCTCACATCCCCCCCAAACCAGCTTCCCATCCATTGACTCTGTCTACACTTCCCACTGCCTCGGCAAAGCAGCCAGCATAATTAAGGACCCCACGCACCCCGGACATTCTCTCTTCCACCTTCTTCCGTCGGGAAAAAGATACAAAAGTCTGAGGTCACGTACCAACCGACTCAAGAACAGCTTCTTCCCGGCTGCCATCAGACTTTTGAATGGACCTACCTCACACTAAGTTGATCTTTCTCTACACCCTAGCTATGACTGTAACACTACATTCTGCACTCTCTTGTTTCCTTCTCTATGAACGGTATGCTTTATCTGTATAGCGCGCAAGAAACAATACTTTTCGCTGTATGCTAATACATGTGACAATAATAAATCCAATCAAATCTCCTGCCCCTCACCTTGAACGTTTGTCCCCTGGTGACTGACCCTTCAACTGAGGGGAATAGCTGCTCCTTACCCACTCTGTCCATGTCCCTCATAATCTTGTACACCTCAATCAGGTCGCCCTTGTCTTCTCTGCTCCAACAAAAACAAGCCAAGCCTATCCAACCTTTCTTCATAACTTAAATGTTCCATCCCAGGCAGCGTCCTGGTGAATCTCTTCTGCACCCCCTCCAGTGCAATCACATCCTGCTGATAATGTGGCGACCAGAACTGCACACAGTGCTCCAGCTGTGGCCTCACCAAAGTTCTACACAACTCCAACATGACCTCCCCGGTTTGGTAACCTATGCCTCGATTGATCTGTGGGATTTTGTTGTGTGCTAATTGCTGTGTTTCTTATGATACAGACCACATTTCAAAAGTACTTCTTTAGTCTTAAAGGGTGTTGGAGGATCCAGAGGTGCTTTAGAAACGGGGTGAACACAGAAAATTAAACTGAATGTGGTGCAAATACAGAGGGAGACTGAGACAGAGTTAAAACTAACAAGGGGAACTGTCTGGCCTGTTTAAAATGCTGAGAAGATGAAATTATTGGCTTGAGTGGGTAGCATGACAAAATAAGTAATTTTGTGATTCATGTTTCCAGAACATAACTTTTAGTTTTAAGGATTATTTTTTTAAATACAAGATAAAACCCTTGGTTTGAGAAGCTGGTAAACAGAACTAAACTACAATTCAAAGGGTGGCCTTTAAGAAGGCCAGAATCAGAAGGGAGAAAACACTAAACAATGGGTGGTCCCTCTTTTGGATAGAGACAGAATCTACAGCTGTTTCAACAATGTATTTAAATGACTCATATAGTTTCCCAGAGAAAGTTTTGGAATTGGGATCATTTGTTTACATCTCTATCTGAAGCATCCAAGGTACAGCGCGTTGCCAAGGGGATGGATTGCAGGGAGGTTAAATTTTGAATTTTATCTGTGAGATCTCCCATGGAAATAGATGGTTGAAGGTTGGGTCTGGAGTCCTTTGGAGAAGCAGAGGGAAGTTGCCAGGAGCTGTGGACTAAGAGTTGTCAACAGGTTGATCTGGTAGCAGAGGGAAATTGGAAACCAAGGATGTTTTCTGAATTAAAGTCATTGAGCAAGAATGCAGTGAGGTCCATGCCCGTGTTGGGGAACCCATAATTATGAGGTAGGGAATGAGAATTAGATGCTTCATCCAGTTGGATACAAGTGGAAGGATCCAAAGAAATCTCATACCTCAGAGATTAACTGAGGAGCATGGTGAATTCCTGAGAGCTGTGGCATACCTTGGTTTGAAATAAAATTAGAATAGAAAGTGTTTGATTGCAATATTTAGATTTAAATAATAAGTTGCAAAATAATAGTGTTTAGTCGTACTTTATTTGTTTAACTCCTGTACAGTAAAATTTTTTGTTTAAAATGTGATATCATGTGGCACAATTCTTCCAGTTAATAGGAATTTGAACTTCTCCTTAATAGTTGCAGGTCTCTAATGAGATCACAGTAGTAGGGTAAGGCTTACTTGACAACACAGCTTGCAATTCATGTTGGAATTAGCCTTCAGAAGCAGGGCAGGCATCTCTGAGACACCAGCTGACCAGGGACTGTATCCTGTAGCTTAGCTGTCAAGGACATGAGTCTGACGTTGTACATAAAATGTGCAGCCAAGAAAGAGCCCGTTGAACTCAACAGGTCAATGATTTTGCTCCACACGAGCCTCCTCCCAATGTCTCTTCATCCCACCCTATCAGCATATCCTTCTATTCCTTTCTCCTTCATGCCTTGATCTGGCTTCCTCTAAAATATCATCTATTCACAACCACTCCTTGTGGTAACAAGTTCCACATTCTAACCATCCTGTAGGTATTGACATTTCTCCTGGATAGGCTTTTGGACTTTTCAGTGGCTATTTGATATTAATGGCCTCAGGTTTCGCACTGCCATTCTTACAGGCGATGAACTGACGAATTATTCACCAATGAGCCTGGGATGGATAAGTGATGATCTGGAACATAATTTCAAATGGGAACGATGTTGCAGTACACTCTGCACTACCTCCCATTAAAGAAAAAGGCTTGCAATCTGACAGTGACTTTTGCGACATCTCAGGGTCTCACAAAGTGCTTTTCAGCCAATGAAGTATTTTTAAAGTTGAGTCACTGTAGGTAGCACGGCAGCCAATTTGCACACAGCAAGATCCCACAAGCAGATAACCTGTCTCAGTGATTTTGGCTGAGGGAGTAACCATTGGCAGGAACACGTGGGCGATCTCCCCTGTTCTTCTTCCAAAATAGTGATTTTGGACATCTCATGTCCACCTCAGAGGACAGCCAGGGCTCTTGGTTCAACACCTCATCCGGAAAATGGCCCTATATCAGGGCAATGGAGAACATAGGCAGCTAGTGTCGGACTAAATGAGATCATCAGAGTTGAACCTCATCCTATCTGTGCACATTGCTCACACAGGCATTTTTAAAAATTTGTTCATGGGATCTGGGTTTTGCTGGCGGGGTCAGCACTTATTGCCCATCCCCTAATTGCCCTGAACTGCCATTGCACAGAGCATTTTAAGAGTCAACCACATTGTTGTGGGTCTGGAGTCACATAGAGTCATGGAGGTTTACAGCATGGAAACAGGCCCTTCGGCCCAACTTGTTCATGCCGCCCTTTTTTTTAAAACCCCTAAGCTAGTCCCAATTGCCTGCATTTGGCCCATATCCCTCTATACCCATCGTACCCATGTAACTATCTAAATGCTTTTTAAAAGACAAAATTGTACCCACCTCTATTACTACCTCTGGCAGCTTGTTCCAGACACTCACCATCCTGTGTGAAAAAATTGCCCCTCTGGACACTTCTGTATCTCTCCCCTCTCACCTTAAACCTATGCCCTCTAGTTTTAGACATGTAGGCCAGACCAGGTAAGGACAGCAGAGTTTCTTCCCTAAAGGGCATTTGTGAACTAATTGAGTTTTTACAACAATGGTTTGGTTATTTCTATACAGCTAATAGCAGATTCAGGCCCACTCCCCATAGGTGTGCCGGGCCAGGTGGATGTCCTTGGGCATGATGGTGACCTGCTTGGTGTGGATGGCGCAGAGGTTGGTGTCCTACCAGGTAAGCCTCGTTGGCTTCCTGCAGGGCCATGACGGGCGAGCTCTGGAAGCTCAGGTCGTATTGAAGTCCTGGGCGATCTCCCACGCCAGGCACTGGAAGGGCAGCTTGCGCATCAGCAGTTAGCGGACTTTTGGTAGCAGCCGATCTCCCGCAGGGCCACGGTGCAGGGACAGTAGTGGTGAGGCTTCTTCATGCCACCGGTGGCCAAGGCACTCTTGCGAGCTGCCTTGGTGGCCGGCTGCTTGCTGAGGGCGGGGGGGGGGGGGCGCGGATTTGCAGGCTGTTATTTGGCCCTGACCATTTCCCTTCCCTCTGTCCAGCCGCAAGTCTGCAGGCTTTCTGAATGGTTTCATGGTCATTAGGCTTTTAATTCCAGGTTTTTCTTGAATTCAAACTTCACCATTTGCCATGGTGGGACTTAAAGCCAGGTCTCCACAACATTACCCTGGGTCTCTGAATTATCAGTCCAGTGATAATATCACTGTGCCACTGCCTCTCCGCATCCGCATGCTTTGCTAAAACAGGTCGGGGTGCTACTGGATAGGAACCAGGAGAAGAAACTCCAGCTGAACATTCCCTCACCTCCAAGATGAGGTAAATCACAGGCTGCATGTCCAGTTTAACTCTGCGTGGACCAGACGTCCAATCTAAAGGAAGGTTAAGGTAGGGTTTATTTATTAGTCACAAGTAGGCTTACATTAACACTGCAATGAAGTTATTGTTAAAATCCCCAAGTCGCCACACTCTGGCGCCTGTTTGGGTACACTGAGGGAGAATTTAGCATGGCTAATCCGCACATCTTTGGACTGTGGGAGGAAACCGGAGCACCCGGAGGAAACCCACGCAGACACGAGGAGAACGTGCCAACTCGACATAGACAGTGACCCGAGCCGGGAGTCGAACCCGGGTTCCTGGCGCTGTGAGGCAGCAGTGCTAACCACTGTGCCACTGTGCCAGCCCTGATATTGTCCCGACTCCACGTGGCTCTATACCACACCCAGCACTTTGTTTGAAGTGGGAAATGAATCAGAGAAAAAGACCACTGCTGGATTAACCAGGTCACAAACTAGGGAGGGAGAAATAATCATACAATGGCCCGTTGAAAATAAGTTTAATGACAATCAATAAATATTGACTCTGAAAAAAATACCAATGAAAGTGCGATAACACGAATCGGTTGCATCGATGATGAATTGACAGCTGCCGACTTGAGCCCAACACACACACAAATATATATTTTATATATATTTTTTATATATATATATATCATACATGAAGCCTGCAGCTAGGAGTACAGCAACACTCTGATGTACACAGCATGCAGTTAAAGTCAATTTGAGAATAATACGGAACACACACTTGGCTGTTCCCCTAATTAGAAACAGCACAACAGATATTTTTACAGTTTTAATTTTTAATGTGCCTTTTTCTTTTCGAAAAAGGATCCAGTTGTATTTTTTTAATTCCTGCCTGAATCAGACTTGAGTGACCAATGCTTTTTCATTCTCCCACATCTCAACGTGTTGATATTTGCTGCGTTTAGGGGTGATTCACGGCCCTCTGGTCGGTCGCCTCTACCCATTCCTTGTGCATCAGCCTACATAAATGATTGGCTATTCCACCAGGTGAGGCATCGCCCAACTTGATTCCAACCTGACGTGCAGCCATGTGTGTTTTCCAGCAGGATTTAGTAATGCCCAGGGAGTGGGAGGGAGGCCGAGGCAGAGGCACTGAGGCCAATTGTAATTTCCCCACCCCCTAATCCCACTGGCGCAGGCCAGGGATCGAAGCTGGCATTCTGTGGCTTGGATCTCCTGGTGAACTGTGCACTGTTCCGACTGAGGGGGGAAAAACACAAACAATAGGTTCACTCCATGAATAAATCTGCAGCAGATTCTGGAGGAACATAAAGTGATCTTGGTACCAGAGCAAGAAAAGGGTCCACAGCAGAGTACAACCTCCTCCAATCATGGAGAGAGATCAGTATTAATTAATGTGCCAACTTGAAACATGGCATGGTTCTCAATACATAAAGAGCTTTGACTACAAGGTTTATTTCATTTGCCCCGTGCAGCTATATCCAGGAATTGTGCAAATTGTCCAGTTCTAACGATAAATCAGATTACACACAGATTTCTGAGAATTGTCTGGACATTCTGAAAAGATACTGATCAAACATCGTGCACATTCTACAGCACTGTCCTCTGCTGAACGATATTCTATAGCACTGTCCACTGCTGAACGATATTCTATAGCACTGTCCACTGTTGGCCAATAGCCCTGTCAGTCTGATACTTTAGGAAGATCAACAATCTTTCGCTTTGTGCCAGGCTGGTTTGGTCAGTGATCCAATCAAGTAACATTTACATTCGGTTGGGAAATTTGAACAATATGTGCACGCTTAACTTCAAAACCTGTTTCTAATGTTAGTTTTTAACAGGTTGAGACACAGTCCTCCAGTCTGGAGAAGTGCATCCATGGGGAGATATCTTAACTCCAGGCTGAGATTAGGAGATGAAGGTCACAGAGCTGAACAGTGACTTATTCCAGGGTCAGCGTTCCAGAACTGCTGGGATTCCAGTCGTTCATTTTAAAACACTGCGAACTCTTCTGTTCTGGAACTTCATTCTAAAATCATTTTTCCTTGAACACCAGCACAACGTGGTGCAGCATAAACCGAGACTCGAGATCACAGGGAATGAGATTCCTGCCAAGGGCGATATAGATGAAGTGGTGATAGATATAACTGAGGGAAAATGAATATACCAGAAAAGGGGAGGGTGGACACAGGGGAAGGGGAGGGTGGACACGGGGGAAGGGGACGGTGGACACGGGGGAAGGGGACGGTGGACACGGGGGAAGGGGACGGTGGAAGGGGACGGTGGATATGGGGAAGAGGATGGTGGATGCAGGGGGAGGGTTTGGTGGATGCAAGGGAAGAGGATGGTGTATACAGGGGATGGGTCAGTGAGTATAGGGGAAGGAGACAGTGGATACAGGGGAAAGGGATGATGGATACAGGGAAAGGGACAGTAGATTCAGGGCAAGTGGACGGTGGATATAGGGGAAGGGGACGGTGGATACAGGGAAGGGGATGGTGGATACCAGGGAAGGAGACAGTGGATACAGAGGAAGATGATGGTGGATACAGAGGAAGGGGGCAGTAGGTACAAGGGAAGGTGGATATAGGGGAAGGGGATGGTGGATATAGGGGAAGGGGAAGGTGGGTATAGGGGAAGGGGACGGTGGATACAGGGGAAGGGGACAGTGGATACAGGGGAAGGTGGATACGGGAGAAGGAGACGGTGGATACGGGGGAAGGAGACGGTGGATACGGGGGAAGGAGACGGTGGATACGGGGGAAGGAGACGGTGGATACGGAGGAAGGAGACGGGGGAAGGAGACGGTGCATACGGGAGAAGGAGACGGTGGATACGGGGGAAGGAGACGGTGGATACGGGGGAAGGAGACGGTGGATACGGGGGAAGGAGACGGTGGATACGGGGGAAGGAGACGGTGGATACGGGGGAAGGAGACGGTGGATACGGGGGAAGGAGACGGTGGATACGGAGGAAGGAGACGGTGGATACGGGGGAAGGAGACGGTGCATACGGGGGAAGGAGACGGTGCAAAAGGGGGGAAGGAGACGGTGCATACGGGGGAAGGAGACGGTGCATACGGGGGAAGGAGACGGTGCATACGGGGGAAGGAGACGGTGGATACGGGGGAAGGAGACGGTGCATACGGGGGAAGGAGACGGTGCATACGGGGGAAGGAGACGGTGCATACGGGGGAAGGAGACGGTGCATACGGGGGAAGGAGACGGTGCATACGGGGGAAGGAGACGGTGCATACGGGGGAAGGAGACGGTGGATACGGGGGAAGGAGACGGTGGATACAGGGGAAGGAGACGGTGGATACAGGGGAAGGAGACCGTGGATACAGGGGAAGGAGACCGTGGATACAGAGGAAGAGGGTGGTGGATACAGAAGAAGGGGACGTTAGTTAGAGGGGAAGGAGGCGGTGGATACAGGGGAAGGAGATGGTGGAGAGAGGGGAAGGAGACGGTGGATACAGGGGAAGAAGACGGTAGATACAGGGGAAGAGGATGGTGGATATAGGTGAATGGTCAGTGGATACACAGGAAGGGGATGGTGGATATTGGGGTGGGGTTACAGGTACATGTTTGGAGTTAATGCATTCCAATGAAGAGGAAGTAAAAGGGGATTCCTTTATTGAATCAGTTTTATAGAGTTAACATTCTAGTGTTTATTTTCTTCCCATCTGTAGCAATCATCGTGTCTATCTGTACAGGCAGCTTCAGAGATAACACACGGTGTTTACCAGGAGTTCCTGGGAATGACGGTATTTGTGGAGTGTTTTTGAGAGTTTTATATCCACTCTGGGGACAGGGAGAGAAGGTAAGGTTTAGGAATGTGTCTGTAGCTGCTGCTGTGCCCCAGGATTGTGTCTGAAGCTCTGTTGGGGGGGGGAGGGTGTCACGAGGAGCATATCACAGTATTTGTCGGAGTGATTGGGAGTGTATCAAGTTGCTTTTGAGGGGTCGCTGGGAGTGTCATTATTCCCAAGATTGTGGGTGAAACTGCAGGAGCTGCCCACTCAGCACAGCCTGAAAACCACTGACGTGCGTGACTTTCTCCTGCACACTGCACCTTCAGAGACTAAAGGGATAGCCAGTGGGATACTGAGCCATAAAGACCAGGGAGGGGCCCAAATTCCAATGCCAACCGTCCTCAGTGATCTCAGGGGAAGTGCTGCTTTCTGCGTGATGTTCTCCAGCTTGAAGGTGAGCTGGGAATAGATTTCAAATGTGCACAATTCCACTGCCAGCAAGGTAAAGGGAGCTAGCATCCTGATTCCTGCCAACGCTGGACCTCCTTACAGCGCTTTATAGTGAGCCCAGGACTAGTGAGTATTTCAGACTCAACATACTGCTCACTAACACCCATCGAGCATGTTCTCTGTCACTAAAGAGCTTTCAACTTCGTTTGTCCAATATAAATAAGGATTTATCTATTTAACAAGGTAGTTATTTAGTACTGGAAATAACTGGACAATTAATCTGTGCAGGATTTCTCTTCCTTTTAAGATCACCATTCTAGATTCCCATCAATCACTAGTTGATCTTTTTCTCTATATGGTCCCATAATTTGAATGCAGTTAGAATTCAAAGGTGAAACTCAGTGTTCAAACACTCTGGCCAGAGATCTAGTCCAATTCGTCCTCCGTTTAGAGGTCAGTGATTAGATGTTACTAGTCACCTTTTACTGAATATAGTCCTAATATATAAATATAACATACTTACAGTGCCTTACATAAATATATATGACCTATATAGAGTATGACCACTTTCTAAAATTCATTTTGGCTTGCAGCATGAGTAACAAGTCTTGAAAGAGAAGGTAAAAATGTGTAACAACTGGGATCAAGACGTGAATTAGGGTGAATTTTACAGCACAGTGGAAACCTCGAGAAAAAGGCATCAGGAGAGGGAAGACAGCAGATTATCTAAGTGGAGCAGCTATTCTTTTACTAAGGGAGGTAGATGCTAGGAAATTGAATCTTTCTTCTCCCTGAATCCAGCCTAAACATCCTGCAATCCCAGCCTGGGCACAGCATAGTGTCTGAATCCATCCTCTTCAATTCTAACCACCGTTATAGCTTTTACTCACTGACTTGTCCCATCTGAATTTGGTTTGGAAAGGGTGACAATGATGTCTCATTTGTGGATCAATCCTAAATAGGAACACTGAGATCTGTTAGAATTGAGAGATGCACAGAAATGGGCAGGAACTGAGATCTAAACTTGAGATGAGGTTTCTTCAGGCTTCAAGCTACACAATAATGCAGCTGACAGGAGCAGGAAGTGTGGACACTTCTGGATTAGATGCAGAGTAAAACTTCCTCCATCCTGCCTCAACCATGTTCCGTCTCCAAACATTCCTCACCTGGTTAAACAGCCGATTCTCAGCAAGGCATTCCTATTGTACCACCAGACCTTTTTACCTCTGGTTAGATTTAGTGCCAGATTTTGAGCTGTCAGTGAGCGTATAGAGGGAGAGGGAGATAGGTGGTGATCATCATGTCAACAGGGCTAGGTTGGGAGATTGAGAAAAGGGAGGTGTAGATTATAAATTAAAGCCAGTATACGGGCTGGCTGGTACTGAGGCAGCAAGTGGGGAAAGCCTCACGCTGGCCTCTGAGCTCCTGGATTCAGGGAAATGGAAAACGAGCCAGTGACTCGATGCTGAACAGGGACAAGCATTGAGCACAGATAGAGCCAGATTTGGATCCTGAGCCCATTTCACAGCCAACAGCCCTCCAGCAGCCAGGGGGTGGCGCAGAACTGTAAACTCTGTATGAGGGCAATAGGTGAAATCGAGAAAAAATAAAAGGGCGAGGGACGGTGGGTGCTCAGGGGTAAAAATCAAATAAGTTCACCCATGGAATGCTTTAATCCACAGTAAATCACACCAGAAAAGTAACAGAAGAAAGCCAAGGGGACTGGGGAAGGGATTGTGCGTGGCGTTCCTCTCCCAGTTGCCAATGACCTCTCCAGGACACCGATAGATACCTCACTGAGAGCAAATGCCAGCTCAGAGTATCCGGGGGATGATGGTGAAGGGGATGATGGGGCTGCTGGCTTCCAGTTCCAGAGCAGTGAGGAAACATTCGGTTGCAGCGTTGTCATCACCCTGGGCCTGCAGCACCTCCCCCAGGTTGTTCCACACTTCGTGGGCGGTGGAGTTGACCTGCACGGCATCGCGGAGAATCTTCTCGGCCAGGCTGTACCGGCCCAGCTGCTGAAGGACCAGCCCCTGTAACAGGACGAGAAGGGGCAGGAGGTTAATTGGCGAGCCCCATTTTAAAGCGAAAAAAAAAACCTCAAGACAATTTTAAAACAATGTGTTTCCTGAGAAAATCAGAAACAAACGGTCATTGTTAACAGACTCATACAGCACTGAAAGAGATTTGAATTTCTGTCGCACCTTTAACAACCTCTGGATGCATCAAAGCATTTCAAAGTCTGACACACTTCTTGAAATCTACTCTCTGATGTACCGTAGGGAAATGCTGCTGTCAATTTATGCACAAGCTCCCACTTACAGAAATTAAACTACATTCTGCACTCTCTGCTTTCCTCATCTATGAATGGTATGCTTTGTATAGCACGCAAGAAACAATACTTTTCACTGTATACGAATACATGTGACATAATAAATCAAATCAAATCAAATCAAAATGAGACAATGTGCTTTTGTGACGTTGATTGAGGGATAAATTGAGAGCGGCACGGTAGCACAGTAGTTAGCACTGCTGCCTCACAGCGCCAGGGACCCAGGTTCGATTCCCGGCTTGGGTCACTGTCTGTGTGGAGTTTACACGTTCTCCCCGTGTCTGCGTGGGTTTCCTCCGGGTGCTCCGGTTTCCTCCCACTTTCTGAAAGATGTGCTGGTTAGGTGCATTGACCCGAACAGGCGCCGGAGTGTGGTGACTAGGGGAATTTCACAGTAGCTTCATTGCAGTGTTGGCCATGCCAAATTCTCCATTAAAGTTTATTTATTAGTCACAAGTAGACTTACATTCACACTGCAATGAAGTTACTGTGAAAATCCCCTAGTCGCCACACTCCAGCCCCTGTTCGGGTACACTGAGGGAGAATTTAGCATGGCCAATGCACCTAATCTGCACATCTTTGGAACAAAGAACAATACAGCACAGGAACAGGCCCTTCGGCCCGTCAAGCCCGTGCCGCTCCCTGGTCCAAACTAGACCATTCTTTTGTATCCCTCCATTCCCACTCTGTTCATGTGGCTATCTAGATAAGTCTTAAACGTTCCCAGTGTGTCTGCCTCCACCACCTTGCCCGGCAGCGCATTCCAGGCCCCCAACACCCTCTGTGTAAAATACGCCCTTCTGATATCCGTGTTAAATCTCCCCCCCGTCACCTTGAACCGATGACCCCTCGTGAACGTAACCACCGACCTGGGAAAAAGCTTCCCACCGTTCACCCTATCTATGCTGGATGTCCTTGATAGGTATGTTCCTGTCAGGCAGGGAGGAAATGGCCGAGTGAGGGAACCATGGTTCACAAAAGAGGTGGAATGTCTTGTGAAAAGGAAGAGGGAAGCTTATGTAGGGATGAGGAAACAAGGTTCAGATGGCTCGATTGAGGGTTACAAGTTAGCAAGGAATGAGCTGAAAAAGGGGCTTAGGAGAGCTAGGAGGGGACATGAGAAGTCCTTGGCGGGTCGGATCAAAGAAAACCCCAAGGCTTTTTACTCTTATGTGAGGAATAAAAGAATGACCAGGGTGAGGTTAGGGCCGGTCAAGGACAGTAGTGGGAACTTGTGTATGGAGTCAGTAGAGATAGGCGAGGTGATGAATGAATACTTTTCTTCAGTGTTCACCAAGGAGAGGGGCCATGTTTTTCAGGAAGAGAAGGTGTTACAGGCTAATAGGCTGGAGGAAATAGATGTTCGGAGGGAGGATGTCTTGGCAGTTTTGAATAAACTGAAGGTCGATAAGTCCCCTGGGCCTGATGAAATGTATCCTAGGATTCTGTGGGAGGCAAGGGATGAGATTGCAGAGCCTTTGGCGTTGATCTTTGGGTCCTCGCTGTCCACGGGGATGGTGCCAGAGGACTGGAGAATGGCGAATGTTGTTCCTCTGTTTAAGAAAGGGAATAGAAATGACCCTGGTAATTATAGACCGGTTAGTCTTACTTCGGTGGTTGGTAAATTGATGGAAAGGGTCCTTAGGGATGGGATTTACGACCATTTAGAAAGATGCGGATTAATCCGAGATAGTCAGCACGGATTCGTGAAGGGCAAGTCGTGCCTCACAAATTTGATAGAATTTTTTGAGGAGGTAACTAAGTGTGTTGATGAAGGTAGGGCAGTTGATGTCATATACATGGATTTTAGTAAGGCGTTTGATAAGGTCCCCCATGGTCGGCTTATGATGAAAGTGAGGAGGTGTGGGATAGAGGGAAAGTTGGCCGATTGGATAGGTAACTGGCTGTCTGACCGAAGACAGAGGGTGGTGGTCGATGGAAAATTTTCGGATTGGAGGCAGGTTGCTAGCGGTGTGCCGCAGGGATCAGTGCTTGGTCCTCTGCTCTTTGTGATTTTTATTAATGACTTAGAGGAGGGGGCTGAAGGGTGGATCAGTAAATTTGCTGATGACACCAAGATTGGTGGAGTAGTGGATGAGGTGGAGGGCTGTTGTAGGCTGCAAAGAGACATAGATAGGATGCAAAGCTGGGCTGAAAAATGGCAAATGGAGTTTAACCCTGATAAATGTGAGGTGATTCATTTTGGTAGGACAAATTTAAATGTGGATTACAGGGTCAAAGGTAGGGTTCTGAAGACTGTGGAGGAACAGAGAGATCTTGGGGTCCATATCCACAGATCTCTAAAGGTTGCCAGTCAAGTGGATAGAGCTGTGAAGAAGGCCTATAGTGTGTTAGCTTTTATTAACAGGGAGTTGGAGTTTAAGAGCCGTGGGGTTATGCTGCAACTGTACAGGACCTTGGTGAGACCACATTTGGAATATTGTGTGCAGTTCTGGTCACCTCACTATAAGAAGGATATGGAAGCGCTGGAAAGAGTGCAGAGGAGATTTACCAGGATGCTGCCTGGTCTGGAGGGTAGGTCATATGAGGAAAGGTTGAGGGAGCTAGGGCTGTTCTCTCTGGAGCGGAGGAGGCTGAGGGGAGACTTAATAGAGGTGTATAAAATGATGAAGGGGATAGATAGAGTGAACGTTCAAAGACTATTTCCTCGGGTGGATGGAGCTATTACAAGGGGGCATAACTATAGGGTTCGTGGTGGGAGATACAGGACGGATATCAGAGGTAGGTTCTTTACGCAGAGAGTGGTTGGGGTGTGGAATGGACTGCCTGCAGTGATAGTGGAGTCAGACACTTTAGAAACATTTAAGCGGTTATTGGATAGGCACATGGAGCACACCAGGATGATAGGGAGTGGGATAGCTTGATCTTGGTTTCAGATAAAGCTCGGCACAACATCGTGGGCCGAAGGGCCTGTTCTGTGCTGTACTGTTCTATGTTCTATATGTGTTTCATAATTTTATACACCTCTATTAGGTCATCCCTCATCCTCCATCTTTCCAGTGAGAACTGGACTGTGGGATGAAACCGGAGCACCCGGAGGAAATTCACGCAGACATGGGGAGAATGTGCAAACTCCACACAGACAGTGACCCAAGCCGGGAATCAAACCTAGGTCCCTGGCACTGAGGCAGCAGTGCTAACCATTGTGCCACTGTGCTGCCATAGTGTACCCAAACAGGTGCTGGAGTGTGGCAGCTAGGAGGATTTCACAGTAACTTCACTGCAGTGTTAATGTAAGTCTACTTGTGAGACTAAATAAACTTAAACGTAGCATGGATAGAGGATTAGTTAATGACAGGATGCAGAGATTAGGGATAAATTGGGCATTTCCAAGTTGGCCGGCTGTGAATAGTGGAGCAGCATAAGGATCAGCACTGGAGCCTCAGCTCATTACAATCCATGTTAATGACGTAGATCATAGAATCATAGAAACCCTACAGCACAGAAAGAGGCCATTCGGCCCATCGAGTCTACACTGGCCACTACCTCCCCCGGCAATGAGTTCCAGGCACCCACCACTCTCTGTGTAAAAAATCTGCCTCGTACATCTCTTTTAAAACTTGCCCCTCGTACCTTAAACCTATGCTCCCTAGTAATTGACTCTTCCACCATGGGAAAAAGCTTCTGACTATCCACTCTGTCCATGCCTTTCATAATCTTGTTGACTTCTATCTGGTCTCCCCTCAACCTCCGTCGCTCCAGTGAGAACAAACCAAGTTTCCCCAACCTCTCCTCATAGCTAATGCCCTCCATACCAGGCAACATCCTGGTAAATCTTTTCTGTACCTTCTCCAAAGCCTCCACATCCTTCTGACAGAATTGAACACTATATTCCAAGTGCGGCCTCACCAAGGTTCTATAAAGTTGCAACATGACTTGCCAATTGTTAAACTCAATACCCTGGCCGATGAAGGCAAGCATGCCGTATGCCTTCTTGACTTCCTTCTCCACCTGCATTGCCACTTTCAGTGACCTGTGTACCTGTACACCCAGATCCCTTTGCCTATCAATACTCCTAAGGGTTCTGCCATTTACTGTATATTTCCTATCTGTATTAGACCTTCCAAAATGCACTACCTCACATTTGTCCGGATTAAACTCCATCTGCCATCTCTCCGACCAAGTCTCCAACTGATCTATATCCTGCTGTATCCTCTGATGGTCCTCATCGCTATCCGCAAATCCACCAACCTTTGTGTCGTCCGCAAACTTACTAATCAAATACTGTGTGGAGGTTTGGTCTCCATATTTAAGGAAGGATACTCTTGCAATGAGGCAGAACAACAAGGTTCCCTGGGATGTGAGTGTTGTTCTAAGATGACTGGCGGAGTAAACTGGATTTATATTCTATGGAGTTTAGAAGAACAAATATTCAAGATTCTGAAAGGGCTTGGCAGGGTGCAAACTGAGCAGTTGTTCCCCTTAGTTGGGGTGGCACAGTGGCTGGCATTGCTGCCTCACGGTGCCAGGGACCCGGGTTCAATTCCCAGCTTGGGTCAGTGTCTGTGTGGAGTTTGCACGTCCTCACCGTGTCCGTGTGGGTTTCCTCCGGGTGCTCCAGTTTCCTCCCACAATCTGAAGAGTGTGCTGGGTAGGTGCATTGAATCATAGAAACCCTACAGCGCCGAAGGAGGCCATTCGGCCCATCAAGTCTGCACCGACAACAATCCACCCAGGCCCTATCCCTGAAATACCACATATTTACCCTCCTAATCCCTCTCACATACACACCCTGGGTCACTAAGGGGCAATTTAGCACGGTCAATCAACCTAACCTGCACATCTTTGGACTATGGGAGGAAACCGGAGCACCCAGAGAAAACCCACGCAGACATGGGGAGAATGTGCAAACTCCACACAGACAGTGACCCAAGCCAGGAATCGAACTCAGGTCCCTGGAGCTGTGAGGCAGCAGTGCTAACCACTGTGCCGTCCCCTAACTTACCACTGGCCATGCTAAATCTCCCTCAGTGTACCTGAACAGGCACCGGAGTGTGGTGACCAGGGGATTTTCACAGTAACTTCATTGCAGTGTTAATGTAAGCCTACTTGTGACAATAATAAATAAACTTAAATCTAGAACAAAGAGGCACAGTTTCAGGATAGGGGACTGATCGTTTGAGGCTGAGATGAGGAGAAATTTCTTCAAAGGGTGTGTAGTCTTGGAGTTTTCAGCTCTAGAGGCCAACAATGAATATTTTTAAGGCTGAGAGAGATAGATTTTTGGTCTCTTAGACAATTATGGGACATGGGCAGTGTAATTAAAGGCTATTCCACAGTCGTTGAATGGTGAAGGAGGCTTGACAGGCACAGTGATCCCATGCTTCTTATGGTCCCCACAGCCCTGCCAGACTCTCCTTGATGTAAATATATCCAATTCCCCATTGAAAGTTATAGAGCCAGCTCAGACCGGATGGCCTTTTTTGCTGGATGACAAAATGTGCTGTATTTGTGCAGGGAGTGACATCCTTTAATGAAAAAGGCATTTCCCACTTAGTACCCAGATTTTAGCAACAGTGTAGTGGATTTCCCCTCACTTGGAAAAAATAACTCGGAATGTGGAGGACCCGGGGGGGGAAATCAATCCTCTGACCTCCCATCCCCGGGATACATTTCATCACAGCAAACACCTCTGGCATTTAACAATACACATTCATATCCATCACTCCAGTGTCACTATTTTGCGGTTATTTTTCAATGATTTGATGAAAGGTGTGTCCCTTCCAAACACAGCCTGGGAAATTGTAAAAATCTGACCAACAGATTGAAAAATAACCTGCAGCTCCTGCTGAAAAGAAATGCTGCACAATGGGAGATCGGGCGGAACTTGCTGTGATTGTCCCTATTTGCTTGTTGAGATAGGCATTGATCGTCTTACATACAATTTCCAGGACAGAAAGAGCTCTGATTTGATTGTATTTAAACTCCACAAGAGCCTCCGCCCACTCTACATCATCTAATCCCATTAACATTCCCTCCATTCCTTTCTGCCTCACATAAAAGAGGAGTAAGCAGTGGAGAGAGAGCTACATCGGGAGAGTCGCTCCCTTACATCCATGAACAAGAACATTGATCCCAAAATGGGAAACTAGCTGCGTGTTACTCCTATAGCACTTACACAAATCGTTAAGTAATATGCCTTCTCAAGAGGTACAAATTCTAGGAAAATATTAGGATTTATATTGGAAAGGCTTGGTTCATAGAGAGCTTTCAACACTTGCAATGCGCTTCCAGGTAAGACAGTAGGATCAGAGGTAGCTGGGTGGGCTCAGAGGTCTTACATATCTGTATGAATTGTGATGTATCACCTTTACATTTGTGGGATGGGGCAGAAATGGCAAAACAAATATAGACTATCCAATGTGAATGAATCAATTTTACTACAAGGTAATACACATCCCATCGCCATCATTCCGAACAGAAGGCGGCAGACATGGTTTATGGCACCAACTGATATTCAGTAAACACTGTTGCAGAGTGCCCATTGGTGGGCAACAGGTTAGGCCAGGATTATGCAACTATGCTGCTCATTGTCAAATTGGCTGTTGAGTGAGTGGCACTGGGGGATGGTGGGGAGGGGGAGAAGTGGTGGGGAGGGGGAGAGGTGGTGGAGAGGGGGAGAGGTGGTGGGGGAGAGTAGGGCAACATGCTGTTGGAGCCACAAGTCCGGTCAGAATAAGTATCGTCACTGGGGGAAGGTGGGACACACATGGGATACAAAATTCAAACTAACTCCAACTCACATGTATATTGCACTTTCAATAGAGTGAAAATGTCCCAAGATGCTGTCCAGCAATATAAGGCAAAGGCAGACTTAGATATAAGAGTGTCGAGGGGGGTTGCGGGTGGCTGTGGAGAGAGGGAGCTGATTGAAAACTTTGTTAAAGAGGTGAGTTTTAAAAAGTGAAAGATGAAGAGTTGGGAGGGAAAGGTCAGATAGTGGGGTCTCGGCAGGGGGAGGCAGGACCACCGGTACCAAACAATGGGAATGGGAATGCATTAGAGATTGGAGTCAGAGGAACAGGGAGTTCAGGAGGCAGCAGAGATTTATAGAATTGAGGAGTGGGTGGGGTCATGAAGGTGAGGATGAGAATTTAAAATTCAGCGTGCTGAGGGACTCAAACCAACACGAACATACAACATTCAAACATACAACATTCAAACATACAACATTCAAACATACGCACACACACAACATGCGCACACACACAACACGCGCACACACACAACACGCGCACACACACAACACGCGCACACACACAACACGCGCACACACACAACACGCGCACACACAACACGCGCACACACACAACACGCGCACACACACAACACGCGCACACACACAACACGCGCACACACACAACACGCGCACACACAACACGCGCACACACACAACACGCGCACACACACAACACGCGCACACACACAACACGCGCACACACACAACACGCGCACACACACAACACGCGCACACACACAACACGCGCACACACAACCACAAACATTTAAACCTGAAAAAGATGGTTGAACTTAATAACAGTTAATTAACCAAATAAATACATCACTTAACCCAAACACTAAACCATAACTGAAGGCTATACAGCTGATACTAACACAAGTTGAAATGCTTGTATATATATAGTACATTGGGACTTTAACATGTTCTAATTGATCTCCCTCTCCCAATGTAAACATTTATTTACAATTCCACCTTTCACCCGCTCCTCACTTTACCCCTAACTGACAGGCTGCACACAAAGAGTTATGAGCTGCGAGTCAAGATCTTTTATAACCCACCCACGCCAAATAAACACCTCTCCCTAACCATTGCGGAGAGATCTGCAGAATGGTTGCTAGGATGCAATCCGTTGCGTGGCAACATCTTAAATCACCATCCAATTGTTTAAATCACCATTCAATCGTGTCAGTTTAAAGGGATGGTTCCAATTGTGATGGGGCGTCATCAGTAAAAACTGGGAAAGGTTTAAACCCGGGGCCAGTGGGAAAGCGATTATTGGGGTGGGGGGAATCTCTCAAACCACTGCATTTCTGCTTCTCTCCTTCCCCAGTACCTGAAAATCTATTCCTGTGGATTTGGCTGCCGGTTAGGAAGGTGCTTAGGAACAACAACTTGGAGGGAGGACTGGAAACTGGCATGATTTGTTCAAGCTAGGGTTGGCAGTTCTGATTGAATGAATTCCTGGAGATTTCATCGCATGAGGTTCCGGCCTCCAACAGCCCTGCCCTCCACCTCCCACCATCAGTCGCCCAACATGTTGATTCTCACAGCATCCTGCCTTCCCATGGTCAGTCCAAAAGAAAACTGTTCCCTAAGATGGATCAAGATGGACCGGAGAATGACAACGCTTTGCGAGCTGTGCCCTGCATACCCTCTAATTCTACATTCTGCATCCTCTCCTTTCCTTCTCTAACAAGGGAGTTAAAGGCAATAGGGGATACACAGTCCAATACAGCTCTTCTTTGGAACTGGAGAGAGGTAGAAATCTGATGGGTTTTATGGAGGAGGCAGGGGCAGCAAAATAGAAAGTCAGGGATAGGTTACGAAAACAGAAAATATTGAAAAATCTCAGCAGGTCTGACAGCATCTGTGGAGAGAGAATAAAGCTAACATTCTGACTTTGTATGACCCTTCGTCAGGGATAGGTTGGAGGGTAGAAGAGATTAAATAACAAAGATGTCATTTTAAGATGTCAGCTTAAGTCTGTGTCCTTTGGTTACTGACTCAGATGCCAGGGGAAATAGTTTCTCCTCATTCAGTCATTCAAAATTCTTCCCGATATTTGGACAGCTCCATTTAATCCCCCCCCCCACCCCCCCTTAACAATCTCTGCTCTAAAAAGAACAATCCTAGCTTCTGAAGTCTCGCCAGATATTAGAAATCGTACGTCTCCTGTAAATATGTTCTGTAGCCTCTCCAAGGCATTAGCAATGGAACACAAATCGCATACCTATCCTAAAAACAGAAAATGCTGAATAAAAACAGTATCTGTGGAGGGAGCAGCAGCATGTTTGTCCATTGTGTTAGCATTTATTGTAAATGGTTAACGTTCCCTCTGGTAGGAGAGTAACATGAAGGTCAATTTTAAAAAGTGCAGAGATAAGTAAGGTGGAATGTGTTTATGCAAAAGGGTTGCAATAGACTGTGCCTTTTAAGGGAAAATTGAATAGATATTTGATGCTGAGCAGGGCTATGGGGAGATAAAAACAAGACAGCAGGAATAAGTATTACATTATCCGACAACAAACATCGCTAAAAAATGATTATGGGGCGTTTATCTCATTGCAATTTGTGTGAACTGCCATTTCCTATGTTATAACAGTGACTAAACTTCAAAAGTACTTAATTGGATGGAAAGTATTCTGGGATGCCCTGAGGCTGTGAAAAGAGCTGTAAGCCTGGTGTTCCAGCAGAGTGCTGACATTAACACAATGGGCTGAATGGCCTCCTCCCGTCCTGTAAATGTCTATGGTCTCCGTGACAACAGTGGACCAGGGGAAACGTCAAGTGGGTGCATTAAGGTTTATTAATTTTGGCACCAGTGAATTCAGATTAATGGGTTTAAAGGAAAATCACTGGTGTTTTATTTTGCAGACACCCATCATTTTAGGATTCCTTGCCTCCAGAAGTACTCCAATGTTTTAATGGATAGGGAGGATGCTGTGGGCACTGCAGCAATTCTAGTGAGTGGTTCGGGTGCTGTTTCAGAGCAGCCTGGTCCAGGGCTCAGGGTTGGGTACCATCGTGCACAACCTTGTTTTTGTATGACCAGTTGAGAAATGTTTTAAATTCAGAAATTCTCTCTGTTCCGCCGGACTTTCCTATCTGTTAGGTCACAAATGCAGCATGGGCCACCTCGTTAACTCAATGTGAGATGATGACATACAGACAGGCCAAGGTGTGGGAGAGGAGGGAGCAGTTCAAAGAACGTTTAGTCCTTTCTAAACACCATGGGAGCCACACAGTCAGCACCACTTATCTTGAGAGAGAGGTTTCTGTTTCATGTAAAAGGGCTACCTGGAAAGTGAGGTGATGCAAAAATCTGCAATTAAACTGCACTCGCTGTGCTGATGGAATGTTGGCCTTTACCTCACGGGAGCTTGATTACAAAGGGGAGGAAGTAATGCTTCAGTTATACAAAACCTTGGTCAGACCCCATCTGGAGCACCGTGTTCAGTTTTAAGCACTGAACCTCAGGAAGGATATTTTGGTCTTGTCGTGGGTACATGTACAGATTTATCAGAATAACACTTAAACGTTGCACAGACTTGGGTTGTGCTTTCTTGAGTACTGGGGCCGAGGGGCGATCTGATTGAGGTGTTGCAAAAAGATGCGACGAGGTGGCACAGTGGTCAGCACTGCTGCCTCACGGCTCCAGGGCCCCAGGTTCGATTCCGGCCTTGGGTGACCGTGTGTGTGGAGTTTGCACATTCTCCCTGTGTCTGTGTGGGTTTCCTCTGGGTGCTCCGGTTTCCTCCCAGTCCAAAGATGTGCAGGTTAGGTTGATTGGCCGTGCTAAGTTGCCCCTTAGTGTCCCAAGATGTGTAAATATAAATAAGCTATTTTTTCTGGGAGTGGAGTCCAGAACAAGGGACTATAGCTTTAAAAAACAAGGCAGGCCGCACAGGAGTGAAATCAGAACGCACCGTCTTCAAACAAAGGATAGTCGAAATCTGGACCTCTTGCCCCCAAATTCTGTGGATGCTGGGTTAATTGAAATGTTCAAGATAGAGTGTTTTCTGGTTCAGTAAGATAGACGTGTGAGATGGAGCAATGGAGGGTAGGGAGAATTTTAAAAACCCACCTTGTGTTATGTCAATAAGACATGAACAGAATCCAAAACTGTATATTAGAACTTTATTGTTTTTGTTATTTTTAAAATTGACTTTCTGCTGAACAAGAAGATGGCTGCTACAAAACACATGACCCACAGGATTGGCCCTTTGTTCTGGAAGCTACCAACAGGAGTTACAAAAACAAAATAATCCTCCTTTCATCATCTCATACCCAACTGTAACATTATAATCACAAAACCAGAGGATTTGCAGATGGAACGTGGTCATTTCTGCAGAGGTGCTAACAGACCCATCTCACACCTGGGACAGTCCAGGTCCATCTCAAAAGGGGCCTATTGAAGGGACAATGAATGTAATTTGCATCTTGATAAGATTACCCCTTTACTAGGAGTCAGAGAGTCTGTGAGACAATGGCTTCCCAACACAAGAACCTCAATATGGATAGTAACACTTTCAAAAGCCATTGGCTGGAATATTATCAGTTCTGAAACCAAAAGCCCGTTCCAAACAACAGACAAACATCCCTTTTGACATCATTGTGGAGAAAGATCTCATGACTCAAGCAACCATTTTGAATCTCTATATTCCTTTGAGAATTGAGAAACCCTCAGAGTGCTCTTTCAACACCAATTGGAAAAACTCTCGGCAGTTCCTGGCTAAGCAAACAGCTGGCAACCACCTCTCAACTTCTCAAAGTGTGCTTGATTTGAAATGTCTCTGATCATCACCTCCCAAGCGGTCAAAGCATAGAAACTCCATTCTGATGCTTTATCATTCGTTTCAATGACTACAGTTGTTGTCTCCAAGCAGGAAACTCATCTGGACTGAAGTTTCCCACAAGGGAAACACCCTCTGGACTTTGACTTCTTGATCTTTGGAAACCATGGGAACTAATATTAATTTCTTTGACAAAGGGTCATCTGGACTCAAAACGTTGGCTCTTTTCTCTCCTCGCAGATGCTGCCAGACCTGTTGAGATTTTCCAGATTTTGGTTTCAGATTCCCGCATCCGCAGTAATTTGCTTTTATTAATTTTTTTGGTTCTTTTATTGTTGTTGCCCAGAGGTGTAAATCTTCTTTTCTATCCCCCTCCTTACTCTGTGTGTATGTGTGCGTGCGTGTACATGTGTGTGTGCATGTATGTACGAGTGCATGTATGTGCGTGTATGTATGTGTGTATGCGCGTGCATGTATGTATGTGTGCGTGTATGTGTGTGTGTGTGAGCGCGCATGCATGTGCGTGCATGCTATGTGAGAGACATAGCGAGAGAGGGAGATTGCCAACACTTCTCTCCTGGGTTTGAACATGAGTAAACTAACTTTCAGAGTTAATCATAGCCCGAGTTTGAGAGAGTGATTATTAAATTGGATCTCACAAACTGAGGGATTAGAGAAACATACCACAGCCTACTTTAAAAATAATTCAACAACACTCTTGTTTATGGACAGATGGGGAGAGGATAGAGAAGTTCAGTTTTTCTCTCTCTCTCCTGCCTGTAACACTTGATTAAATCCTGTTGACCTCAAACAAGGTTTGATCAAAGAACATCGTGCCCAAAGAAAAACCAATAAAATGCATACCATTTTGATGAGAGAGTCAGATTGCCTGATGTCATGATTCTAATACAAGATGTAAAGGAGGAGTAAATTTGAGATCTTAGTCATTAAGAGCTTTTAATTCAGAAGAAGGATATCTTGACTCAGAGTTAATAACACGATTCAGGGGTGTGTCCCAGTGGTTTAGTGAGAGTATGGTGTAATTGTAACTGCATGTTAACTGGAGATGGGAGAAGAAAGCAGACGGCCACAAGACTCCTGTTATCCAAAGTGCAGCCTTCGGAAACAAATCCTAGCTTCTTCATTACACAAACTAAAAATGTGTTAACTTTGCCAAGTATAAAGAATCATCTTTAAAGGTGAACACTGTTGACGTGTGTGGTAAGAGGAATCTAGTTCTAGGGGCATTTCACACTAACCTCATTGCTGTATTAATGTAAGCCTTACTTGTGACTAATAAATAAACTTTACTTTACTTAAAGGTGTCAGTGATTTTGAACTGAGTTATGTGACATTACACTGAGCATAGTTCACGAGTTATCGTAATTCCTAAGTCAGTTTACTGTGTGCATTAACCTTCACTATGCAGCAGTCCAGCTATAGAGTAGCTATTAGTTGTGCTTTGGCCTATGTCTACTTCAATCTCAGATGTTTATGTGTTAAATTATTCCTTTTAATTGAACTGGTTTATGTAGAGTTAAGATAAAGCCAAATTATATATTACAAGGCAACTCCATACAGACATAAACTGCAATCCATTTGTTGCACAGCTTCTGGCAATGCACCCCCTGACCTGGAAGAGACAGTGACAAAGACCCTCACCTGCAGAATCAGAAATGTTTTCAAGAAGAGTAAATCCATTTTAAAGAAGCAAAATTAAGTAACGGATTTGCAATATTTTATTTGACGTACTCTCTGGAAGAGTTAAGCTGAAGCTGAGCCAGCAGGTTATTGGAAAGGTTAACAAGTACAATGAGGTAAGTTATATATGTAATTAAAATCAATCTTGCTCTGCAGTCTACACTCTGTGACACTGGCAATTTAAACAATCACCCTGCTTGAAAGCAAGCTGCAGTACAGAAGTTAAAGTATCTTGAGGAAAAAAACAAAGAATTACTGACAATTTTCAAGGTTATGACAATTTGACAGAGCTTCCATTTAGCATTCTAGCTCTCCTCTTCTGTAACAGGCACTGGGTTGGGGGTTGGTCTATAGACACCATCAAGTCTCTGTCTCCTTGCTCAAGTGGTCATTTCTCAGCTGTGGGCCTGGCAAGTGAATGCCACCGGATTATTCCACCATGTGGAAGAGAAGAGGAAATTCTGGCCAAACCCCATCCCACCCTCAGTTGACGCCTGTATAGGCCAATTGAACAGCAGTCCAAAGCAGGAACTCTGACTGGTGTTCCTTACTCTATGAAAGATCTGTGCCTGCGTGTCACAGCCCCACAGCAGGCAGTCCACTTCAGCCATTCTGTCAGAAGTTTGTCTCTTAAGATATTTCAACAGGTTCAAGGCATTGTTGTCTCTTTGGGTTGATTTTTTTTCAATTTCTACCCATGAACTATCCCACTGAAATATACATTTGTACTCCTGTGATTGTCCTGATGGGTGCAAGGAGGAAAGCTTCAAAAGAATGTCTTTTTTCATCAACATTCATGTCACAAATCTATTCAAAATCAGAGACATAGAAACATGGAAGATAGGAGCAGGTGGAGGCCATTCAGCCCTTCGAGCCTGCTCTGCCATTCATCATGATCATGGCTGATTGTCCAACTCAATAGCCTAATCCAGCTTTCGCCCCGTAACCTTTGATCCCATTCGCCCCAAGTGCTATATTTCTAGCCGTCTCTTGAATACATTCAATGTTTTGGCATCAACTCTTTCCTGTGGTAATGAATTCCACAGGCTCACCACTCTTTGGGTGAAGAAATGTCTCTTCACCTCCGTCCTAAATGGTCTACCCCGAAAGCTCAGACTGTATGACCCCTGGTTCTGGACTCCCCCACCAATGGAAATATCCTCCCTGCATCTACCCTGTCTAGTCCTGTTAGAGTTTTATAAGTCTATGAGATCTCCTCTCATTCGTCTGAACTCCAGTGAAAACAATCCTAACCTAGTTAATCTCTCCTCATACATCGGTCCCGCCATCCCCGGAATCAGCCTGGTAAACCTTTGCTGCACTCCCTCAAGAGCAAGAACATCCTTCCTCAGAAAAGGAGACCAAAACTGCACACAATGCTCTAAGGTGTGGCCTCACTAAGGCCCTGTATAATTGCAACAACACATCCCTGTTCCTGTACTCGAAACCTCCTGCAATGAAGGCCAAAGTGCCATTTGCCTTCTTTACCCCCTGCTGCACTTGCACGCTTACCTTCAGTGACTGGTGCACAAGGACACCCCTCTGCAAACTCCCCTCTCCCAATTTACAGCTATTCAGAAGTAGATTGCAATATAAGACTCAACTTACTAAACACCTAACACCAATGATATCGATACAAGGAAACACTAATATTTTAGAGCTTATCCTTGATGATGACCCCCCATTCCCTTCTCATTCAACCGCCTTTTTTAAAAATGTAATTTTATTTGGACCCTTTCTCTAATTAATAAATCTTCTTTTTATTGAAAATGTTCATGTTTATGCTTCACTCAGTTTCTCTCCTGTTCCTGTCCCTTCAACGCAACCCCCACCCACCTCCAGTCATTCATCTGGAGTTGGAAGTAATATTAACTGAGGAGGAGTTTCAATGAGCGATTTTGCAGCAGGATGCCTGGATGTTGAAGGCTGATGGTGCTTCGATGTGGAACATCGTTTAGAGTGGACGTGGAGAGGATGTTTCCACTAGTAGGAAAAACTAGAACCAGAGGGCACAACCTCAGGCTAAAGGGATGATCCTTTAAAACAGAGATGAGGAGGAATTTCTTCAGCCAGAGAGTGGTGAATCTGTGGAACTCTTTGCCGCAGAAGGCTGTGGAGGCCAGGTCATTGAGTGTCTTTAAGACAGAGATAGATAGGTTCTTGATTAATCAGGGGATCAGGGGTTACGAGGAAAAGGCAGGAGAATGGATATGAGAAAAATATCAGCCATGATTGAATGGCGGAGCAGACTCGATGGGCCGAGTGGCCTAATTCTGCCCCTATGTCTTATGGTCAATGGTCTAAAGCTACAAGTTACTCGCCAATGACCAGTAAACCAATCAGTAGACTGGTCAGTGGCTTGGGTTAACAACTTAGCAGCAGCTGCATCATGTCGCCAGAATGATTCATTGAGCCAGTGTCCCGATGTTTATCAGTATCTGAGGCTAACTCGCCATCATCCCCACTGGACCCAGACATTTAAACTCAGCAACAGGCCTGCAGTGTGACAGTCACCTTATCGCCCACCAGCCCTCCCTATCTGCCAGTCTGATAACACCCAAACAAGTCATCCCGATGCCCTCCCAGTCTGACTGTGTCCAGCCGAGTCCCTTTGTCCCCCACCCCCCAGTCTGACTGTGTCTAGACGAGTCCCTTTGTTCTCCCCCTCCAGTCTGAGTGTGTCCAGACAAGTCCCTTTGTCGCTGTCGCCTCCCCCCCGCCCCCCCGCAGTCTGATTGTGTCTGGATGGGAAGCAGGTCTGCAGAGGGTTAAGGGGAATTTTGTTCCCACACAGCAGACCTATAAAAAGCCACTTCCCTCTTCACCATGATAGAGTGCGTCTTTGTAATTAGCTTTCCAGCCTTCACTTCAGTAACTTTCCGTTCACTGCTGTTAGCTGACAAGAAAATAACATTTGAGATTCAAACAAAATTACTACTTTCACCCCTTCACAGACCTGACACTTGGTGGTAGGAATTAAATCCTAAAAGAGTACAATTAATACATTACACTGTGCCATGATACTGTGCTGAGGAAATTGCTATTGGGGTGGCAGAGGGGGAATATTTTTCTGCAAACTAGCTGTTGCTAACTCCTTATCAAAAAAAAAGCTTTCTCCTCTTTCACTGAAGTTGGAGGTGCAACAAATGAGGTCAGTATAGCAGGTCAATGGTCAGTGATCTCACTAATCACTGGCGCCTGTTAGAAAATGTGAGGAAGGCACCAAGTGAGAACAGGATTAACTTTGGCTGTGTATGTACGAGTCATCCTTTCATGCCTCAGACAAGTCCTCAATCTTTTGTGAGCTTAAACTGTTGTGTTGACTACGGAATCACATCAACAACAAGGATCTGCATTTGTACAGCACCTTTAGCAGAGTAAAAAGGTGATTTGCAGGAGTGTGATAAAAAAGACATCAAGGCAATGGAGGAGATATTGGGACATGTGATCAAAAGCTTGATCAGAGAGCGAGGTTTTAGAAAGCATCTCGAGAGGCAGAGACGTTTAGGCCGGGAATTTCAGAGCTTGGCAGCTGAATGCACAGCCACCAATCTTGGGGTGAAGGAAGTCCATGATGGCCTTGAGGCCAGAATTGGAGGAAGGCAGAGCTTTCAGACAGTTGTAGGCCTCCAGCTCCAGATGTTAGAGGAAAAGGGGTGCAGCGAGGCTATGGAGGAATTGGAACATGAGGATGGAGAATTTTAAGGCCAACCTATTCTTACATGATATCCACAAGCATGTTCACTAAAACAGGAGCAACACACACCAATTGATGAATTCTCCCAGGTCTGCAATTGTGTTGCTGCTGAGATTGAGGGATAGCACATAGCAGCACATTGATAGGCTCTCTCTCTTCAACAGGAATGCCCCTGGGAGAAGCAACATAAACAGCCAGGCACATTCCACTGGGAAAGCCTCTGGAACAAAAGAACAGCTCAAGTGGGCGGCACAGTGGTTAGCACTGCTAAATTGCCCCTTAGTGTTGGGGGGTGGGGGGGAGGACCAGCTAGGGTAAGTGCATGGGGTTATGGGGATAGGGCCTGGGTGGGATTGTGATCGGTGCGGACTCGATAGGCTGAATGGCCTCCTTCTGCACTGTAGGGATTCTATGAAGAGGCAAATGGTGCTAACATAGGGTAAATCGTTTAGGATTTCATTTATATTTTTCAAAATAGAAAGGTTCTTATGACCTAAGGTTTGCCTTTTAAAGATTTCATATTTCTGGCTCTCCCGAATCAGTGTGCCCATTGACACCAGCTTGTGTGAAACATTACCCGCCCAGTGTGGAGGTAAAAGAGTTGGCATGAACGCTGTAGCTCCCGATCCACCCCCTCATTCTCTGCTCTCCTCACCCACCACACGCCTAATTGCTCATACCCTGACCTTGCGATGAGGATTTGACTCTTCCCAGCTTCTCAGGCAACTGGGCTTCAATGACGGACAAGCTGCAGCCAGGCCAGGCTACAGACCAATCTGCTCAACAACTGCAGCTAGCAAAAACAAAAATAATTAAACTTTACATGACAGCTTGACAGATCTGCATTAGCTTTTACTCTAACTGGATAAGCAGCTTTTATTCTCCATTATTAATTTACAAAAATATCTCTGTCTAATCCTTTGAGTCTGTGCTACATGGAAGAGGGCAAAATGAAAAGGCCATTGTCAACCAACGAGTGTCCGTGGGGTGGAATCACACTGACGATAAGCTGCTCCAAACTGCTGGTCCTATTCCCTGCCGCTGTTACATACTCACTGTGTGAGGTAGCGCCTACAGCAGGTAGCTACATTACTGCAGTTTACAACACACGACATTCACCCAACAGAAAATCTGATCATCAAATAAGCCATGTACACAAAAATAAAGAACTTGCATTTATCGGGTGTCTTTCACAACCTCAGGATGTCGCAAAGTGCTTCATGTCCAATGAAGTAATTTTGAAGTGGAATCACTGGTGTAATGTATGAAATGGGGCAGCCAATTTGCGCATAGCAATACCTTAGAGTAGATAACCTGTTTCAGTGTTGGTTCAGGCATCAATAATTGACCCCGGACACTGGAGAGACGTCCATGTCTTCTTTAAAATAATGCCACGGAATATTTTACTGAGGGGGAAGATGAGGCCTTGCTTTAATGCCTCCATCTGAGAGATGTCACCATCGTCAGTGCAGTCTGCACTGTTTGTGCGGAGTCTCCCCGTGTCTGTGTGGGTTTCCTCCAGGTGCTCCGGTTTTCTCCCACAGACTGAAAGACGTGCTGGTGAGGGTGCATTGGCCGTGTTAAATTCTCCCTCAGTGTACCCGAACAGGCGCCAGAGTGTGGCGACTAGGGAATTTTCACAGTAACTTCATTGCAGTGTTAATGTAAGCCTACTTGTGACACTAATAAATAAACTTTAACAGTGCTTTTTCAGTAATGCATTGGAAATGACAGCCTAGGTTTTGTGTTCAAGTCCCTGGAGTGGGACTCAAGCCACAATCTCCTGGCAGAGGGGTGAGGGTGCGATCGGCTGGATCAGCTGATACCTTTTGTTAACAGCATGGTCCTGGTAATAGTAACAGTTTACTCCTTTAATTATTCCATTACTTAATTGTCTGCAATATTGAAGTACACGACTTGTACAGAAAACAAACTGAGACAATAAAAGAGACAAAACTTGCATCTTCTACAATAAGCTTATCAAAACATCTCCAGAAAGGATTCATACACATGCAAGCCTGATCATAAAAGATTCACAAAAGAATAAAGCACAGGAGGAGGCCATTCTGCCCATTGTGCCTGTGCCAGCTCTATTGTACAGCTATATAATTTGTCCCAGTCTTTCTCTTCCCTCATGAGCCTGCAGTTTTTTTTAATCTCATCAATTATTTATTCAATTCTCTTTTCAGAGATTTAATCGAATCCGCTTCCACCGCCCTTTCAGGCAGTGTACCAGATTGGACCAAGTCACTGTGTGGAAAATTGTTTGTCAATGTCACCTGTGGTCCTTTCGCCATTCACCTTAATTCTGTGTTCTCTGGTAATGTTCCTTCTGAAACACTGGAAACGGTTCCTCCTCATTTACTGAGGGTGGCACGGTGGCACAGTGGTTAGCACTGCTGCCTCTCAGCGCCAGGGACCCGGGTTCAATTCCCGGCTTGGGTCACTGTCTGTGTGGAGTCTGCACGTTCTCCCCGTGTCTGCGTGGGTTTCCTCCGGGTGCTCCGGTTTCCTCCCACAGTCTGAAAGACGTGCTGGCTAGGCCATGCTAAATTCTTCCTCAGTGTACCCGAACAGGCGCTGGAGTGTGACGACTGGAGATTTTCACAGTAACTTCATTGTAGTGTTAATGTAAACCTACTTGTGACACTAATGAAAAAACTTCAAACTTTACTTCACCCAAACCACTCATGGTTTTGAACACCTCGGTCAAACCTCCTCCTACCCATCTCTTTGTGAAGGAGAACAGCCCCACCTTCCCTAGTTGATCACAAAAATCTTGGACTGTGGTCTGACATTGTGCTGGTGATTCCGATTTATTTTTTCTCTTGAGCTGGAGAATGGGAGCACGAGGGCTATTCCAGTATCTGGAGCGGCACTGGAGGCTCTCTGTCAAAACTGCAAACATGGGTCACAAATCCAAATAGCAGCCAACAAGAAGCTAAAGCCTTCAATGAGAGAGAAAAAAACCCCAGATTTACTAGCCTCTGAATGGCACGCTATATATTCCATAATGACAAAAAGTGCTGGAAAAACTCAGAAGGTCTGGATTCTGAAGAGGAGTCATATTGGACTCAAGAACTCTGTATCCATCTCCATAGACGCAGGACTTGAGCTTCTGTTTTTATTTCAGATTTCCAGCACCTGCAGTATTTTGCTTTTACTTCTTTCACAATATCCATTGCCTTTCTCGTACATCCAGGGAGACAGAATGGCCACAATTTCCAGTCAGATGATCTGTGACACACAGGAGATGGAGAAAGAAATCATAGAAACCCTACAGTGCAGAAGGAGGCCATTCGGCCCATCGAGTCTGCACCGACCACAATCCCACCCAGGCCCTCCCCCCACATATTTACCCGCTAATCCCTCTAACCTATGCATCTCAGGACTCTAAGGGACAATTTTTAACCTGGCCAATCAACCTAACCCGCACATCTTTGGACTGTGGGAGGAAACCGGAGCACCCGGAGGAAACCCACGCAGACACGAGGAGAATGTGCAAACTCCACACAGACAGTGACCTGAGCCAGGAATCGAACCCAGGACCCTGGAGCTGTGAAGCAGCAGTGCTAACCACTGTGCTACCGTGCCGAAAGAGAAAGGGAAGCAGAGACGGAGAAAAGAAGAAAGTAAATGCTAAGAAAACGAGTTGACAGAGAGAAGCACAGAACACATTGACGTTGGAGCTTCGGATTTCAGCAATGCTGGGCCTAGGCTGCTGATTGACACAGTGTCCAGTTTCAACAGTTCAAACTCTGGAAAATGAAGTCCATTGGGCACTGAACTCCAGTTCGAGGTATCGTGCCAAATGCTTTTCTCTTCCCTGTGCTCCATCCTTTTTATTACAACTGTTCCCCAAATATTTACAATCAATAGTGCCGCAAGAGTTGATTTAGTATTTGCAATTCATCTATTTAATTATTAATGTTAATTGTGGGGAGCTGCTTCCATACAAATGCATCATTATCTTTCCATAGGGCAATGTTGAAATAATCAGCACTGCCCCACCTCCCCTGCCTCTCCCGCCCAACTGGCTTTACTAGTAATTACATTGCTGATGGTAAGCTATCCAGGTAGGAAGGTCCCGAGATCACTCACAGATATGTGCAGAGTGAGATAATTTCAGACATGGTACTGAAGGAGCTTTATAGTTTATGAATTGCTGGTAAGGTCCTAGCTGGAGTATTTTGCAGAGGAAATTTGCTGGGATGGTATTAGGGATGACAGACTATGATAATGCGGAGAAACTGGAGAAGCTGGGATTGTTCTCATTGCAGCACAGACTTAACCCCCACTACCCACACACATCACTGTCCCCCTTATCCAACCCCCCCCCACTACCCACACACATCACTGTCCCCCTTATCCACCCCCCCACTACCCAGACTGATCGCCACCCCTGCCCCCCCCACCGATCGCCCGCAGAGTGGCAGCGGACCCCCCTGCCCCCCCTCCAAGAGATCCATCTGCCCCCCCCACCAGAGATCCATCTGCACCCCCCTCACCAGTGAGTGATCACCCCCCCCAACCAGAGATACATCTTACCCGCCTCCCTCCTCCCACCCCCCCAGACAACGATCTGGCCTCACCCCCCCCCCCCCAGAGAATGGTCTGGCCTCACTCACCTCACCCACCCCAGAGGAACATCTGACCCGCCTCCTACTCCCTCCCCACCAGACAACGATCAGCCCTCCCCCCCATACCACCAGACAACGATCGGCCCTCTCCCCGCTCCACCCCCGGCCAGAGATACATCTGACCCACTTCCTCCCCCACCCCCCCCAACCAGAGAGTGATCTGACCCGCCTCCCTCCTCCCCCCACCACTGATCTGAGTCAGAGAGCCATTGGAAGCTCTGAACTCGCCTCTTCAGCAGCTGGAGCGCCTGAAACAGACTTTTATTTTGCAGGTCCATTACAGCGCGGTTCCGGATTGGCAAACGCGGTGGTAAAGGGGAAAATGCTGATAAAGTTGGGCGGGCAGTTCATTAATTCAATTTAAATGCATGCAAATGCATTTAAATTGTCATTGCGCCCGTTTTGGGTGCGAATCGAATCGCTGCCATTCCTGGGTTTCAGTAAAGTGGCAATCTGCGCGGGCGCGGATCGCGTTAATGGCCTCACACCCGACTTTACCACATTTTCGCGCCTGTTTTCGGGCGCGACACAATGGTAAAATCGGGCCCAATGTCTCATTATCCTTGGTTTACGTGAGCTCAGGTCTTGTGAGATGCTCAAGGCTGGCAGCGTCTCTTCTGAAGGTGGCAAGATCCTCAGATTGCAGAGTCATAAGAACATAAGAAATAGGAGCAGGAATAAGCCATGAGGTCTTTTGAGGCCTCGCTGCTGTTCAATGGGCTCAAAACTGATCTGTGACAAGTTTTTAAAAATGGGAAACTAAAATTTATAAGAGTGCAAACCTTTTCACATGTACCTTGATATCAACAATAGTGATTTTCTGAAACCTTATGTTTAGAAGAGGAAGAGCAAGGTTGACAGAAATCTCTAGTTAGCTGAATCTGTAAACATGATTGGTTATCTGTCAGTTATCATCAACTGGTACATTCTCCATGACAATGCCTCTACCAATCAGAGTTCACTTGCCAACTAATCAGCATCTCCTTCTCATACAGTATAAAGTCACTGTTTTCCCCACTGTTGGTATTCTTGTGATTGTCCTGACGAGAGCATGGTGAAAAGTTTCGACAAAATGTCTTATTTCAGCAATTTACAAGAATTAAGTTGAGTTTCAAATGCTAGAGTTATCCAACCACGCAAAAAAAACTTCACTTTCACTGTAAATGTGTTCGAATTCCGTTCCAGCATTTGTGTCAATTGACAAGTTCTGCTAATTAAAACAGACCCTGTTACACAGATCACAATTAGCTGATTCTGAACTCAACCAGTTGTGCAGTGGCTGTTACGAAAGATTCCCTCCAGTATTCTGCACCTCACTCTCCTGAAGGCTTTGAATTTGCTGGGAAATGGCACTACTGTTGTCGCATCCTAATTGGTTATCATGCCAGAATATTAGTTCATCTACAAGCTCACTCAGCAAATACCAGAGGTGATTACAGTGGGGCCAGAGGCAGCCCCATGTCCACAGGTCTACTTTCCATTTTTCCGACGAGATGGTAAACTAGCCCCACCTGCCTTCTCAGGTCGATATAAAAGGTCTCACGGCACTATTTCAAAGGTTGGAGAGTTCCCCTACCATCCTGGCCATCCTTTGAACAACATCAAAAAAGCAGATTATTTGGCCATTAAAAGAATCAAGGGAGAGGACAGGAAGGTGGAGTTGAGGTAGATTAGCGATAAACTTGTTGAATGGCGGAGTTGGTTCAAGGCGCTCCTATTCCTTATGTTTTTATGA